>NW_024424675.1:29358267-29412556 GCF_017311325.1 Ursus maritimus | reverse complement strand
ACACCTGCAGTCCATGAACCGTGGGAAGGCACCTCACTACTCCTGGTACGGCCTGCAAGAATGCAATTCACACGTCCCGTGTGTACTATCCCAGACGTCGGTACCGGTCCTTGGTATCCCACTGATTAAGCTGCATTGAGTCTGGTGAGGAAGTGAGAAGTCTAGCCTTCCTCTCTTAGGGTCACACACTGTCGTGTGGGTCCCCCAATAGGACTGCTGGTGCACTAGCTCTCAGCAACTCCGTCCTTTTCCTGAAACTTCTTCTTAGAGGACCAGGGCATGAGTTCTTGGTCCAGATCCCGGACCTAAATAAGCCCATTGTGGCCTCCCTAATGTATGTCTTTGCCTCTTTCACTCCAAACTAAAAAGACATAACTGATTCTGATCTAAATTGACTCGTACACATCACCTCCTGGTCGGTCTACCCAAAAGTGTGCCTTGTAAGCGCAGTGTACTCAGCACTCCGTCTTAGGAACCCAGGCCCAACTGAGCCCCAGGTACGGACTCAACTCTTGTCAAAGCTGGGACGGCAAATTCCAAATCTGTTTCATTCTCCTGGTCTTTCAGTTCAGCCCCACTATTATTCTGAGGGAATAATAATATTAATAGCTACTATTTTAAGTGCTGAATCAGGACTGGCATGATGCTAAGTGCTTTATGTGGTTTACCTCATGTAATCTTACAGAAGTCTTATAGAGTGGGGGTTATTATGACCCATTTTACAGATGAGGAAACAGAAGGTCAGAAAGGTTAGGTAAGCTTCCCATTGTCATTTAGCATGTAGGTGGTGGCATTGGGATTTGGATCCAGATCCTTATTACCCAGATGCCCCCACTCACAGTCTGCCTGAGTTGTTTCTGCTGCCCACAGGTAGACTTCTGGTACTTTTTCCCCAAGGGCTCATGGATCATTCAGGAAAGAAGCAGGGCTTCAGACTTAGCAGGAGTCCAGGATCATGGGTCATGGTTTCATGTTTTCTATTGTAAAATTCGATGGCATTTGCCCATCTGTTTCAGTTTCCTGCATTCTCCAAACTTGCTCAAGAGTCCATTTAGACCAAGGACGCAGGGTTGAATGTCAGAGTGTCAGAGTCAGCAGCGCCTTAGACAGACCACCAAGTCTACCCCCGTCACCACAGAGGAGAAATGGGTTGGTCTAAAGACACACCATGAGTCCACAGGAAGTGGGCCCAGGACCCATGGTCCTTCTCCCAGAGCCTTGGACTCACCATGTGACCTTGCATAAGCGACTGCTCTCTGAAGCATGCAGCAGGCAGATAGATAGCCATGGAAACTGTCTCTGTACTCAGCCAAGCTTTTAGAGTGGCGGAACGCTGACGAAGGGATGCCTGAAATGGAGACCCAGTTTAACAGCTGAAGGCAGGATGGTCTGTTGAATCAGGGGCGTGGCTCTGAAAGGTCTCCCCTTGTCACCTTCCCTGCCTATCCTGGGGCACTTCTGAGAATGCTAGCTACTTGCTCATGCCAGTTAGAAAGTCTGGGGCTTAAGTAGTTTGGGGACCTTGAAAGGGAACTGGACAGAGCGAATCTAGCCCTTATGCTGACTGATGTCAGAGGACGAGTCTTCCCACGTTTTAGTACGTGCTGAACAACCTTCTCTCTGAAGAAGAAGGGGGAGAAAAGCCCTGACTTATAGCCTATTCCCTCTCATGTAAATAGGCCTATCACGGCCACTTTCAAGTTACCAACATGATATTAACCAACTTGCAAATTTCCTGAAAATTTGATATTTGGCTCTGTGAGGTGCAAGTTGACTCCAGCACACTGTTGCTTCCAATTCTTCAAATGCCTTGCTAGATTGAGATGATTAAACTTTGTAGCGGGTTTCCATCCTCATGGGTATAGCATGAAACACGGGCGGGTGGGGGTGTGTGGACAACTTGGATGTCCCATCCACAGATCTTTTCCTGTAATATTGCTACCTCTGTCTCCTATCTTGATGGAACGTTGCCATTTTTACCCTGTTACGGAACAAATAGAAGTGTGACTTGCGGGTCCCAATCTCTGATGCTGGTTTCATATAATTTTGACAGTTCGATCACATTTCTCACAGTTGTGTTTTTTTTTTTTTCTTGCCCCTCCTGGGATGGCAGAATGTCATGTAGGGATACCGTGCTAGGAACTGTTTCCCTCTGATCCTTTCTGTTAGGCTGCCTTTCCCTCTTTCCAGGTTTATACTTGCCTAAGTTCAAGGCTTCCCCACATACACCTTGTAAATTTTCCCTGCCCCCAGCCTGGTGCTTCTGGAAGGGGAGATGAGACTTCATGGTTCTAAATCTCTCCTTGGCACATGTTCTCAGGCATGAGTAAAGAATCAGTGATTTGGTTTGAACAGAGAAACTGCAGACAGATGTGCTATTTTCACATCTGGCTACTTGGAGGTACAGCTGCACGTGGCCACCCACTCTCTTTGCACGTGTGGGGGAAGGGATGAATTCCTTCATTGGGCTGCACAGGGGAGGATGCTTAGGTCCCCATCGGAGGTGCCAGGCTGACTCTGGGGGTGGGGTGGATATTTTCTTAAATCTGGGTGGTCTGGGAGACAGGTAGAAGGGTTGAGGGTAGAAGACGTCTTTGAGTCCTTGGTCAGCTCCTCATACCGTAGGCTGTCGGTTTGTGAAATCAAAACCCCCGTTTTATCCCAGTGACTCGGATCCAACCTCTGCGGGGGTTAGGTAAACCCATTCCCTGGATGGCACTGAGCCAGAAAATTAGCAATGATCAATGAAAGGGGAAGGATGATGAAATAAAAGTGGAGTCTCAATTATGCTCTAAACGAGCAAGGCGATGTTAAGTCTTTAGCAGAGAAGGGGCCAGGGACGGGAGGAAGGAAAAAACGATCACTTGGAAGAATTCCGTGCCCTAGTCTGGACTTAGCCATTGATTTCCTATCCCAGTTCCACAGATGGACCATAAAGGCCTTGTAGAGAGCATGTCTCCCCCACTATATTGCTCCACAATCTGCATAAAAGAAATGAAAGTTCTTCCGCCCTGCTTTTCTGTCCACCGACACTGGATCCTGGGTGGGTCTCGGAACAAACGTCTGTGGGCATTACGTTAGGGATTCGAGTTTACCAGCTGCTGGGAAGTTGGATTTGTGGTTTCAGAGTACAGGATGTTTCTGTGCAAACCGTGGTTAAAGTTGCTTTTGTGAAACTATAAAAGTAATTTGTTGTGTTTGTATGAAATGGAAGGCTGAAATGTTTTTATGAAATTTCAGTGATTTAAACAAAAACAACTTTTTTTTTCTTAAACTCTGTTAAAAGGGAAAGTAATTGATGTTGAATTTGGTGATTTGCCCTGAAAAATGCAATCTTTGTGACAGCCTACATGTATCAGTCATTTAGAATGGGAACCAAATGTTTTCTTCCATATATATCTATAACGTAAGGCTTATCCCCCATCTGGCAAAACCTCTTTCTTTTGAAATGTTCAGAGTGAAATTGCATTAATAAGTAGACATCAAGCGAAATTTACTATATGCACTTTCAATGGTCTCTGTAAACTGAGTTGCACGTAGGGCTTGTATCAATAAACATCTCTACCTGCGGGTTTTCAAGACAGATTAACTGAGAAGAGCCATTATAGGATAAAAGAGGACGTGCTGGGAGAAAAATGAAATCAAACATTCACCCGTGCAAACACTTCCTTCCTGGATACTGTTCAGATTTTAATTTCTTTCTTTTTTTAAAATATAAAATAAAATACAAGATGTTGGTGCTGTTTGGAGATAGCCCACATCTGTACCGTAATGAGACAATTCTCCCAAGTGCAGTTCTCAGTGGGGTATTTATTTAATCCGTATTGGTTTTGGACCACAGCCTGTAATGAGGAAGGACCCGGGCAGAAGCAGGAGACAGCAGTTGGAAGTCTGTACCTTTTTGAACATGAAAGTACAGAAGGGTCGTGCATGTATTTAGGTTTTAGTGAAAATTCAATAACTTTAGCCACAGACACTTTGCTCCGGAACACTAATAAAAATGGGAATGGTAATAAAGGGCTCGAATTTGAGCTTCTTGGAGATGAAGGCTGGAGCAGTGCCAGGTACAGCTGCCCTAATGTTGAAGAATGTCCTGGTATGTTTTCCAGGAGAACACATGGGCCAGTGGAGGACTTGGTTGATTTTAAGGCATCTTGTAACAGCACCTGAGCCCCAGGGTCCTATGAACACTGAACAGGCCCAGCTGAAGTGGGATCATTGAATGGGGCTTCAAGAATGCTAGAATTTCCTGCCAGCAAATGTCCTGACCGATAGACACATCAGAGTTAAAATCTGGAAGGGCCCTCCTCAAACTGGTCATCCTCTGCCAGATCTTTTTGTCTCCCCAGGGCAGTGGTGTGGGAATCTCATGGACGAACTGGGGTTTGAATCAAGAGGCCTCAAGGAAAGAGCCACTGACTCGCAATAAACTGTAGGATCAGCCTTTGGAAGATGAAGGACTCTCCCTGAATGCTCTAACCTCACCCTCACGAGCACCAGCCACTGCCTCTCCCTTCCGTGTTGCTATGCTCACTTGTCCACCAGCACACCCTGCAAGTGGTAGATTCAGGACCTGAACGCGGCTGAAGTTAGAGACATCTTAGTTTCACCAAACCTTCTGGGGGCTCTGACCCTCCAGCCTTAGGAGGAAATCAGCTCTGGAAAGAGACATCCAGGATGAGGTCCAGCCTAGTGACTCACTCGCCTTGGTCCTGGGTTTGACCATGTTTGCTGAGAGTCCTTTGAGGACCATCTTTTTTTTTTTTTTTTAAGTTTTATGTATTTATTTTAGGATTCTCTACACCCATCGTGGGGTTTGAACACACATCATGACCCCGAGGTCAAGAGTCCCATGCTCTTCCGACTGAGCCATCCAGGCGCCCCAAGAACCGTCTTGAAATCACCCCTCAGCCTTCTGTGCTGCACGCTGATGCTCTCAGCTTTCACCGGGGTTGATGCTTTGTCGATGGGTTTGCCTACATTGGCAGAAGGCTGCCTGAGAACCATCTGTTTGAGAAGCTCAGACTTCTCCTTGTCAGGCTGGAGATTCTCAACCTGTGCTTAGCTTTGCCTGAGATCTGGAAGCTCAGCGTGCTAATAGGACCAATCATTGCTACAGTGCTGAGCATGGGACACGGTACATCACGCCCCGGGTTACTAGCTGTGACGGCTCCAAGAGCTTAGTGTACCATTTTTCTCATTTTATAGATGAAGAGAGCGATGGGATTCCGGGTCTGTCTAAATTCCAAGCTCATGTGATTAATGCTGACCAGGGAGGCTGTGGGGTGGGTCCCTTCTGGAGGGCACTCTTGGCACCTTGTCAGACTCATTGCTGTGAGCTGAGATACACATGGGCAGGGTGGGAAAACCTGCTCCCAGAAGGTGCCTGCTCTTCTTCCCAGCTCACTCTTGCATCCCCAGACTCTGCTCTGGGCCCTTTTCTGTCTGCTCTGGTTGCCTTTCCCTTCCCTGCGGAGACCTGGAGCCTCTCACCCCGCGGGGCTGACCTGCCAATGATAAATACCATTTAATTACAGAACAGGCTTTTCTGCTGTTTCTCTCAGCATGGCTTCTATTGCTGAAGATTAAACTTCATTCCAATACCACTGAATTACCTTTTTAAACCTATTATTTCAATGTGATTAACTTCACTTCTTTTCATTTAGCTGTAAGCAAAATCTTGTTTACAAGGCAAAAAAAGTCTTTGCCTTAATATCGGCAATAATAATACAAACGAACATTGCAAGAAAATAATTTATGTGAAAAACAGGAAGAAATGGCATTGATACATGAGTCTCCTCTTCAATTAATAAAAAGGAGGAAATATTTAAAAACAATTTATCAAAGAAATATATATAGTTCATACATCATGCATTTGCGAAGAATGTACTAATATCCATTCCACAAATAGCTGCATGACCCCGGGATTCTAATTTGTGTGTGTGTGACGGACTCTGGGTTGTGGTTAAAGTCCAGAGCTGGGTTCAGTTAATGAAGTGCCAGGAGCCAGACACCTGCCATGCGTGATACCACGTTCTCCCTTTTGTAGGTGGCCAAAATGCATCTGGAGTTTTTAGGGAAGGTGGCTGGTGGACCGCAAGCCTGGGTGGGCAACCCAGAACCTAGGATAGTTTCTAAGGCACACCTCCACCATCTCGTGTGTGCCTCTTTTCAGGACTGAAATCCAAAGTAATAAACAGCATAATTGTATTAAGAATTGCAAAAGGAAGGAAAGCTTGGTGATTTAAAAAAAAAATGTTTTTGTTTGAAGCAAATCCTGGCAGACTGTTTCCCAAAAGTTGTCAAGGCCGGGTGGCCGCTGGGAAGTGGTGGCATCTGTCACTGCAGTTATGCAAATCCTCTCTTACTGGGGCCAGAGTGTGGAGAGGGGACTCACGGCTGCGTGTTGGCAAAACATACACCGTATGCTTCCACCCGCATTTCTCCCTAATTTATTTTGACCATTTTCTTTTATGGCCTTCCACAAGATGCACTTCACAGGGCATTCCTTTACGGGGCGATGCAGAGAAATTACCATTTACATCATATTTAACAGTTTACAATGAGTTCTTCTGCCCACACATCAAACAACGTGCTTTTATAAGGAAAACACGGATATCAGAACGAGTCTTCCCACATATGGTACTGTGTTTAGCTGACGTGTAGATTCCGTGATGGTTCAAGAAGAAAAATGGGGAGCTAGTGAAAGGCTTTGCATGTTAGCCGGGGTGTCCAGCCCACTGTGCCAAGCCACCCAGGTGTCCCTGGGAAGAGGAGGCCGAGGGGATGCATAGAGCTAGGGCTGGGGGCAGCAGGGACAACCCTTCTGTCCCACTTCTTCCCCCTCAAATGCTTTGTCTCCTTGTTGCTCATCCTTGCCCCTGACCAGATTTTCTTGACTTTTCCTTCCCTCCCTTCATTCCTTCTCCCTGCCTTTCCTTCACCTGTTCAATTAGGCATATTAACTGAGCACCGATGCCAGTCTGGCCCCAACCTGAGGGTTGACATGGTTGGAGGAGAATCAGACACCCTTAGACTGTCTAGTCCATGAAAGTTTTTGACATATAAAGTAACATGCAGACACGCACAACCAGTCTGAACCAACTTTGCCCTGCGGCATACATCATGTCCAACTCCTTTAGGAACTTCTGACGATGGTGACTCGGACTGGCCAGGAGAGGGGGCGACAGACCCCGACCTGGAGTGGAGCCCTGATCTTACCAGGGCTCATGGGTCTTCTACTTTCCCTGTTAGCGCTCTGCCTTGTTCCACCCAGAAACTGATGAATAGTGCTTGTCAGGATATTTATTCACATATTCTCATCTCATTCTCAAACTGAGTTTTATTTTAGAAGAGTGAATGGAAGTAGAGCAGGTGTGGCCGCTGGCCATGCAGGCCCTGGCTCTGCTCCGTGTTGGGATTTGCAGGACTGGAGCCCATGGGGCCCCTCTGAGAGTTGTTCACTGTGTCTGTGGGGACCTCCAGGGTCTGTGCCCACTTGCCATCTCAGAAGGGGGCTTTTTGGAGCAGCGGGCATCAGCAAAGCAGCAGAGCAGACCGACCAGTCAGTATCTGAGAGTGGTGGACTACCCTCTGGGGCTGCCACCTCTAGAGGTGCCCCCCACTACCCTCCAGTGGGAGGCCAGAACTGTTCAACCCGGTGAGTGTAGCTTCTTCCAATGTGGGGGGCAGAGTCTCTGCAGGGCTGGGGAAGTGCCAGAAACCATCAGGGCAGGCTGACAGATGTGTTTCCAGCATCTGCCTCGCTCCTGGTACTTGGCAGATGGGGCGCGGGGACCAGGCAGCTGAAAACCTGGATCAGTTTCAAACAGCTCCATTTCCCAGGCTGAAAGCAGAGCATTTCCGGAGGGCAGCCATGGAGGCAGCAGCTCCAGAGTGCCCCAGCCAGAAAAGTTCCACTGGAGCCCTGCAAATCCTGGTTTTGTTGGCTCAGGGAATTGTGGGTCTGAGTGAGCATTATCTAAAATCCCTTGTTTCTGCACCTGCGTTGTAGGTCTGAATTTTACCTTTGGTGCCTGAATTCAGACACTTGATAACCTTGAGATAGGCCCACTTTCCAGATAGGACTATCAAGCTGAAGGCTGGCTTGCCTTTCTGGTGCTATGCTGTCCCATACGTAGTAGCCACTAGCCAGAGGTGGCTACTGACCACTTAAAATACAGCTAGTCCAAAATGAGATATACACCAAGTGTAAGACATGCACTGCATTTCAACAAAAGAGTGTAAAAGATCTTAATATTTTTTATATTGCTTACACATTGATAGTATTTTGGATATATGTGGGTTAAATAGGATATGTTATTTTTCATTTTGTAAAAAAAAATATGGCAACTACAAAATTAAACCTGACAATGGGGCTTGCATTCTATTCTTTTGGACGGTCCTGTCCTAGAAGGCAGATCTCCTAGGACCGTTCTCAATGACGTTGTACCTATGTCCCCAGCAAAATTTTCCCAGTAACCCTCATTGCTGCGGATTGCCAGGGCCTGGAGGCATGAGCTATCCCTTCCTTTCTTGACCAGACTGTGAGTCGGCCTGGCTCCTCTGGGATCCAGGCCAGCTCCTTCTGAAGAATAGTGGCTGCAGGGGCTGCTCTGGTTCCTCTAAACGGTTTCTGCTGATCTGGTGCCGCCAGTATCTAGACGCAGCCTCTGTGCGAGGCCCCAGCGCTTGGGGTTTCTCCCTCCGGATCCAAAGACAAGCCCCAGAGGGGCCTCTTGGGGCCCTCGTGGCCTGTCTTCCTGTTCCTGAGGGTGGCTGGCCTTGTCCTGGCTGACCCATAGGACCAGGCTGCTGAACCTTTTTGGCCTTGTACCTTTTCTACCTTGACAGGCTGCCAGGTTCCAAGCAGGAGCCCCCGTGAGCTGGAGCAATCTTGGGAAGTAGGCAGCAAGGAGCATCTTGCTGAAGCCACCTCCATCCGGGGTGACCCCTGCCTCTAACCCTACGCGGGGCACTCTTTCAGCGTGGGGCAACTGGGGACCCGCATCCTTAGGGATGGGGGGCAGTGGGGACAGGGCGCTATCTCTTTGCTCTGTGTGTGTCTCAGCCAAGCCAACCCTGAAGATGGGTTCTTTTGCTCAGGGGTACATCCTCCTTGGACTCTCCAAGGGCAGCCGGGATTCCCCGTCTACCACGGCGGGCTCTCGTAGGGGTGGGTAGGGATGGGATTCCTTCCTCACTGAGCAGGTATTTACTGAGCACCTGCCCCGTGAGCTGAGCACTGGCAACATCATAGCAAACAGAAGCCCCCACAGCCCTGGCCTCTCAGAGCTCCCTCTAGTGGGGGAGGGACATGCTCATCAAGAAACAGCCTCCATGATGTCTCCTTACAAACTGTCAGAGCTACTCGACCAAGGAAACTGGAAACTGATTTGGGTTTGGGGGGAGGTGGCTGGGGCAAGGGAAGACTTCTCTGAGTATGGGATGGTGGAGCTGGAATTGTATTTCGAAAGCTTTGCCTTTGTCCCCCTCCAGCTACTACTAGGAGGGCATCCTAAGGATTGGGTGAGACTGGAAAACATTTACCAGCGTGGCTGGAGGCAGAACTGTCTAGAAGGAAAATTTTAATGAGAATCGTGGCACAATCCAGAAAATCAGCACATCCCGGCACCGAGTCTTGAGTAGGAGCAGGTGGCAAGTGGGAGAGGGAGATTGGGCTGGAATCCTGGGGGGGGGGCGAGGCAAGAAGTGGAAGGCTAGGGTGATGAAGGGTGAACGGGTGCGTGCCTCCCTCCTGTGTAACCAACATGCAGCAGTGCCTGCTGGGTACCTGGGGTTGTGATGGGCCTTGTGTTTTGTTGGACCTCCGAAAAGCATCAAACGATAGAGTGTGCCTGATGGGGCACCCCATGTTGGAAAGAGGCCTGAACCAGGAGACCTGGTTCCAGCCCTGGTTTTGCCCCCTGACCCTCTGTCTGACCTGGGGCGAGCCCCTTGCCCTCCCTGGGATATAGCCTCCTCATCTGTAAAATGAGGAGGCTGGACTGGCTGACCTCCAGGCGCATGTGCACATCTCAGGTTCTGGGACCCTGGGAGTCAATGACGTGCTTGACTGAGCCGTTCCCCGCTGTAGCCGAGAGGTCGGGGTTCAAGCCTGTTATGAAGCTGCCACTCTGATGCTGCCACTTCTGATATTAATTTCCTTTCTCCCCATGAGGCATGGAGGGCTTACAAATGACTCCAGGAATTGCCTCCGGCTTTGGGGACGGAAGCTGGCCCTGCAAGCAAATGGCACTAGAGCCCCAGAGCACCCCCACCCCAGGCTTCCTGTGAACTGACCCAAATCATCTCTTCAATGAGCAAGCCGTAGTTGCGGGTCCGAGAACAGGGAGCAGGTGACCAGCTTTTATTCTGATTGTCCTGAGAGCCAGGCTCCACTCTGTCAGGACCCTGAAGGAGCAGGCTTTCAGAGCAGAGAGAGCCCTGATGTCATCAGAAGTGCAAAGTCATGGACACGGCGCTGCTCCGCTGTGAGCTGCAGTCCTGTAACTGGTTGAGTACCTGCAGGTGTCTTCCGTGAACTCCTTGCTTCCTCTATAAAATGGGGAGAACAGAGTACCCCACTCTCGCCGTATTATGAGCTCACATGGAAGCACCTGGGAAAATGTAAAGCTGCGTGTCGATTATTATTATTATAAAATAATAACAATACTAAACATATACATCCCTCCTGATGAAAAAAAGTAGAGCTTAGAGGTGTTGTGGCTAATAAATGTCCCCTTCATGTAGGCACAGTGCTTTAACTTCTGGGACGCTGCTCGTTTTATTCTCACCGGGACTCATGAGGCAGGTGTCACTCCCCGTGTTTCAGCTGGGGCAGTAGCTCATAGAGAAGCAGAATGCCCAAGGTCGCAGCTACCCGGAGAGGCCCAAACCCCTCTCTGATGGCCTTTAAGAGAGGTCTTTCCCCACACTCTTATGCTGTTTGGACTGGACACACACTCTCGGATTCTTTCTCCCTGCAGTTCTTGGGACGGCCACTGTCTCTTTCCTAGAAGGTCCTGATCACTCCGAGCTGGGACTGTTCCGCTAGTAGGGCCTTTGAGGGTGCACGTGCACCCCTCTCCTTTTACGTGGTCAGCGGGGGGCTGCGGGCATAATTCTGCGAGAGACCCCTTGGCCAGAGAGCCAGGACCTCCCCGCCGACCCTACCCCTAAGCCCAGTTTCAATCTCAGGTGAGTCGTGACTGTACCTGGGGTGAACCTGCCTATGTTCCGGGCTGACGAGTGGGCCTAGACAGGGACTGGCCTCCTGCAAAGGGTGAGGACTCCAGGGAAAGAGGTCAATCACTGCCTGATGTGTCTGTGAATGGAAGCGTCCCACAAGCCCACTGGACTCTGCAGGTCCTCGCAGGCCCCGCGGGTCCAGGGGGCCGTACACTAGTTCCTGCTAAAACGTCATTCCTACCCTTAAACCTCTCAGAGTCACTGCCCGGAAAAGCTGTTTGGGTGGCCACCAGATACAGCCAGCACGGACGTTCCTCATTTCTTTCTAGCTAAAAATGAAAATGTCTTTTCAAGGGGGAAAAAAAGAATAAATAAAAAAATTTAAAAAGCCCCTGGAAACAACACCTTATCAGAATAATAAAATTAAATTACAACAGGGCTGTCAGTGACACAATATCTGAGGGTGACAAGATGTAATCTCAGTAAAAACATCGGATCTGTCTGTTTATAGATCTAATAAATTATGTTAGAATTGTGCTCTTATAAATCCAGGCTGTCGAGGAAACCCAACAACTAATTCATCAGTTGCTCGAGGAGAGGTCTGCTTCTCTGTTCCAATTGCTCACCATGTAGATAACAAGGAGCCTTACAGACCGGCTGGTTAAATGTCATTTGTCTCAGAGTTGTAACACGGCACGGATCATTGCTCACACATAGTCACCCAATTATATTAACCTGTGCAGCAATACGGCGTAATGACATGACATTAAGGCAGCCACTTCAGAGGGGCGCCAACGTCCCTCCTGGCAGAGGACTGAGCCCAGCCAACGGCTTCCCCCGGCAGCAATCTTGTCATTTAAATGCAAAACAAAAGCTCTTGAATGCGGGGAGCAGAGAGTCACTTCTCTCTGGCAGCCTCTGAAATCTGAAATAGTCTAGGCTTTATCCTCTGTCAGCTCTGAGGGGCTTGCTGGCCAAGTTTTTTTTTGTTTTTTGGTTTTTTTTAATCCAGCAGCTCAATTTTCCCCAGGGCCAAGATTCTCCCCCTTCTCTCCCCGAAATTCACAATTTATTGCCTGGGACTGTAGTTCTGGGATGGTCCCAAAGATCTGGAACAAGGAGGTGAACAAAACTGAGGACAAGGGGTATGGGGGACAACCCTGCCCTCCTGGGGGATTATGGCATCAGGGCGTTCTAGCTGTCCTTTGTTTTGTTGGAGATAAAAGGGGCAGGGGGAAAGATCTAGCTGATTCCAAAGCTTTGTGTTTCTTAGTCTCCATACTCCTGACATGAGGCTGGATAATTCTTTGTTGTGGGGCTTTCTGCACCACTGGATGGTTAGCAGTATCCCTGCCCCTGAATCCCTAGACGCCAGCAGCATCCCCCCCACCCCGTTGTGATGACCAACGTCTCAGACCTTGCCCCCAGTTGAGAATACCTGATCTAGCGCAAGGCTTTCCCTCTGCAGACATTGAGCAGCACTCATGGTGCACTAGATCTCTGCTGGGCTGGGGACTCTGTAAGTTGCTCTGGAACTTTCTTAATAAAGGAGTGGCCTGTCTCTGAACTTCCAGTCTCTTTTCTCTTCAGACAGAGAGGTGGCTCTGCCCTTCAGGTTCTCCGGGTTGGAATCCCAGCTCCTCTGCTGAATAGCAGCAAAACCTTTGGGTCTCGGTTGCTTTGTCTGTATGATGGGGATGGTAATAGCACTGATCTCATTGGGCTGTTGTGGGGTCTGATTTTTGCAGGAGAGGTACTGAAGGCTTGTACATGGGAAGCCCTAGGCACTTGGTTGTTATTTTCATGAAAGCCCATTCATAAAGGATCTGGGGATCCTGGGGATAAGGACTTGGCTCAAACCTCAGGGACAGAGTTTGGCCAGTGAGTCAGGGCAAGGCAAAGCAGGTGCCCTGGAGCAGAGCTCCAATCTGAGCAAAAGAAATCAAGGATGCAGCTCATGAAGATGGACCATGTGTACCCAGAAGGCTCTCAGAGGTAATCATTGCTGGCCACTTTAAATCAATCAGTTGGTCAGTCAGACATGTACATAGCATTTTGTTAAGTGCCAAGTGCTATTATGAGAGCTTTTCAAATATTACATCACTTACTCCTCATAAGAACCCTGTGAGAAAGAGGGGTTCTAGCATTACCTCCATTTTATAGGTAGTAGACCGAGGCACAGAAAGTTTTGTTTTGTTTTAGTAACTCATCCAGTGTCATCCATTTAGTAAGTAGTAGGACTGAGATTTGAACCCAGGCAACCTCGTTCCAGGGTCCACATTCTCAACCATCACATTTTGCTGCTAACTCCAGCTCCCCTCACTCACAGGGATAAGAGATGTGGGGGTAAGGCAAGGCTGGGAGTCTGGGGGTGGTTGATGCAGAGAGCTGCTCATCCCCCATGTGAGCTTGCTTCCCTGTTTCTGTGTTGGTAGAACCTGTTTTATCTCCCCCCCTTCCCGTTGAAATGCTTATGAAAACACACAAATATGGCTATGTTTAATGGCACCAGACCCTGGAATATGAACCAGTGATATGTACATAATTTCCACCAATTAAAACTCAGATTCAGTCTTGAGGCAGAAGTGGGGCCAAATGGGGGAAAGGGCAGGAGGCAGCCTCAACCTCCCCACCCCCATTCTGTGGGACTTGTGTTTTCAGGAGGTCAGAGTCCTCAATTCCCTCATCCCACCCCAGCCAGTATATCCCCTCAGTATAACTACCAATGCTGTCATGCCACTGGGGTAGAAGTGCATCATGGGAGATAACGGACATCTGGGATGTGATGTTGGCTTCGGGAAGGGGTTGACCCTGGGACGAACATGGGAGTTCAGGGGTTGGAGCTTGAATTTACACCTTGCACAGATTCTTTAGGAAGAAGTGACCTTCTCATAGTAACATGGCCAGCTGGCTGGTTCATAAGATAGCTTTACTCTCCATGAGCCATCAGATTCACAGTAAATATGAGACAGAAACACTGGAAAGTTGGAGAGAGGATTAGAGGATGTCATTTGAGCCAGCTCTCTGGCATGTGTTTTGGGTCCAAGGATTCAAACAGCAGCCAGGTGGACAGTGAGGACTCAGAGAATCACATTTTATTTACCAGAAAAATCTTATCCCTGGCCAGAATTTTCTTTTCTCCCTCCTTCCCCCTTTCCCTCCCTCCCACCTGCCCTCCCTCCCACCTTTCCCTCCCCCTTCCTCCCTCCCTTCCTTCCTTCCTTCGTTCCATCAAGGGTGAGTAAATAGGGGGAAAAAGAGGCCATGAGACCTCTAAGAAAATCTTTGCCATAAACCAGACAACATAGTATTCATGATGCAGAGAAAGAACTTACCTTTGTAAAAGACTGATTATGGTAAACTGAAGAACATTTTACAACACATCTAAATTTGTCTTTTCAGCAAAATTCAGGGAAACATGCAGCGTGTGATACAAGATATGAAAGATTAGTTGATGATACACCAATGTAAGATATGAGGGGAGAGAAGTTGAGAAGAGAGAGAAATGAAATAAAGCATCAAGAGAACCCAACAAGACTAAATATAAAGAAACAAAATTAACATCAATATTAGATGCAGCACGGAGACAGAATTGACAATGCAGAAAATAGAATCAATAATCACTTAATTCCTATGTGCCTGTTCAATGCAGATAAAAACACCTGCTTCAAGGAGTTGATTTGAGTAGTAAATGAAATAAAGCATATAGAGCTCTTAGCAGAATATCTGGGATGAGGCATGCCTTTAATAAATATTAGCCATTAATTTTACGATTAAAAACAGTATAAAAAAACTAATATCACAAGAGAAATGGTTTTGAATTAAGTTTGTTGTGCGTTTGAACCAAGAATAGGCAAAGCAGATATTATGAGACTTGTAATCAGAAATCTTGCATGTACTTGAAAAACTAGCAAAATATAAGAGAAAAAAAGCAAAGAGATTAAATACACAAGACAGAAAATGGTACTCCATCATAGATCGTTGCCTTTCCTAAAGAAGAGACCATTGGGTATATTCTTTTATATACATGAAATAGTTTAAAATATTTCCAAAAAAATTTAAAATAAAAACAGAATTTTTAAAAGAGGTCAGAACAGAGAAACAAAGCAACAGTTGAAGGTGGACTAGAGGAAAACTTTCTCAACCTCAAGAAAAACCTAAGCATATTAATGGAATTCCATAGACACCTTAATTTGGGAACTTTGCCTACCATATTTCCCTCCTGGAGAAATATTCTATATGTACTTTCCTTGAAATCCCAGCTTGGCAAAGGCTGACCTATATATAACCAGGTTAACTAGACCCTGTATGATCTGACTTGCCATTGAAACTCTAATCTCAACAGCTTCCACGCTCCCCCTTGCTCATTCTCCCCCAGCCACACTGTCCTGGGAGATACCAGGCATGCTCCCAGTTCAGAGTCTCTCCATAAACCACTCCCTCTGTCTGGAATGCTCTTTGCCAGAGCCGCACATCCAGCTCCCTCACTTCCTTCAGGCTTTTATTCAGACACCACCCTACTGCAGGGCTCCCTGTGACCCTGTTGAAATGTCCATGTGTCCAGCTCCCTGTGCCCTTCCTCAGCTTTATCCTTGCTCCAGCATGTGTCACCATCAAAAATCTATTTTTTTGACTCATTTTGTTGCTCATCTGCCTCCCTCACTAGAACACCAACTCCATGAAAGGAGAGATCTCCATCTATTCCATTCACTGCTTCTCATACAGTAGGCACCCAACAGATACTTGGTGAGTATGGGAATCAGTAAATGAATGAATCCTATAGGCAGACAGGAAAAAAAAAAAACCCACTCAGGTTTCCTATAAAGGGCAAAGGTCAGACTGCTTTCAGACTTTGCCACAACCCTGAAGACTACAAGATAATGGGATAATATCTATGGAATTTTGAGAGGAAAAGGTTATGATATGAAAACACACTATTCTCAGCCAGGTTGTTCATTTGTGAAGACAAGAGAAAGATGGATGTGCAAAGTGTACCATTGATGGGCTCACCCCAAAACATAAAAACAAAGCAAAGAAAATCCTTGAAGGCATACTCCACATGAATGAGACGGACCAAAGTCGGAGACTTACCCAAAGTTGGGTAAATCAAGATATAAAGTTAGAGTGGTGAATATTAAAACCAGTTAGACCTAGAACAGAGCCCAGTATGTTGTTTCCATAACCATAAATATGATTACTTAGCAATGCCATTATCTAAAAAACAATTCTTGGAAAAAATGAATGTAATATAAACAAACATAAAATTAAACGTTAATAATCTGGGTTTAAAATTTTTAGATTATATTAATGAAAGCACAAAAGTGAGTTAGGAAGGAATTGGGGGTAAATTTTAAAATGCTTCTTTACTCCTTGTATAGAGGAGGAGTCAACAAAAATGACTTAATTCATTGTACTGATGAGGAGACAAATACAGGTTCAAGTATAATTTTTACAAAGAAAAGGCAATCTAGCTTAGAGAAATATAAGAAAGTATTATAATCTTCAATCAGAGCAAAAAACCCCACAGAAAACAGTTTATGGGGATATTTTTGTATATGATTACTAGTGCTTTTTTTATTTTAAAGGTTTTTCAAAATTTAGAAATTAGGCACAATGCTGATGGAAAGCACAACTAATGACAAAAAGTTCAAAGAACAGAAAATATAAAATAGCAATGCAGTAAGACCCCAAATTCTGGGTCTTTAAATAGAATAAACTTTAATCAAAATAAACTAATCAATTTTAGATTGGATTAAAGCAAGCAGATAAACAACAGAAATGAAGTGCAAATTTTGCACAAAATTTAAACCAAAGTCAAAATGACACAGAAAGACAAGACAGGATTTAACATAAAAAGCACGAAACTAAAATAATTGTATTTTAATAAGGAAGCAATCCATAATAAGAAAAATAATAGTCATGAATCTTGTTGTGCCAAATAACATAACATTAAAATTCATAAAATGAACACTGTTAGCAATACAAAGAAAAGTGATAAGACATACTAGTGGCAGGAGCATTTAATACACCCCTCTCTGTCTTTGATAGATCCTGCAGATAAATTATAAGTAAGGATATTGATGAGTTGAGAAATATATCTTTTTTGCCTGTATCTGTCACATCAAGGACTTTTTGACCCTTGGAGATTTAGATAAAAATTTTCCAGTTCCCATTTCCATGTCTTAAGGTTGTCAAATGCTCCCTAAAAACTACCATCCTTACCTCCTACTGTTTCTCTTGGTTTTCTTTTTTGAGTCTATGTGATCTTTAAACAGGTTCCTATGAAACATCCAGTTAAGCCAAGTACTTGTGGAGTTAGTAACCCTATAGAACATTTTGGGCATGCCACCTGGAAGGATCACACAGCTCATTGCTCAGTACTCTGTCCCCCACCCCAAGCTGTTTCCTTTCCATAAGCCCATACTTTCCATATATGATACGATCCTAGGAAATATATCTGGCCCCCCTATTTCAGTAGGTTCTTTCCAGACTACCAGCCCCCATGAATCCAAATTGCTTCCCCTACCTTCCTTAGAGTTTTGATTAAACAAAGCCTTTCAATCTCTATAAAATTATCATTGATAATGCAACTGCCTCCAAATTTTTTGAATGTGAGTTCTTTTATGTAAAACATTTTTGAGAGTACAGCTTCAACATAAGTATATTGTAAAATTATGTAGACATACCATTGTACTAAAATTTTGAACTCCGTGCTCTTTAGACTAATAGTTGCTGCACTTTGTATTATATACCTCTATGTTTAAAACCTTTCAAGCACATACTTTCAATATGCACATATTATTAATCTTCTATGATGCTAATATGACATACGAAACATATACAAAAATAGAGGTTAAGAGGGACAAGATAAAAAATAAATATTAAATATGGATTCTAATATTTTTTCTTGCATTATTAGATAATGCTATATTCCCTTATGTGATGCACGTCCCAAAGGGGAGACTGTGTTCTAGGAAAAAAGCTTCTTTTCAGGAACTCTTGCATAGCAAGACAAATTGATCATATATTAACCAGAAAGAAAAACATCAATAATTTCCCTAAAATAAAAATTAAGTGAGTCACATTCTCTGAACACAATATAATAAAAGTAGGAAACATTAAGAAAAGGAAAGGTTAGAGGGAAAATATTTAATTAGTGGAAAGGGAAAGAAAACCTTTGGGTTGGAGAGAACCTAAACTACCATTCATGGGATATTTAGATGAAAGGCATGAGAACATTATTTAGGAAACTTAAGGAATACGGCCAAAACTGTACTCAAAGATAAATACATTTGGTCAAGTGAATTCACTATTAAAATAAAAACACAAAAATCAGAAAAGCATTTTATTCAAGAAATCAGGGGGAAGATGTACATTTTGGGAAAATAGATGAAAAGTGATATCCAGGGACAAAAGCAGAACCTAATGATTTAGAAAATAGAAACACAGTAAAATTGACAAATGCAGGGGAAGTTCTGTAGGTGTCAGTAAGATCTCTTTCATCACTTATAAAAAAGTGGAACTATGGATCTAGAACTTTAGAGTGAAAAGGGTATTTAACATCACAAAGATAGTTTTAAGGATGATAAACCAAAAACCAAGCCCAGGTGGTTTTACAGGTACATTTTTTTCTAATTTATAGTCTAATTTTTAATCTAACTGATAATTGTTTCAAAGCATAAAAAGAAAAGCAAAATTAGCAAAATTTCATACCAAAACCATAAGGAGACGGAAAACTCAAGGTCAATCTTTTGTGTAATATTAAAAGAATAATACACCATAAACACATAAAAATTATTTTAGGACTGCAAGGATAGGTTAATATTAGGAGACCCGTATTAAAAAATTAAGTTTCTGTCTGCTACTATGTCATGTGTAAATGCCTGAGTGAACTTTTCCCACATGTGGAGAGGATGTTTGAGATTGTATGCCCTAATATTTATTGACTGTCTCTGTGAAATATGAAAAATTCACTTCATGGGATGGAGAATTCTGAGATGACCTCAGGGAGGTTGGCAGTCATCCTTCAGAGGAGCTGAGAACAATGGGAGGCTCATGGTACCATATTTAGCCATTACAAATCAGAGGAAGCAAACAATGGCTTCATATATTAGTCCCCATTGAAAGCTACAGGGCAGACACTCCGACTTACTGGCATTGATTTGTAACCAGGCTACTACTCACATGGGCAATTCCTTAAAATATGCTACAAGGGAAGAAGCAACGGGGATTTGCTTATTTAACAATGGCCAATGATTTTCTAAAGTAATGTCAGTGGAGCCAAGAAGGCAATTAAAATGTAAGAACAGGTCATATGTAAAAAATAATATAATCATTTTCATGGAGACTATAAGAGAATTTGGTAAAACTCAATATCTATTTCTGATTTTAAATATTTTAGTTAACATAGGTTTAAAGACTTCTTACTCAACAAAATTTTGGTCTTAAAACTAATAGTCAATCCATACATAATGGTGAAACACAAAAACAGTTTTCACGGAAATCAAGAATAAGGTAAGAATGCCCCTCCACCCAGTAGAGGCCAGAAACTTCTCCCTAGTGGTGATAAACAAAAATATCTCCAGACATTGCTAAATGTCCCCAGGGGGCAAAATCATCCCCAGTTGAGAATCACTGTTCTAGAAGTCCTAGTAAATGCAATGAGAACATTTAAGTTAATCTAGTAAATGCAATGAGACAAATGTGAGTTTTTAAATTATAAATTATTACTATTGAAAGAAAGAATTGTCATTACCGCAGATGTGTTTTAACATCCTAGAAAACAAAAGAATTAACTAGAATCTCTATTGGAAGTAATGAAAAGAGTTCCTAAAGTGGCTGGATATGTAATAAATGTGCACAAAAATCTATCCAAAATTCCAATAACAACTAGTTAGAAAATATAATGAACCAAAAGATTTTATCCCAGTAGCAACTGTAATAGAAAATAGAAATAGTAATAGAAAATCTTGAGTAATAAACTCACCTAGATGTGTATTGGAATACATATGAAGGAAACATAGAGTTTTATGGAAGAAGGTATTCTTGGACCCACCTCCAGAGTGATCTTTTAAAACTAAAGACATGTTACTGATTTCTTAACCCTGTCAATGGCTTCCCACTGCCTTTAAGATAAAGACCCGTCTATAATATGCCCACTCTGGCCCTTGCTGACCCATGTGGGCATTGGCTCCTGCTCACTCCCTGGGCTCTAGGAGGACACAGGATATTTGAATGCAATGTCACTTGCCATCTGATTCTGCTCTTTTCCAGCCTGTACACCCCCAGACCTTTCATTTTATAGAGCATAATTTCCAACTCCTGCACCACCCCCACACCCTTCTCTCTATATATTCCATGAGCCAAAGTCTCTCTTTAAAGTGTGGGTTCTAGAATTGAATGGAATACACTGAGTGTGGCATGACCAGAGTAAAGTATCGTCCCCCTTTTTTGTTTCAATATTTTACTTATCTATTCATTAACATTTTAGAATGCTGAGGGACCTGCATTTAATTCCTGGCTTTACCATCTATTAGCAAGACATACAGTCTCTTTGAGTCTCAGTTTTCCTTTGAACAAGAGGGAGATAACAGTGTCTCCTCACACTGCTGGGATAGTAGTACATGACACTTGTTCTTTTCCCCTTTTTGTGTCCCAGTTGGCTATGTCCTAAGTCTCCCCTCGCCCTTTCCCTGTCGTCATCATCATGCTGTCCATGCCAGCGTGTTATGTGTGTCAGGATGTTGTTGAAGCTGGCTGGTTGGATTTCCTGCCTTGATTTGCTCCCCCATCAAATCCTCTTTATAGAGCAATCGTTGTAAAACACAGCCTCTCTCTCTCTCTCTCTCTACATATATATATAGCCTCTCTCTCTATATATAGGACTCCTCCACCAGTACCTCTGACGGCTCCCTACTGCCTCCCAAAGTTCAAAGTTTCCATCCACAGTTGGGCTATGTCTACCTTTCTAGCATCATCTCCCACTCCCTCCCTCGGGGCATCCCACACCCCAGTGTGGCCCAGGAGTTCTTTGGCTTGACAAACCATGACCTGAGAGAGGAGATATTTCTACATGGGTCTTCCCCTAAAAGGATTCTCAGCCAAGAAAGAAAAGATCATAACAGAATGTCTTCCTTTGGAGATACACCAAACTGCTTCTTACCAGAGGGGCCCAGGGAGGGCTGCTGGACTGGCTGGAAGCAACAAGGATTCCAGGAGGATTTCTCTCGCAGAGCCAGAGAACCAGCCCTGGGGCTCTGGAGGCCCCATTTCTGAGCACAACAGCCTCTCCCAACCCAACACCTCATTGGTCACGGACACTTCCATTTCACGGTCAATTGGCCATAATTTCAATTATGTAGGAAGCTTTTATTTTGCATGCAAATTCCAAAATGACTGAGAAATCTGTGGAGAGGCCTAGGTATAAAGGACCAGGAGTTTAGGCCTAGGAGGTGGGAATATCCCTATATTCTCCATAACTATCCCTACTGGCCCCAACATACTGAGAGGGCGTGGTGAGCAATGACTATTGAGAGAATATGGGAAGTAAAGCATCTGGAGCATGGAAGACAGTAAATTTTATGTGGTCTAATGGTCTTTTTTTTTTGGCATGTCATTAATAAATGTATATCTCAGACATTATGTTTATATCTCAAACACCTTCATATCAATAGAGTCACAAATAAAAAAATTTTTTCGTTGGGCTGAGTCTTGAGTTCTGATTTGGAAATCCAAACCCCAATTCAAGGGAGAGGATTTTAGCTTCAGATAGGATGAGTTTCTCCCTCTTCCTCTCTGCCTTGGCTTAAGCTGACAAAGCAGACGCAGAGTGGCTGTGAGGCAGGCCGTGCAAGCCCTGTCCCCGTGTGGAACCCAATGAATGACAAGGAGAGCCTATATTCAAGAGGTTCTCAACCTTGGTTGTCCATTAGGATCATCTGGGAAGTTTTTAAAAGCCTTGATTCCCAGGCCACATTCCAGGCCACTTGAATCAGAACCACTCAGGATGGGGCCCAGACTTGAGGAATTTTTCAAGCTCCCTTGGGACTCCAATGTTCATCTGAGGTTAAGAACCATCGTCCTTTTCTCCTCTGAGAAGGAGTCTATGAACCCTGCTGCGATGTTATCTGCAAGGACAAAGAAGGGACCCAACATAGGCTGAGCACTGACTGTGTGTCAGACACTGCTGGAAACCCTTCTTATACTGAAACCTCATAACAATGTGGCGAGATAAGTCTTATCTTCTCCATTTCCAGGAATTAGCAGCTCAGGGGAGCAAAGTGACTTGCCCAGGGTCACTTAAACCCAAGGAGGCGGTGGGGTCAGGAGACGAAGCGGGTCTTTCTGGCTCCAAAGCATGTGGTCTTCTAGTTCCATCAAGGTGCGTGCACTAGGAGAATGGAACCTACCACGCCAGGCTAGGGTAGGTTTTTGGCTATCATCTCCCTGTCCCGAACTGATTTGAACAGTGTTCATGCTCCTCTCTGTCCCTAGAGGGAGAAGCGCCTGCTGAAGGAGGAGCTGACACGCCAAAGTAAACATGGGTCCTCCTTCCCGATCGTACTGGATCTTCTGCAATAACCTCAGGATTCAAGACGTCTGCATTACGTGCCATCCTGCAGGTACGCTCACGGACACTTCCCCTCACGCGCAAGCATCGCGTACACACTGTGCACTCGGGCACGAAACAAGCACTGTGGGGACCGACTTTAGGCCAGGCACTGGACGTGTGTGTGCTCGGCCCAGTGTCTAGGGAGGTGGTTGACTGAAGCAGAGGTTAAGTGTATAAGCTGGGAAGATGGATGACTTGGACTTTAAGCACAGTTTTCCAGCTGTGTAAACTTAGCCAAGTCAGTTAAGTCAAAGTTTTTTCTTTTCCTGCCATTATTGTTCTGTTGGAGAACTTAGGCACACGTCTCTCTGGGTGTGGAGCTGGAAGAGGGAGCTGGGGCAGCTTGCAAAAGCCGGTGTCCTCAGAGTCTCTCCCTGAAGTCGGCCAAGGCTCTGGTGGCGGCAGCTGTGTCTGTCCTGATCCCTCTCATGCTGAGGTGTCAGCTTCCACGGGGATCAGGTATCAAGCCAGGGCCGGTCAAGGCCAGCCAAAGGTGACCCGGAGGCCTGGGTGTCCGTGTGGGCATGTAGCACCGTGTGGGCATAAGCTTGAACTGCCCCCACCTCCACTCTTCCTCATGCCTTGAGCATTAGGGGCAGGCGAGGGCATCCTTTTTCCCTCTGGGCCTTCGCCCGGCTGCTCAGAGTGCTGAGGCCTTGCCTGCACCCTCTCAGACAGACAGACAGATGGGCATCCCCAGGGAGGTAGCCCAGTACTACGGCAAAGGGCATGGGCTCTAGCCTTGGACCCCTCTGACCCAATCTGGGTGACCCTCAGCCTTCCACTCTGCTCAGCTCATGGTCTGGGGTAATTACAGATCTCTGATGTCAGGTCATAGACATGAGTCTACTCCCCTGGTTTGTTCAGTTTTCCTGGCTTTCATCCTTAAACACACACACAACAACAACAACAACAACAACAACAACAACAAAACTCCCCCCAACGGATTTAGAGGATGTTTGGGTCTGCCAGAGTCCTTTCTTCCTTGCTGTCACTTAGCTGGTCTCTGCAGTGTCACAGTGGAGACAGACTGTGCCAAGCTGGACAGCTGAACACAGGCCCTTGGCCCAGAGTCTTCAGAGACCCTTAGGAAACCACCGACGCAGAAGAGCTTCACCAACATGGGCTGGGGAGTCAGGAGACCCAGATTTGAAACCGGATTACACTCCTGTGCAACCCCTGGTAAGTTACTTAAACAATCTGAGTCTCAGCTTCCTGCTGTATCCCCAAACAGGGTCGGATTGCCCTGTTAGAGACATTTGCTCCCTCACTAGGCCTCATCCCTGTACCATCAGACTTTTATTTGGGGGGTGATTTGATTGCTATGTACTCCACTCGAATATGAGCCCCATGAAACAGGAGCCTTGTCTAACTTGCTCACCGCTCTAACTCCAGGCTAGCCCAGAGCCTGGCACTTGGTAGGTGCTTAGCAAATATTTGTTGAATGATGAATTCAGGAGTGTCCAAGATTGTGCAGTCAGACTCACTGATTTTAAAAAAGTGGCCCGGGCCAAGAGCTCCTGGGGGCATCATATTAATAGACATCCCGAAAAGCTGATCCATTCTACAGATTAGACAGTAGGCCCCTTTGCCTCCAGACTGAGCTGCCTTAGATGGAGAAAAGAGTGCTGGGGAAGTCAGGCTTCCTTCCACCCTGTAGGTGCATTCCCATGGGACTTGAAAGGGAGGTTGGAAGACAAGAGTTAGTGAAGTAGTGTGTGGACTCCTGTCTCCCAGCCAGAACAGCTAGTGACAGGGTACTGCGAGGACCAAGCCTGGGGCTGGGCGTCAGGGAGCAGCATCCTGCAGATGTAGCTGAAGACCTAAGGGGAGAATCTGGAGGTCTCTGGTAATATCACCCAGTTGTCATAGGATTACATGAGGTCATGTGGTTCAAGCATCAAATAAGGACAGCAATGGTTTAGGACATGTTGACTACAAGAAGAATCTCTGAGTCCATACAGTTAGAAATAAATATACTCATGTATGATCTACTCACACAAATAGATGGGGGGAAGGGAAGCTCTTCTTATGGTATTCTTACAGTAGGACGTCCCTGGGAAATGGAGAATACATGACAGATTTCGAAAAATCACCATTTTGCCACCATCATAGGAATCCTTAATTCAGGCAAGAAGTATCAACAGAGAGTCAGAGAGTCAAACGAGTGAGTGCCAGGGTATTTTTATGTCTCTCCACAAATTACTTAGAGACAACAAAGGGAAAATTGCATCTTTCACAGTGGAGAAATGTGGGGCCATCCCATTAACCAAGTGGCTGAGGTCAATGTGACAATAATGGGGCAGTTATGACACACAGAGAAAGACACATCACTTCTGCTGTTTCAGCCCCAAATTCATCAGCCAAATCGAATCAAGGCAACAAACCGAAGGACCTTCTGCCGAAAAACTAGTGCAAGCTCTTCACCAAATGTCAAGGTCGTGAAAGACCGTCATGAGAGGTGAACTGGGAACTGTTCTGAGTAGAAGGAGTCCGAAGAGACGTGACAAGTAAAGGCAATGTGTCACCCTGGCCGGGACCTCCAGATACGAAAGTAAATGACTGTAGCGAGCGTGGTGGGAGCAGTGGCAACCTCTGGACGTGGCCCATGAGCCATGGAAGAGTACTGCACCTGTGCTGATTTCCTGATCTTGTCTGGTGGCCGAGGTACTGTCAGAGGATGTCTTGTTCTTAGGAAACGCACCCTGAAGTCTTTACGGGTTCGAGGGGAAGTGAGATAATGGATTGAAGACCTCGACCCCAGGCACAACTAGAGACTGGATTGGATACAAGGCTACTTTCTTGGGTGTTCCTGGGAAATAGGCCCCTGGCTGGGGAAACTCAGCCTTCTGACTGGTGCCGCCATGCCCTGCGGGCAATCCTGAGAGCTGCCCCCAGCCCCACGTGACTGGGAGTGGGGGTTCTGGTCCATCACCATCCCTGGACCTTCTCGCCCCCGTGCCATAGCTCCCCGTTGCTCTGGGAACAGACCAAAGACATAATGTTCTTCTGTTTATGTACTCTCAATGCTCCCAGTCAGAACCCACTAGAAAATACATTGAAACAAAATTAACTTGACAGGGAAATGGATATTTGAATGAAGCTTCAGCTTAAAACAATAATTTATCATGTTCCATCGTACGTCTCCACAAAACCAGGATCACGGGTGGTTTAGCTGAAATGAGGGAATTCATTACTCCCCGAAACATCTCTGGGACTCATTTCACAGGGGCCGGGGATTGTAGTGAATGAGTGAGGGAGCAGACATCCACCATGCTCTCCAAACCCATCGGACACTGTTGGGCCCTTGGCACACACCGCCCCAGCAAACCCTCACCGTTACCCTAGAGATACGGATCCCAGAGGAGGATGCCCAGCTAGGAAGTGATGGGCCAGCTTTTCGAAGTGGGAAGACTCGCCATTACTCTCATCAAGGATGGAATGGGCTGCCTCTCTCCCTCCATGGCTTGCCAGTCTCCTCGCTGAACCAGACCTGTTCCTGGGGCTGTCTTGCAGGGGGGAGCCCTCAGCCTGGTCCCAGGACACATCTTCCTCCTGGGGCCTCTTACAGATGTCTCGAAGATGTTGGGTAACCACAGACAAAGTGTTGTGGAATGAGAAGCCCCTGTGACAGGGCTCAGGAAAGCAGTTCATATAATTCACTCAATCACTTATTCATTCATTCTTCAAACAGAAATTGTGCACCTACTATGTACTGGACCCTGGGGAGGTAACATGGAGCTTGGAGTAGACTCAGAATCTGCTCTCTGAATCAGCAGTATTCCCTGGGAACTTGATAAAAATGCAAATTCGTAGGCCCCACCCCAGACCGACTGAGTCAGAAGGCCCAGCAGTCTTGTCTTAGCAAGCCCTCATGGTGATTCAGATGCATGCTAAGTTTCGAGAGCTGTACTCAGGGCACATGAAACAATGACAGACTGTGATAGCAAGAACCAGGGACAGAGGTCTTTGATAACTTGAGGGCTCTGACCATTGTAAACACAGCCCAGGATTACATAGAGATGCCCAGCTCACTTCCACCCTGTGGGGAAGTCTGGTCTGTCCTTGGCCCCAGACTGAGCAGCTTTACAGAGTATATCCAGCTAGTGACCCATCACCTCACTCAGTCAGGGCACACTGGTCCTGCTGGACAGCCAGGGATGCCCGAGAGATTGAGGATGGGGGCAGGTGAAAAGAGGGGAGCCACCTGGGCCTCAGAATAGTGAACACCTTCTTCGGTGATGCCTCTCTCCTTTATAAAGTGAGGGATGTCCGTGAGTCAACCAGTATTTGCAGTCATCAATGATTCCATCTGATGGCGTCAAAAGTTGGGCAGGGAGTTTGGGAAGTTTTTGGGACAGTAGTTCACAAATTTTGGTACACACATGCACACACACACACACACACACACACACACACACAAAGTATACAGGGATCTTATCAAACATTCAGACTGTCAGGCCGTATCCCCAGCTGATTCTGCAGCAGGTCTGGGGGGGCAGAATTTTCATATTTTACAAGTCCTAGAGTCGTGGTTTGAGGACAGCCTTGGAGAGACACTGTCTTGTGAGATATGCTCACAGGACCAGCTCTCAGCTCGAGCCACATGCTCAGGCTTAGCGCCTGACCATCCCTGGCTTCCGGGCACCTGGAGACGGGTCTGTGGTTCTACACGGGTTTCTCGGGAAAGGATGAGTAACTATTCTCATCTGATGGGTGATAGCAGGGATGAGAAGGGCCTTGAGCCTGGGCAGGAGTGGTTAATGGCACTAGGAGCAGCACAGAAATAAGGAAAGTGTTCTCATTTTATAAAAGGCGCTTTGAAATCTAATTAGAATATGAAAGTTGAGATCTTGGTCTATTTTTAAGCAAAGCATGGGTTCAGCAGAAATAATCAATATGGGAGCTGTGAGCTGCCTGTTGGCCTTCACGCGGGGCAAACCACGATCTTCCTTCAGGATGAGTCCTTGAGGAGGGGACAAGTGGAAGGAGAAAGAGGGGATCTGTTAGGGAAGACGGGGCTCTACTGATGTGGGAAACAGGAGAAGAGATGCGGAAGGTCATGGACTCTCCAGACCCTCTCGATGTCCCATCAGCTATCTGAAGGCAAAGAGTGGGGAGTTGCAGCGTGGGTGGTGTGTGGCATCCTCGGCTAGAGTAGAGGAAGTGAATACACCCCATTTTGACAGTCGAGGAGAACTGTGGGGGTGCTTTAGTGAAAAAGAGCATGAGTTTTTGGAGCCAGATCCGAAACTGAAGGTCAGGCCTGCTCACTTTCTCACTGTGTGATTTGAAAAGTCTTGCACCTTTCTAAGCCTCAGTTTCCCTGTCTGAAAGTGGTGATAATAATACCTTGAGAATGATGAGAGGTAATTAGAACAGCAATTACAGCTCACCTGCTGAGCGTGTATTATATTGACTGGTCTTTGCAACCACCCTGTGAAATTAGGGAAGCGGGGCTTACCTTATTCACTGCAGAGCAAGCATTCAGCATAGGGTCTGTACAGAGTAGGTGCTCAATGAATATTTGGGGTGGGAGGGGCACTAAAGAGGCTCCTTTTCAGAGAACTGTGACTCCTCTCTGCTGGTACTTGCCCAGCAGGCAGTGACAGCCCATTGCTGAAGTCTCCTGAGCCAGAGTGAGCCTTCCAGAACCGTTGGCAGGGTATTTCTGACCCTGGGGCTGCCAGTGGCAGAGCCGGCAGCTCTGGTCGTGCCTGCCTGAGCCAGCACGCACAGAACCCGGAGACGCTCACGTGACTGCTATGGTGCCACTTCCCAGGAACATCCCACGTAGATTTGCCTTCCTTGAAGAAAAGTAACGCAAAAGGCCATTTTTCACTTTTAAATAGCCTTCATTCTATGTCTTAATAAATGCACGTTTGTTGATTTGTGTAAGCATGATGTGGGAAGTCTGCAAATGGATGTAATCTGCACCGAGGGCACATGTAAGCACCAGTGAGCACTTTTGAATAATGAATCCCTCCCGTAAAAGACGGACGCTATTCATAATAATTCCTTGCTTTTCTCATTTTGCCGCGTACAGTAGCGATTAATCAATTTGCAATGTTATGTCACCCGCAACAAATTGCTAGCACCAAGACAAATTTATTGCTTTATGATAAAAGAACTTGTTTAGGTAGAAATAAATTAAATTTAGGGGGCTGTTGTTTCGGCGTGATGTTCACCTAGGTGACCCACGGAGAGTGGGCTGGGAAGGTGAGGGTCCAGGTGATCCCGGCAGTGGCCACAAAGGGCCGCTTACCGACTGTGAGACGGTGCAGACGGGAGACAGCACCGTCCGGAGCTCGAGATGGTTCTCGGGAACGTCTGCCCGGCTCTCCGTGTGAGCAAGTGTAATTTAGAGCTTTGCACAGAAAGGTTTGGACAGTCAGCAAGGCTCCAGGGAAACACACCCTCTTCTCCTCCTCTACTTCATCTGAATGCTAAGATTCCAATTTACCTTGCAGCGCGAGCAAAGGGAACCTCCATGAGAGGAATTGGGATGGGGTTCAGAGCTCAGAGGGGGACATAGGCCACAGTGCGTCTGTTTATTGAGGTGCACTGGGACACGAAAATATTGGGGAAAAAGAGGCCAAAATGGTGTTACCAAAATTTTGGTGTCGTAAATGTTGCATTCAGTAAATGATACTTTTAACACACATAAAATTTAATTATGTATAATGGCTCTATTCACCCAGACACTATGCCCTTCATAGAATAAAGGCCGGGCTGAATGGGCTCCCGCCACGGCACGGGTGACTTGGGGATAAGCACTCTCCTCTCCCTGTATCATGTTCACAGAAAAGCAGCTCAGGGAAGGGAAGCATTTTGCCTGAGGACAGAGTGCGGGGGTGTGGGGAAGCATCTGACTTCCAGGACATCACACACGTTTGGCATTAATTTATACTCCATTAATTTGGAATCTGGAGTGAAATCAGGGACTGATGCTTTAATTCTGCTCTCCCCCAACTTCCTCTCTCTCTCTCTCTCTCTCTCTCCCGGGACAGAGTTTTTTCCTTAAGCAATCTGATAGTCTAACATGATTTGTGAAAAGCAGGTTTCAATTAGGAAGGATGTCAGTTCCATTGCCCACGTAAGTGGATTTGTCTGTCCCAGCTCATCAAAATCCATTCCTTTCTGCTCTTACAGTAGGCACTGGGACCACCCTTCTGGAATACCTTGACACACCCGTTCCACCTGTCAGGGAAAGCACCCCCGTGACTTTCTTGGGCCACGGTCTCTGTCATCTTGTCTCTTTTCAGCCTTGGGGGGGAGCACGGAGGCCTCCCGTCTGCAGAGCCCCTGCAGCCTTCTGCAGTATCTGAGCAGTCTCTTGGCCAGCCCCCAGCCCCAGCGCTGACATCCAGAGCCCTGTGAACAATGGGGGGCAGAGAACTCACGCCCTTTGCCGGGACCCTTTCTACTATCTGGGGGCTGGAGGGGTCTCAGGGATTGTGTGGCAGCCCCAGGGGTTGCTGGACTTACCTGACGACGGCTTCTTTGTCTTCCATTGTGCCTGCTCGCTGGGCTCCAGTGGCCCAGGTCCTGGCTGGAGCAGGAGCGGCCTTCATGTGCCTGGCCGGGCGTGCCCTCTCCCTGGACGCCTCCCCAGCCGGGGGTCCTGCGGGGGCTTCCGGCCCTCTATGGGGCTGAGTTGCCCCTGCTCATGCTGCCTGCCCGCTGGCTAATTCTGATTATTTCTCTTTCTCCTTGCTCTCTTGGGCGCCTTTATTCCTGACCGTGCATTTTCTCTGGGCTCAGGATTAAAAAAAAAACCCCACACTGCTAATATCCTTGTCAGCCTTTTCCTGAATCATTGCTGTGAGGCTCCAGGGAGCCACGGGCCAGTGCCTTCTGGCCGGCAGACTCTGTCCCTGGGCCTTTCTGTCCTTGGGGTCCCGAAGCCCCCTCTTTGGGTCCCCTCATCCCCTGAAGGTAATCCCCAGAGGCCCAGATGCTCTGAGAAGTGCCCAGCCAGCAAGGCGGACGGGGCCAAGAGCTGAGACTCAAGCTGAGCTTTTCCATCTCACAGGTGACTTCTCTCAAATGCTATTTAGAAAAATTTTCTAAAGCGCTGTCCTCCACATTATCTCGTTCGCTGTTATTAGCCCTGTTTCACCGAGGGGCAGCCCAAGCCTCAGAGGCCTGAGTGATTTGCTTGAGGTCGTACAGCTCTTCAGGGGCAAGACTCCAGCCCCCACGTGCGTAACGCACGTATGAGAGGAGTAAGGGAGTAACAGAGCCTCGCCTTGCCAGAAGGGCATGTAGCCACGAGAGGCAGCGCTGAAAGTGGGATTCAGGCACCACAGCATCCAGGCCAGTGTCCAGCTCTGGGCAGGGGTCTGTCCTTCCGTGTTGCACAGGAAAAGCCAGGTCAGCCCAGGCTACGGAACACCCACTAGAAATCACTTAGAAGCCCCAAGTCCAGGAGTCCAGGTGGCCGGGGGGGCTGTCCTGCTTCCCTCTGTCTCCTCATGTGCACACAGGGCCGGGTGGGAAGCCCGTGTTGACATTGCCCAGGAGAAGGCTGGTGAACTCATCATGCTGTGTGGCCTGGGCGGTGTCTCCATTTCAGTCTGCTCTGGGAACAAGAGACTAAATAGGACTCTGGTTGGGACTAGAAGTTTCCACAAATTCTGGCTCAAGTCAGTCACTAAATGCCCCCTCCCCCAGGCAGCCCTCCCTGACTCTTCAAGACAGAGCAGACCCTCCCTCCTTGATTCTGAAGCACATACTTCTCTGAACAGCCACATTCCTCTCGGTAAGGCCGGCTCTTCCCACACCACCCCTCGCCGTGGCTGAGGCAAGCCTACCACCTTCGTGCGTCCGTCAATGTGCCGACAGCCAGGAGGACAAGAAATGGTCACTAATCCACACGCCCACCAGCCTCAGCGTCTCCCGGAGACACATGTACACACAGAAGCGCCGTCCCACATATGGGTCATGTGTCTGCACACACACACCTTGCTGACGAACCCAGGCCCACCTGGAGACAAAAAGTCTGCTCATGTCTATACACAACACTTTTTCCAGGTCATCCGGCTCCCTAGAACAGAAGCTATGGCTGGCTGACAGGCCGATGGGAATTGGGAATAGGGCCTGTTCAGGCCTGAAACTTATTGGGTACCAAGCTCTAACATGGAGAACTTTTGGGACAGAGAGCCTATTCCCGCTGGGCCTCTTTGTCCTCTTTCCCAGATAGACCAGTCTCGACTATCTCCAGGTGGCATCTACCCGCATCGCGCTCCTATCAGATAGCATGCTTCCTGTGGGCCCCTAGGGGCCTGTCACCACCTCACCTTGCCACCTCAGCACTTTCTCAATAACTCACCAAGGCCAACTGTTGCTCACTCAGTGATTTTTTTCCCCCCTTCACATCTCTAGCTCTATTTTCCCTCTGGACAAATGCCTTCCTGTCCCCTGCCTGCCCCTAGGGCTATTGATCAATGGAATAGGAGGAGAGAAAGGGAAGGAGAAGTAGGGTGTCTGCTGCATGCTGGTTTGTCCCCTGGGGCAAAGACACCTCTACTCCTGGGGGTGGGGAGTGGGATAGGCACTGGGGCAGGACATGGATCCTGGGATCTGATGTGCTTGGGCTTCAGCCCCAGTTCTGGCCCTTCCCAGGTTTGTCACTTTTGGAAAGTCCCTTGGCCTCCACAAACCTCAGTTTCTGCTTCTGTAAAGTGGGCATAACAATTTGAACCTTGTAGGGTTGTTGGGGGACATTAGACAAGGTTAAACACAAGTAAAAAGCACTTGATAAATGACAGAGTACCCTAAAACTGTAAGTGAATAAATTATTATTTTTTAAGATTTTATTTATTTGACAGAGAGAGAGGCAGCTAGAGAGAGAACACAATTGGGGCAGGGAGCCCGATGTGGGGCTCGATCCCAGAACTCTGGGATCATGAGCTGAGCTGAAAGCAGATGCTTAAGACTAAGCCACCCAGACGCCCCAAGTTTATTTTTTCTAACCCTGGCCTTACCCTCATCCTCATGGCCTCTTAGGTCCCTCTGACACGAGAGGCCCGGGGCAGGGGTCCGGGCCTCTCATAGAAAGCAGGAGACAGCTGGGTAGGTGGGGGCTGTCCCAGCTCCCTGTCTTCCACCATGACTGCCTGTAAGCTTCAGGGGATCACCCTTGTCCTGGAAACCAGGAGGGAGGGAGCCGATGGAGAGGAGGCCCTACATGGATGAGGACAGAATCCGTGCCAGTAACTTTACACATAGTATCCCATTAAATTGCAAAACAATCTGGCATTACAGATGTGGAGGGTGCGGCTCAGAGAGACGGTATGGCCCCCAAGTGACTGAGCCGAGCCTTGAACTCTCGGTTTCTGAGTTCACAGGATGGGCTTCTCCCCAGCCTCCCGACTCCCTTTGGAGCATAGAAAGGAAACTGAAAGGCCGGCTTCCTTGTCTTCGGAGGCTCGTGCTGCACAAATCCATCCCATAAGCGGTACTTACAGCGAATCTTACTCCACAGGACAACTCAGACAAAGACCTAGTTCACGCAGCTGAATATGAAATACGGCTCGTGTCTTAGGACGTTTGTATAAAAGACTCTTCAGTGTCACAGCTTCAAAGCCACCTCTTGTAGGAGGCCTGCCTTCCTCCCGGAGGCTGGTCTGGAAGGCAGAAGACTGGGGACTTCTCCATGAACTCACTGGGGGGCCTTGGGTAAGTTTCATTCTGTCTCTGGGCCTCAGTTTCCCTATCTATAAAGGAACATGTTTTTCTGGGGGTGATTTCTCGGGGTAACTTCCAGTCACCCAAAACTATATTCTCCATTGTAGAACTCACGTTAGATCCACAAAATAGGTGTTCCCAACTTAGAAATTCATTTACTAGAAAATCCTTTCAATGGCGGACCATTTTAATGGCATTTGTCTAATGCATTTAGAAAATCCAAAAGTAAGTTCATGTCGGGTATAGAAACCCAGGCAGAAATGGTTGCCCTGGTCTGACTCTAGGATGTTCAGAAAAAGTAGAATTTTTGGCTCCTGAAGCTGTGTCCTTTTCACTGATTTAAGTCCTGGCTCTCCCTCCTTTAGAGAAAGCAGCTAGGTTCCTGGTCCAAGGTGAGGGGCCCACCTTTGTCTCCATCTGAGGGGACTGAAAACCTTTGCAGGACCCTTCCTTCTTCCAGAAACATAAATACTGTTGGGGAAGGGGGCGGGGCACACTCCCATTGGCCTCATGGCTGTCAGAGGGGCTTCTGGAAGGAGGACACAGCCCCGGAAGTGTATTCTCCTGGCACTTTCTTTGGGGGGGGGGGTGGTGTGGGGGAAGGGCTTCCGCATCCGGTTACTGAGACCAACAAATCAATATGTTGATAGAGCTACCCTCCTGCGTGTCCGTTTAAACACCCATCGCTGCGTGGGATTCAAGCTGACCCGTTCCGTTTGCCAAATGCAAATGCATTAACCTTACAATTGGGTAATCTAATAAAAAGGATCAATGGTCTGATACGGTGCTTATGGAGTCATTTAGTGCAAGCGAGAGCAATTTAGCCAGGACCCAGACGGGCGGCTTGGGGGAAGCCGAGGGAACGGCTCAAGCTGGCTGTCCGGGCTGCCGTCCCCAGGCGAGGCCCACTCTGCCTGAAGACGCTGGGCCCCGTGGGCGAGGGAACGAGGAGGGTGTTATTCATTTATTACTGCCACTTTAATCACTTAGAGGTTCAATTAAGTATAAATCATTAGTGGTATTTCAAGTTACTTTATCCAGGCCCACACATAGCACACTTGACTGGCGGTGGGGAGCTTTCTGTGTCGGGATTTAGCGTACGAGTGAACAAGGCAGTCATATGGGTTTTTCTGCTATGAAATTGATAAATGAAGCGGGCATTCGAGGTACAGCAGTAATTTCTGTGGTGCAGCCAAGTGCTCGCTCCCTTGTCTCCTCCAGCGATGAGGGCATGGGCCCCTTTAATACGGCAGCTTTCCCCTGGGGGCCCGGAGGCCAGGCTGGGCGGCAGGCCTGCGGTTTATTTCCTTGCACAACTTCCCAGAGCCAAGCCCTGGTTCATTAGCGGGAATATACCTGGGGAGAGAAAAAACAAGGAAGGGGGGGGAAGCGTCCTTCACCGTCATTGTGGCGTTGATTCGATCATCATTTCTTCCGAGCAGCAAGCGGGCGGGATGAGGAGCGGGGAATGGGGCCGTCTCGGCAGCTGGATCCCCTCTTCCCAAGGATGCACTTGTCCCCCCCGTGGCCGGCATCCCTGTCTGGAAAGCATATTTTCTCCTAATCGGTTTTACAGCTCTTTTAAAGTAATATGTCAGATCATTTTCCCCATATACGTAGTTAATGAAAGTAACCCTACAAATTCATTTTAAATAGATGGAAGTTGTTATAACCCTGATCCAGAATTTATTACATTCATTACAATCTTGCTGAAGTAGGTAATGTAATGGACTATTACTTTTATTATCTTTTTAATCCCTCAAAATTATTAGGAACTGACTAATATTTGGCATCACCCTGTTAATGTTTAAACAGAAATTGATACTTTAATTCGTCTAATAAATGATGGGGCACTCTGGGTGGAAACAGAAGCCTGATTGAGTTTATCTCGATCAGTCCTAAAGACTTTTAAGTGGGACTCAGGGGTCTGAATGCAATTATTTCCAGACAGGGTATCTTCAGCAAGTACTCAGGAAGGACATAAGAGAGGAGATGGAGAGGGTGACACAGAGACCCAGCCAGGGACAAAAACGGGGCAGAAAAGCAAGAGGGAGGGAGTTTTCACTCACACGTCCAAGTTGTAATTCTGATTCACAGAAAGCTCCACTTGGGGCTGCAACCACACTACTGGGCTCTATGTCTTTTCCATCTTGCCCTCGTCCTTCCCTCCTTCCCAGATTAAAAGGACACCCCCCACCCCTGCAACCATTCCTGTGTTAGTAATCAGCTTTATGGCTAAGAATTCTCAAGTGCTCTAGAATCCGTGCGTTGCTGTGACAAATGATTGGGTCACATTCTCCTAGCGAGGAGTGGAGACCCTGCTTGCTCCTCGGAAAATAATGTTGGCTGCTCAATTTGCAAATTACCAGATCTCACCGTGAAACGGGAGGGGAGGTGGGAGGGGCATACTGTTGTGTCTCTTCCAGAAGTGCCAGGGCTGGGTGCTAGTTTACCCTCTGGAGCTCCCTGACCGTTTCCTGCCTGGAGTATGGCAGATGGGATTTAGGAGAAATTGAACTCTTGCACTTTCTAGTTTTTACAAGGCAAAATGCAATGGTAGCCGCTTAAATTTAAAAAATAATCTATGAATGCTAACAGGACGAGAGGAAGCAGGTGCTTTTCTTTCTGGCTTGATAAAAGCCGAAGGGAGGTAGATTTGGGAGTAGAAACGCCAGGCATTCTGTGTCGCACCAAGGCAAGGGTGTGTTTTCTAACAAAGAAAGCTTCCAGTTAGCAAAGTCACTAATTAGCACAGAGAAGCTCATTACACTTTAAAGCTGCTTTACTGTATCATGGCTTTGCTCTCTCTAAATGCCCCGAGTTTCCAAAGCAAGAAGTGTATTGATTAAATTGACTCAGCATGAAATGGATCTCGTTTGTGCTGACCCATAAAGAGGTGGCTTCCCAGCTTTCCTGGCACACGAGCTTGCCAGGAGTCCCGTGAGCTGGGCCCAGGCCGGTGGGCTGGGGACGGCATCCTGCCTGCCTATTGGCCGTAGCTGCATTGAGGGACTGGTTGCCCATCATTCGGTGAAAACCCGTTTTGATCAATGGAGGGGAAACCTGCCCTTAACTAAGTTTGTTCCTGACGTCTTATAAATCGTGCTGGTTGCTTTCGTCAACACCGAGTTGACAAGGGCTCCATGTCGTTTGGGGCTTGATAAAGAGACTAAAAGGCAGCTTCTCAGCATGTTTATTTTTAATAGACATAAAAAATGAAAAAAAAAGCGGGGGGGCTTTCTCACTCCTCCGAACCCTCGTTGACGGAAAAATACTGCATGTGTGAAAGTGGAGAGGTACAGTGGAGATCCTGGAGTGTGTGTGTGTGTGTGTGTGTGTGTGCGTGTGTGTTTGCCAAAATATCCTTGTAAACACAAGGATAGCTTCAGCCCAGAGGATGGGAAGGACTGAGATCCAGAAAGCTCCATCATTTCCTTCCCCGGCATGAAGTGCCAGGTGCAGTGTTCAGGCATCAACGTGTTCGAGCTGTGGCAGCGTTCTCTGTCGGTCCCAGCGCTCAGGCTGCCTTTGCGGGTGCAATAAACAATGATAAACCCCATCAATTCCTACTGCGTCTGTTACAAATGCAGCATTGTGGACCGAAGCCATGTCTTCTGAGGCACATCGTTGGAAATCAGCCCTCCTTTTCTCTAAACCTCTTCTTGATAGAAATAACTCCTAGATGTGCGTACAGCTTCACTAGATGTGTATGGCACTGAAATAATTTGATGGAGACTATGAAAGCAGAAAGAATATACCTTCAAAAGCCAATTCAAAAATATTCATCACAAATGTGACAAAGGGTTAATGTCCTTCATATAAAAAGAGCTCTTTTAAATTGATAAGAAGAATATCAAGAGTCCAGGAGAGAGAGGAGGAAAGTGTGTGAAAAGAAATTTACCAAGGAAGCCGTTTAAGTAGCTAAAATTTATCGAACACTTACTACTTCCCAGGTTTAATTTACATGGGATCTCTCACTCGTTCTTTACAAAGACTTGATGAAGTACGTGTTATTCTCATTTGTATAGAAAGATGGAAAAAAAAAAAGCTTAGAAAAGTGAAATAGTCAGCCCCAAATCATACAGGTTGTAAGCAGGGAGCTGGAATTCAAGACCAGACAGCTTCATGTAGCAGGTGCATTTAACTGCTCTGCTGTCATCCTACAAATTCACAGATGCCATCGGGTGCTGAAGTTGAAAAACAAGTTCATGTTTCCTAGTGAACACGAAAACGTTAACTTAAAACAGAAAAATGTCATGTATCACATTAACAAGAGAATTTAAAATGTTAATATTCAATGTTGTCGAGGTTGGATTGCAACAGACATTTTTACATAGGAATTGCAATTGGACAATCTCTATCAAGAGTCTTAAAAATGTACAAGTCGGTTGACCCAGTAGCGCCGTGACAAATAATTGATCCCAAGGGAATAAAAATATAAACGAACCTTTAGACACACATCTGTGCTGAAGCATAGGAAAACAGGCCAAATGCTCCTCATTAGGGGAGTGGTTAAGTGGATTACAGTCCAGCCCATTCGATGAAATAGTAAAAGCAATTGAAGTGATGTCATCAAAGGGTTTGTGATACCGTGGAGAAATACCTATCCTGGGGGTGGGCGTGGGGATAAAGCAGGATTATAAAATTGCACGAATAATGTCGATCGTGTAAAATATGAAGAGAAATCAGAGCGAAAGGACATGTCAAATGTGAACCTGGGGCTGTTCTCTGTGTAACGGGATTCTGTGCGATCATAGCTTTTTGTTATCAAGTGTTTTCAACATTTTCTACAGTAAACGTGTTTAGCTTCTCACTGGGGGCCAGAGGCATCCTTGATGACTTTTAAAAGTCAACTTCATAACTTAAATTTCCCGCCTAATGGGGATGAATCCCTGGTCCCCAGAGGACACATTAACCCAAGACACTGGGTTGATCGCTCCCTGCCCAGGGTCGGGGCACCTAAAAGCAATCCGTGTGTTCTTCAGCTCTCTGAGCTGCCTCCTTGTCTGTAACATACCCGCTCCTGGGGTTATGGAGACCTCAAAATATGTGTAAAGGCCCTTGAACAGTGCCCGCACAGTATGGGCACTCAATAAATGTGAATAGTAGTAATAATAGTAATGCAGTCATGATGTGTCCGTTGTTTTGTTAGTAGGAAGGAAGAGATGGGTATCCAATGGCACCGAGAACTGTGCATAGACTGGCTTGTGCTGAGATGCTTAAAGCAATAAGTGCCAATAGTGTCCCGGGCTAGACCCGGGATCCTGATGCTGTCCAGGTCTCTAGGCAGCTGCTGCAGAGGCAAAGGGGATGCTCTTCAGGGGCACCCTGGACCTCTATGCAGACGCTCACTTAACCCCCACATCCTGGGCTCTGCCTTAGGGCCAGGCACAGGGCTGCACCTTTTCCCACAAGGATTTTCTCCCCTGCAAATTTGAGAAGCAGGTTTCATTAGTATCTCTGCTTCAGGCTCAGAAACTAGAAGTCACTCTCCCAGGTCACAAAGCCAGTAGGAGGCAAAGCTGGTATTTGAACCTATGTTGACTTGGCTCCAGAGATGTCGGAGAAGACGGGCAATAATGGCTGAGAACATGGCTCTGGAATCAGAAAGATCTGGGACTTTGCCTGTCTGTGTGGCTTCAAGCAAGTAACAAAGATGCCCAAACCTCAGTTTGCTCATCTGTAAGATGGGACAGTACGATATCCCTCTTAGTTCAAGAAGCCAACGACTATATGCTGCACCATTGTTTTATGTCATGCTAAGAAAAACAGAATCATCGCCAATTAAACCATGATATAATACTTTCTTACCCCTTAGAATTTTTATTTCGTACTTATGGAGAGTACTTTATTTAGACATAGATTTTTATCATAAGGCCTTTGTACATACATAAGAAGGAAAATACAAGTGAAATAATTTGTTTAGGGTATTCCTAAAACCTCTTCATGCTCAGAGATGGGCTCAGAATTGGCGAGGTGCGTGTTTTTCTGCACACCTCTCTTCTGCCACATCCCAACCATCAGCGATGGGGTTTCTTTAAAAACCACTCCTCTATTTTCCTCGGACCTTTGAGCCGCAGATACCCGTTCTGCCAGTTTTGATGTGTGTTCCCAGATGTAACAAGGACATCAAGCTGCTGCCCGGCTGAAAACGATTGTAAAAAGCATCTCCATTTCAGAGACGTTGGAGTGGGAAGAAAGCAGCGTATGCGTTAGAATCGATGCGATGAGGTAGCTCCCTCACAGGCTTGTTGGGAGGATTGAATGAGGTTGTGCCTGGAAAGGACTTAGACACACGCGGGACGTGCGGTCAGTGCTGGGTGTCACCACTGCCATCGTTGTCACTGCGATCCTCCCCACTCACGTGCGAGGCGAGTGTCTGTGGCTCTGGACTGAGCCAGGGTGCAGTGCTGATGAGCTGTCCTGTGCTGGGGGCAAGTCGGCTCCATTTCCCTTCCCCGTGTCTCTCTCTCCCTACCTGCTCCCAGCCTTCTCTCCCTGCCTCCCCGTCCTCTCTCTGCTTTTCTCCTCCTCCTCCTTCTCTCCATCCCTCCTTTCCACCCCGTCCCCAAGTCTTCTGCAAATAAATGGCCCTGTCACTCCAACTCTCTTGTAGGTTTAGAGTGAATGGAAGTGTCTTTTTGAAAAGCTTGTTCTGACAATTCCTGACCAGCTCATGAGCGGGGAATCCTTTGCCCTCCCCTCTCTTCTGCTCAAAGATTTGCTCCTTTGGTTAAAGATTTACAGGGCTGCCTCTGGGCCTGGAGTGCTCCATCCCACAGCAGAGGCAGCTGGGCTGTGCTCTCTGGAGGAGGCCGATGGCAGTCCTCGAGGGGTGTGTCCATTCTGCCTCTGTGGTGGCTGTCGGCAGACCGGCTTCGAGCCTGCCTAGAAAGAAACCATCTATTCTCATTTACGATTCTTTAAAAAAGAAGTTCACGGCTTTTATGATGAGCCTTATACATGCATTTAATGACATCAAAGTATTTGATTATTGCATTAAGAAGAGGTCTGAGAGCTCTCTGGTGTCCTTAGCTTTAAGTGTGTTTTAACTGCCTACAATGAAAGGGACAAGACCAAAAACGAGCTGTGGCAGCATCTTCATAAATTCTGAGCTGTAATTGACACACCTTTGCTGGCACCAGGAGTGGTCCAGGCAGGTGGACACAGGAAGACGAACAGCAGAGTTTCTACTTTCTCAGGGGCCCAGGTACCGAAGGGAAAGCGAGACCAGCCCCCCTGCAGTAACGTTCTCATTAGCCAGCATCCAAGCCAGGAATGAGCATGGGACTCAGATCCGTCGGGGGTCTACCTTGTACCCAGCACCGTGCTAGGCTCCTCACACATACTNNNGTGTTCAGCAGGTCCTTGTTATTAGCCCCATTTTCCAGATGAGGAAACAGAACCGCAGCAGAGCAAGGCCATGTGTTCCAAGTCTGCAAGCGTCAGAACCATTACCTGAAAATGAGTCTTTCTGACCCGAAGTCTTGGCACCCCCGCTGGCTATGGCGCTCAGAGGGCTCCCGTCTGGGAAATAGTTAATGGAGAAGGAGGAGGGACTAGGAGCTGAGGCTAGGGAAGCACAGGCCTCCAGAGACAAGCTCCCTCCTCCCGCCCTCAGGGCCTCTAGCCCCTTGGATTGCAGTGGAAACAGAATCAGGACAGAAAAAGCCACTTGAAATGAACTGCGCCCAGACAGGCCGCCATGGTGGCGTGATTGATACTGGAGCATGTAGGTGTAATGAAACTGATGCCGGCTCCTCTGCACCTGTGATTTATTGAGGACAAATTTAAGATGAGAAAGGGCCCCATACCAGGAGCTGCATCTTACCCTCCAAGGGAGGGTGGTCATCCATCACCAGCCATTGCAAGGGCCCATTGCGAGCGGCTCATCAGATGAGCCAATAGTCTCTTTGTTGGGGTTCCTAACAAGTGTTGGATCAGCAAAAGTCTATTTATGCTGGTGGACCTTTCAGGACCAATTTGTAGTGGGTCACTGATTCTGCTGGGGTATTATCTTCTTTACTACTCGGGCCAGTTGGGGAACGCGGCAAAGATTAATGGTTTTGGCTGCGGGCTTGCCGCCGCAATCTACTACTTCTGGACCAAAGATTAAGTTTTTTTGTGTTTTACCAGAAAGGGCCCACCTTGTGTACGAGATGTGCTTTGATTTACTGACTTGTTTATGGGGCAAGGAGTTGTGGAAATGTACTTGGTTGTGGCGAGGATTTGGCAGATGGCTGTTAGGCCTGGTGTCCCCGCTCTGCACCGCCCCAAGGCCCTGGACAGGGCACAGGCAGCTGCTGGTGCCATGCATGACTCCTGCCGGCCCTGGGCAGCCCTCCTCCCGCTCCCGCGACGTCGAAGCCTTGTCTGGCTCCCAGGAGCTGGCTCTGGGTTGAGAGAGGCAGACGGTGCCCTAACCTTTATTATTTAAAACTATGTTACTAAAAAAAAAAAAAAATTAGTTACGGCCTTCCCTTATTATTTGGAAAATGGCACATGCTCCTTTAATACATTTTGGAAAAAAATTAGAGAAGCAAATAAAACCACGCGTAAGCCAATTGCCCGGTGCTACGACTGTGAGTATTTTGGTTCACACGCTCATCCGGGAGTTTTCAGCGTGCACAAATGTATGCGTGCTATTTGACACAATTAAAATCAGACTGGGGTTATGCCGGCTTTTTTTGTTCTATGGTTTTACATTCTGCTTTTTACAACAAACATTCTACCAGAAGCATTTCCCCATCCTTCGTCATTTTAATAAGCCATCTTTCTTCCGCCTTTCTCAGCTGGGTTTGTTGGGACACTCCTGCTGCCAGAGTGTGTTCCTTTATTCAGCAAACGTTCGCCCTGGGCCTCGTTCGGCCAGGGCCTGGGCCGGGGTCACGGAGCTGAATCAGACACCGTGTTTGTGACGTGGAGGTGCTGGCCTCCGCTCCCGGGGATGTGTGGGTGCCCTGCACCTCTCACGACGGCCTGAACACTCAATGGCCTATGCACTCGTGACCCCTCCAAATCCCTGTTGAATCACAGTTTCAAAGGAGGAAGTGAGGGCCTGCTTCCCCAGGAGAGGGGGCTGCTGATGGCTTCCGATGTCCCCGCTTGGTTTTTCAGGGTGAACTGGGGGCTGGGAGCCAGGTCCTCCTTCATGGGTACCAGCAGCCCACTCTTGGGAAACTGGAGGAAGAGCCCTGCAGCCCTCACGGGACCAGCCACCCCAGGCAGCCACAGAAGTGGCCAGGGAGGCAGCAAGATACGACAAAAGGGTGTTGGCCGGGAACTCAGGAACTCAAAGGGACCTGAGTTTGAATCTCCTGCCCAGTGACCTTGAACAAGTCACCTTTCCGAGTGATCTGAAAAATGGGGCCTATCCCCCTGAGCTCCCAGGCTTCTGTGCCCATTGACCACATGGAAAGTCCCATGTGAACACTGGGGCTTGGCCCAGGCCAGCCCTGCCCCGGGCCTGTGTTCCGGATATCGTGCTGACGCAAACAGATGGATGGGCTCTAATTGTTCCAGCAACACGTGTGTACTTCACAGGGTCTTTCCTGGGAGGCTTTGTCTTGGGGCCATAAATCACTAGACAACTCTCCCCACGGTTGGCTGGGACTTCCTTCCCCTGACTGGGCTGGCTGATGGAGGGAGGGGCTGAGCGGGGCACAGGGCTGCTTTTCACCCTTGGTTTTTAAATCTGTAATTGGGAGTCTTCCTTACTCAGCAGTTCTAGTAGTTCCCTTTGTAGTGGCATCCTCTCTGCCCCAGGGCGGGCTCCCTCCCTTCCTCACCACCCTGCTCCCCTGATTAACATTCTTTACGTAAGTAGAGCATTTTCACTAGGCTACTTGTACACCAGCTTTCCCGGCACTTGCCTTGGTAACTCGCAGGAGCATTTGTCAACTGGCTCAAGGCCTCTGTCTCTACGTGGCAAGTTCTGTTTATGGAGGAGAAGTTTCTCTAGGTTCAAGCAGAGCTGTTGATGCCCCCAGACTTTCCCCAGCCTATGGGTCCTTATCTCATACCCATCTCCTTTCTCCCTCTATCTGTTGCTGCCAACCCGCCTGGACTTAATGTTCCTGACAACCCCTCCTATCCCAGAACATCAACTCTTGCTGTCCTCTTGGCCTGAATGCCCCTCCCTGGGCTCTTCACAGGATCATCTCCTCATTGTTCAAGTCTCAGCTGAACTGTGCTTCCCTGACCATCCCACACCCCAGACCAAACCATGTCCCCCCCGCCAAGGTACACTCCCCGCTAGCATGCAAAGCACTTCATTCAGACTTTACACGGTCTGTGAATATCTATGTGTGTGATGGCATTTTAACAAGTTGACTGTCAGCACCTCCAGGACAAAGATGATCACCTTTGTTCGGGGGTCTTTCTCAGCGTCTGGCACACTGTAGGGTCTCAACAAACGGATGAATGGATGGATAGGTGGATGGATGAATTGGAGAGTAGACGAGTGAACAAATGAATGGATGAGTGAGCAAATGAATGAATGATTTCTAGGGTTGTGTGCAATGACCTATTTTTCCTTTTTTGATGGCCAAGGGGCAAGGGAGTCTCCCCTGTCCCTCCCATCTCCGGGGGGACTGAGCCTCACTCAAAGCCTGTGCTTGTAACTCTTCCTGTATCATGATCTGTTCCATCTTCTGCCCTTCTCCTTTTAAACTGTTTATCACAAAAATTTCCAAACATACTCAAAAGTAGAGAGAATTACAGTAAAGCCTCATGTACTCCTTACGCCACCTTCTCCCTCACTGGAGTGTTTAAAACAAATCCCAGACTTCATCTCACTACATACATAAGTATTTTAGGGGGGTATTGCTAATAAATAATGACTTAAACATTTTTTAAAAACATGATCACAATACTATTTCACACCTAAAAAATAATTTTTAAAACCCAGTTCCTTTAATATCTACTCTTTGGTTGCTATTTAAATATTCCTGGCTGTCTCAAAAATGTCTTTTTAACATTCAGGTTATTCAAACCAGGCCATCAGCATTGCATTTGGTTGATACATCTCTTAAGTTTTTTAAAAATCTAAAACAGTTCCGCCACTCCTCCCCATGTTCGAAAAGTCACCTTTTCTTTTTCAAAGTACCATTTATTTCTTGATGTTTCTGGGCTGTTCATCCTGGAAACTATACCCCGTTCCAGGTGAGGGCCTCCTTATGGTGTCATTGACCATGCTTCTCTGTCCACTGTGTTTCCTGGAAGCGGGCAGTCAGATTCGATTTTGGCTAGAAGCCATCAGGGGTGGTGCTCTGTACTCCCCTTGCCTCGTGTCCTGACGATATGTTCTTTAAAGATGTTAGGATTGAGCGGCAGCTCCCTCCGCCTTCCTAATGAACTCCAGCTCCCGTCTCTGTTTCCACTGCTCTACGAGCTTGTTTGGCAGAACACGTCAGTTGAGAACATTACACATATCGAGTGGATGTGGGAGCGTCAAGATCTGGTGGCGAATGCCCTGATTTAGAGTCTCAGTCCAGGATAAGAGGTTTCATTTCCCTGCATCTCAGTTTCCATGACTGTGAGATGGGGCAATAGTAGCAGCTTTGAGAGCTACTAGGTGGGGGAAATGTTTGGTACCTAGTTGTCAACACACAGCACTGAGTACTTCTTGTGGGCTAGCTCACTTAATGTTCCTGATGGTTCCACGAGGTGTATGCACCATTAGCCCCATTATACATATGGGGGAGAGGAGACACAGTGGTTGGGTAACTTGCCCAGGGACCACACAGCCAGTGAATGGCAGAGCTGGGAGGTGAACCCGGGAAGCTGGGCTCCAGAGCCCACGCTCTTCAACGCAATGCTGTGTAACACCCACCATGTCAGGGGGAGGTTCCCTGCTAGATGCTTGTCCAATCATTGCAAGGGATGGGCGTCCGTTGGTTCCTATACTAGGGTGTGTCTGGGGGGTGGACTAAGGTAGCCTCCAGGAGCCAAAATGTATTCACTCTTTGAGCTTTACAAAGTCATAACTTCTGTCCTTTCACTGCTTTGAGATGTTCCAGAACCAAATGAACCCTGGCCCCAGTCTTGAAGCAAAAGCAAATCTTGCTGAGCCAGAATTGGAACCCACTTCTTCTGGCTCCAAATTCAGAAGAGCCAGAAGCGATGCCAGCATGTCGGCCGTGACTACAGCTGTCCCTTCCAGGTAAGGGAAGCGAGGCCCAGAGAGGGTGGTCATTCAAGGAACTCACAGAGCCTCGCCTACAGCGCTGGCTGCTCTTTCCACAGCCCTGGAGGGTCCCAGAGCAGTCTCCTGTGGGGCTCGTATCCACACCCAGACCTGGATGGTATCTGCTGAACTCAGGGCAGCAGGGCTGGTGGTCGGGGGCTTTCTGAGCCTCGTGAGCCAGCCTGCCATCTGGAGGTCCAGTTTGTCTGGTTGCAAAGGCCAAGACAATAATTAAAGATGGGTTTGGGTTCCCTGAGCAGGATCTGGCGCCGACGCCTAGTGGCTCCGTTGGCGCCTTGAGCCCTGGGCATTCGCTAATGGACTGTGGCTGATCCCGGGACTGATTGGCAGCCAGACTCGAGGTCCTCAGGGGAAACCTGGAAATTGTGGCCTCCAGTCTGGAGACACTTTCCCTTCTGGGAGCCACAGGGGGGCTTCTGGTTGGCCCAAGGCAAAGGGGTAAGGGGAAACTAACTGTGTGCTCCCCAACCACTGGGATGGAACACTGAACAAGCCTCCCAGAATAAAATACAGAAAACCATCGAAACGCCGACTCCTTGTTTCTTCTCCCTGCTGCCTCTCTGCCCTGCAATCCTAGGCTGGCTAGCACGTTGTTCTCCACCCCTGCCAGAGTGGGAGTGGGGCCAGTAACAATGCTCGAAGACGTCCTCACATACTACATTGGGGTGCAGTGTGGTCCCAGAACAATCCAGGCTTCCTTCACTCCCAAGACATAGGAGAGAAAATGACCCTTTTGGCCACCTTTGAGACCACCCCTGCTTCCCCGGCCCAGAGCACAGCATAGACAGAGGCACAAACATGCAGAGAGCAGCCCAGGGAAGGTAGAGCATTAGGGAGGTGAGGTAGAGGAGCAGGCCTTAAAAGCAATGCAAGAATCTCAGACTTTACCTGCCTGGCAATAGGGATCCATTGAAGGTTTCAAAGGGAGGGCAGAAGAGAGGAAACTGGAGTCAGCCCAGAGTCACGGCTCTTTCGTAAGCACATTAGGCAGGGTGAAAGGCAGATACAAAACGGAAGCATCTGACCTTTTTCTAGGACACCCGATACTTAAGTGCTTTGCTCATCACCCAAATTTTATTCATTTACCCAAAGAGTGCGAAAAAGGCGCTTTAGGAAACTGCTATAAATCCAGTGCAAGTCACCATGGTAACCTGATTAGCAGCTAAATTAAGTTCATGATTAAGAAGAAATAAATAAAAATAACTCTCCTCCTTGGCTGGGGCTACCCACTGGGCCACTCATGGCTGAGCAGATGCCCGGACCTTGGACAGCCTGGGCCTGGGCCCCCCACAGACATGCTGGGGCAAGGGTGGGAGGCATGGATTTACCGCAGAGAAGCAAGGACCAGTGTTTATAGTGCCTGGGGGGGTTGTTGAGGCCCCTGGCGGCCAGGCTGGGGAATGCAGAGGCCCGTGACCTCCAATGGTGTCTTCTGGATGGCCTGGACCAGTCTTCATTTGTCAGAGCATCCCTTCCATATATCGCTACCCCTCCAGTTCCAGGGCCCTATGTACTGGGTTCTAGGGACCCCAACATGACTCAGATCTTATTTTGGTCCTGGAGGGGCCCAGTTTAGTAGCAGAAACAAATTTTAACAGACGTTCTGAGCACAATCTGATAAATGCACTGATAGAGGTCAGCATAAGGTGCTGTGGAAACATAAGCCAGTCAGGGTGGGCTTCCTGGAGGAGGTGATGCATGAGAAAAAGGCAGATATGACTGCTGGAGAGGGCCTGCTTCAGGTGAGCATTCTGGGCCTTCCGTTTGGAGCTGGCTGGCAGACGGTTGGTGTCCTAAGGCCAACTTGGAACACGTTGGCATTGACCCTGATGAAACCTGAGGAATCTTTTTGGGGGCCATGTTCTTAACATATAACAGGAATCAGCAGCAGGAGAGGTGGATACAAAGAGAGAACTGAGCCCCCCACTTACCCTTTCTAAACCTCTTCCTGGCCCAAGCAGTCTAGAGCCAAACAGGCTTCGAATCCACTTTCTGCCTTTTGCTAGGTGCGGCCTCTAGCAAGTGGTTTACCTGTAAAGTAGGGGGTGAAAATGACAGTAGTTCCTACCTCATAAGCACGGGCCCTCACGTGTAGAAAACACTCACAGAGATAGTTGCTGCTATAATTTCACTACCTGGGGAAGTCTTCCATGACTGGGTGGAGGAGGGAGCACATTGAGCCATGGAAATGCCCTGCTTAGGTCTCTTCCGAGGGCAATTGCTGCAGGGAGCACAGCTGACAGACACCCCCCCCCCCCCAGTGCACTCAGCCTGAGGCTGCATTTCCTTCCAGGGGCTCTCAGCCAGTGACGGAGCGTGGGGCGAGAGGGCAGTGCTGGTGCTGGCCTAGTCCTACAAGATGCGGGGCTCCCAACAGGTGACTTTGGCCCAGGACGGCCCCATGAGCCTGGCTGACACGTTCTGAGCAAGCACCACAGTCTGAGATGCTTCCCTCCCAAGCTCCCTTCTTCCCCCTCTCCTCCCTCCTACAGATGTTGGGTCTGGTCTCCGTCAGAAGGCTCTCCTGCCTCCTCGTGCTCCCACCACCTTTATCCTTCATGTGTGTCTCCCTCCTTTGCATGCCAAATGTCATTTTGGCATTGGCTTCTCAGTAGACCCCAAATGACACAGAGGGGGTCAGAGGGAGAGTCCCAGAGGTGCGTGACAGTGGGGGTAGAAATGACATCTAGCAGCAGGTCACACAGGTGCCTATGGGTGGGGGTCAGGGCCTTCAAAGACTCCGGTCTCTCCTCTTGTCCTCAAGTGCGTGTGTGTGTGTGTGTGTGTGTGTGTGTGTGTGTGTGGACAGCCCCTCCCCCCATGCCTTCTTCCATCACTGCACTGACTGTAGTGCAGTGAACAAGTCTGTTTCCACCAGAAGAAGATGAGCTCCTCGGTCTGTTCCCAGAGCTTAGTCCTGCAGAAGGCCTCATGCATGGCAGATGCCCAGTCAAACTGCCTGAGTGCCTGGGCCTTGTATCTATCTTCAATTTTTCTTTGAACAAATTTCATTTTTATTTTCTGGTATTCTGAACTGTATCGCTAGCTTATTTAAGCTGTTCAGTCCTTTGTGTGACAGCAACATAGACACATAGACACATGTGTAAATCGTCACACCCACCCAGGAGAGAAACAGCAGCCTTGCTTCATAGAGACCGCACCTGCCAGCAGACCTTACAGCCTGCCCCTCTGTCTCTGCTGAGCCCTTCACCATCCCCTTTCTAGAACAGAGCTGGAGTCTCCCAGCTCTGCTCTACTGGATGAAGCTTTTCTGGGCCCTCTCCCCTCCCCTCTCCCCGCCGGTTCCCAGCTTCTCCTCCGTCTCTCCCTCCCTGCTCGGCAAGATCAGGGAAGCTGCAAACCCAACCCTTACATCAAAAAGGAACTTGAAAAATACTTGGAGCAAAAATTGCTAACTGTGCATCCTTGCTCTGTGCTGGCTCTGATATTAAATCAGGAAATGGCACTGAACAGCCGCTCCAAACACAGAAACGGGGGTTGTCAACACAGAAACCAAAAGCAATCTCTAACAGGCAGAGGTGAAAGGGACCTGGCACCAGGCCGGGATGGGGGGCCGAGGCCCAGGAAGGGATTCCCGAGCCCGGCTTGTCTATGCCGTATCTCCAACAGGCAGCCTGCAGCCAGGCTCACAGTCCCTGGCACTGAGCGCACCTGGTCTCCATGGGGAATGAAAGAGAGTTAAGATGTTACTTAAATGCCTTTGGGATGCTCCTTTTCAATTCTACAGATATTTATTGAGCACCTACTATGTGATCGATAGTGAGCCAGGAAGGATGCTTCCCCATGTGGAGATGATCTTCTAGCCCTTAAGATAGGTGTCTGACTCTTTGGCATGGCATTCAAGACCCTTTAAGCACTGGCTCTTGCAGAGGCTTGAAGCTCTATCTCTAGCCTTCCAGAAATAGCTCCCCAAGTGCCTGAGACAGTGCTCCTGCTCCGTGCCTACGACCTGCATTTCTCGGACGAATTTCTGCTCAGCCTTCAAAGCCTCAGTTAACAGTTACCTCTGCTTTGCAACTCTGTTCAACCAACTCCCCCCCCCCCATAGAACCAAGGGCTCATTTGCTGGGGACCTACTGGCATTATGGAAGCATCTCCATCATACCACCTCTCCAGCTGCAATGGGAAGGTTTGCAGTTCCTTGGAAGGAAAGAAAGAAGCCATGTCCATCCCTGAGCCCTCATCTCCCAGTACTGGTCATAGAATGGGCATAAATAGAATTAACACAAAAATGAAAAATCTGGATAAAATCCATTGTTGGTGTGGCTGGGGGAAACAGGTTACCCTCACATATTTCTGATGGGAAATTACATAGGTACAACCTTTGCAGAGGCTCATTTGCCCGCATGAACATTACAAATCGTGCCCCTCTTTCAATCCAGCAATTTTATTTCTTGCTATCTCTTCTAGAGAAATACTTGCACGCATGCAAAAAGGAATTGTTTGTTGCAGGATTGTTTGCAATAGTGAAATATCAGAAATAGCTTAAATGTCCATAAATACAAGACTGGATTTTAAAAAACAGAAACCAACAACACTACAGAGCATCCCCTGGACGAATTGCCATGCATTAGTTAAAAAGAAAGAAGATCTCTGTGTATTGACGCAGAAGTTGCTGAGTAAAAATAAAAAGGAAGCCGTAGCTCTAGACAGAGATGTTAAAACTACATTGTTGCATTTTTTACAAGGAGAAATTAGGCTTGTATGTCTTGTAGAATTCACTTTCAAAAGACCAAAGGTAAGAAAGAGATTGAGTGACCACAGCAGCTCCAGGCTGAAATGAGCCTGGGCTCAGGCACAGCCGAACAGCCTTCTCTCCATCAGCCCCAGGCGGCAAGTCCCAGCAGTGGGGACAGTGCCACCCACCCCCCTGCGCCCAGAAGCTTGCTCCCCAAGCTGTGATGAGCCTGCAGCCAGAAGCTAGACCCCTGTGGCCCTGAAGAACATTTAAGATAGAGGAGGAGAGAAGAGGGGAGTCCAGTAAAGGACGGGGTCACTCAGGTCATCCAGGTGTCCACTGAGTTGGTCCTGGGTCTGAGAAGGAAGGAGTAAGGACTGGTTCAGGAATGATTGTTAATTAGGGGAGAGGAGAGGGCTGGAGGGCAGGCAGGAAAGGCCCGAGGGTTCTGAGATGTCATACCACAAGGAAGCATTGGTATGTGCCCAGTTGTTAACTTCATTCATTCATGCATTCATTCATGCATTCTTCCACAACTGTAATTGAGTTCCTCCTGGGATGGGCATGGTACTGGCCACTGGGGACACACAGACCACTCCATCACAGTGTCTTCCTCCAGGAGCTCATGGTCAAATTCCATCTTGTTTCTCAAAGTGCATTTCTTGGACTCCAAACATCAGACTTACCTAGGGAACTTGTTAAAATGCAAATTCCTGGGCTCTCCTTCTCTCCTGAGACCTATAACGTCAGACTGCGGTTCAGGAATCTATGTTTGTAACTCATTTTCTCAAGTGGAAAGCATTTGGACTAACTGACCAAAGCCTTTCTTTGACCTGTGTTATCTGCTAAGTCCTCTTCCAAAGCTGAGGTCTGCATGATCTAGCTGGGAGAGGGAAGGGATTGAGATGAGAGCCCTGCCGTATGACTTCAATGCGCGGGATTTCTCAAGAGTGACTGGGACCTTGCCTTGGCTGCTGGACTCTTCTCCCCACTCTATTCCCAGGTAGGTCCCTCTGAGGCTTGGGAAGAGCCACAGATAGCCCCTTCTAAGTCCTTCAGAACAAAGAGACTGACTCATTCTAGGCAGGGGGGATGGCCTGTGCAAAGGCCCTGTGGAAGAACTTACAGAAGGCAGTGTGCTTGGCACACTGTCAGGGGAATGCAGTGAGAGATGAGGTGGGAGACGTTGGCAGGAGCAGGTCATTCACGGGATGAAGGCCATGCTGAGGAGTCTGGTTCTTTGTCTAAGTATTGAAAGAATTTGTAGTAAGCCAGGGGGCAGGGGATGAAGGTAGATTGATCGGATTCATATAACCTGAAAACTGGCTTCATGACCCTGTGGACAAGAAGAAAGTCTGAGCCAAGGCCTCTGGAGTCATCTAAGTGAAAGCTGAAGGTAAAGGCAATAGATGGAAAACCTGAGATTTTGAGGTGGAGGAATGGATGGATAGGTGATGGTTGGGCCGTGGGAGGTGAAGGCCTTGGCTTTGAGGAGCAATGATGGGGTTTCAATCTCTAAGGCTGGCCCTGGGGTCCTGGGCAGGTAGTGGTAGGAAGGGAGCCCTGCTGGTCATCCCTCGCTGGCTCTGAGTGGTAGTGAACGTCTCATCAGCATTGAGCCATCTCTCTCTCCCTCTCTCTTCCTCCTCCCTCTCTCTCTCTCCCTCTCTTTCTCTCCTGATACATAAATGATGGATGAATAGGGGCTGAAGTTCAAACAGGCTGAAAGTCACACTCAGACCAGAAAGGGGCAGGACCAAGGATCAAGGCCAAGATTAGAGGTCAGGCTGAGGCCAAGGGTAAAGGACAAGGTAAGAGGACTCTGCAAAATGTCTCTCCTTTGGTTTGCATCCTGCCTTGATTTCTCTCCCACCCTGACCCTCCAGCCCCACAGAGTCAGGGAAGAGGACAGAGAAGGAAAAGAAGCCCGAGGATGCTTGACTGCCTTCGACAAGAAGGCACATTCATCCCTGCCCTTCTCACTGAGCCCTCAGCAGAGACCTGGCACTGAGCAGAGGCTCTGCTGTGGCCTGAACTGAACCTGAGTCTGTGGAGAGTTGGAAATCCTGACCCAGAGCACAGTGGGGAGCTGTGCTGACACCTGGGTCCCCAGGATGCCACCTAGTCTGGACAGAGAGCACGTGTTTCAGAGTCCTGGATTCAGGGCCAGAAGCTCCAGCTCATTGCTGCTGTGTAGTGAAAGAACCCCCTTCACCTCTCAGAGCTTCCTGTGTACAGGTGGGGCTACACCTGCAAGTGCAGTGGTGAGGACAGAACAGGTTGATAAAACCCTTAGGACACAGCCGTATATCTGTACTTCCCTCCCTGCCTGCCTACCTGCATACGCATCTCTGCAAAATAAGGATAATAATAGTTGCTACCTTAGAGAGTTGGGAGAATTGAAGGGAAAAGTGAAGGAAAAGGCTTTGCAAGTCCACATACCAATGGGAGTGAATATTATGATCAAATACCCCATCTCTATTGGAGGCGATACTGCCTGGTGGGTGTCTAATACAGAGCTGTTCACTAGGAATAAAATGTAAGCCATATATATAATTTAAAAACTCTGGTGTTTATATTAAAACAAAATAAAAAGCAGGTAAAACAGTTTTAATATTAAATTCTCGCTCCCAAGTGTGTGTGTGGAAGGACGGGAGGGGTTGGGGCTGTCTCTGGTTCCCAGGAGAGGGAGTGGAGAAAGGGCTCCGCAGAGTGGAGTAACTCTGGCTCCCTCCTGAGACCCACTGAGTCCTTTGGGTGCTCAAGGCCACTAGGAACCAGAAGCCCAGGAATATCTTTCTGGAAGCACTGGGTTGGAATCTCATGGGTATTGTGTGGGGGCAGGGGACAGTGGAAATGACAGCTGCCTTTGGGAAAAAGGAAGAGGGAGAAAAGTCTCCTGCCTCTTCTTGGAAGCCCTGGGCCTCAGGAAGCTCAGAGGGAGTGGGGGCAACAGAATCCCCTCCCACTGGGCCTAGAAGAAGGTGGCAGAGACCTCAGGGGTTCTGGGAGGAGACAGGTGATCCAACTTTTGGGTGATGTGAAGCAGAAGGCTAGCTCCTCCCTGGCAGAACTCATCCTGAGACGGTTGGGAACACCAGCCTCTTTGGAGACCCGCTTAGGCCAGGAGCTTCCGGCTCTGCGATTCGAAGCAATTCATATGCCCTGCTTCCCCACGCAACACACACACACACACACACACACACACACCACACCACACCACACCACACACCACACACCACACACACAGAGCCACCTCCAGCACGCCTCCCACTGCACTGATGCACAGAGACGCCGGCTCCCGCACCAAACACCTGCCGCCCTCAGGGAACGACGGGTGTACCGTGCATCTTGGGACTGAACCGGGCTGCGGGGGCCGGGAGCGCCGGGCAGGGCTGGGGGCGCACGGGAGTGCGCGCGGCGGGGCCGCTCTCGGGTTAGCGGGTTGGTGGAACGGTAGCCGGCGGGAGCAGCTCAGCGAACCTCGAACCTGGCGGCTGGCGGTGGGTAGTGCTCCCTCGAGGAATAACTTCTTTGTGCACCCCTACTCCGAGGCCCCAAGGTACCGCGGTGGCGCGGGCCGCGCACAGCATCTTTGCTCAACAAAAATAGCTAAAAAATTCCAAGGTGGTGAGCCCAGGACGCATCGCCTCTGGCCCAACTTGGTGTGGGTTAGGGAGAGAAGGTCGCGTATGGGTGAAAACTTCAGATTGGAGTTTTGGGGGCAAGGGACAACAAACTTCGGTTGAGGGCTCTGGCCGCCAATCGCAGTCCTCGGCTCCAATTCAAAAGAGGCTTGGGGGCTCCCGCACTACCTCTGAGTCTTCGGCCTCTTTCCCTTTGCCTCTCCTCCTCGACTTTCCACTTCTTCCACCATCCCCCCCCCCCC
>NW_024424675.1:29148179-29358257 GCF_017311325.1 Ursus maritimus | reverse complement strand
ACCCCCCCCCCCCCCCCAGTCTTTTAGGCACGGAGTGCAGTCTCCAGCAACTGCCATAGACCCAATGACCGGGAGCCGGGCACGCTGATCCTCAGAACCCCAGACGCAGAGCCGCGGCGGCGGCGGCGGCTGTGGCTGCCGGGAGCTGGAGGCCTAAGGGTTTGGGGCGCCGAGACACCGCAGCAGAGCGTAGCAGGAGCCAGCGTGGGGGAGGCTAGGCCGAGAAGTGAGGTCGGCTGCCCTGCAGCGGCCTCAGCTCCGGGAACAACCTGCGCTCCTCATTTACTCATCCAGTTCCAACATTTTTTGGAGGTGGTTGGGGGTGGGGTGGAAGAGGAGGGACTGGCTAGGCTGGGAGAATAGCAAAAAACCGGGTTTGGGGGGAAGGTGAACCTAGGGATGGACGGAGATATCGCAGTCCGAGCCCAGGGAACGGGACTGACCGCAACGGAGACGCAGGCACAGGGACAAAGAGGAGCGCGCCTGCCCAGACAAAGCCCGAGTTCTAGAGACCCTGAGACGGCGGCGGGACGCCCCAGCAGAGGGGGAAGTCTGGAACCTCAGCGCCTGGCCGAAGGAACCGTTGGGGCCTCGATAGGCCACACTGCCGAGATTCGAGATTCGGGTTTCTGTCCTCGACAGCGAAGGTCAAGCGGACCCGGGGGAACACTGGCCCGGCCGCCTCCGCGCGCTCGCCTAAGTCCACAGCGTCAGGTGCGCTCTCCGAGCCACCGGGTTTTTTTTAGGGCTCGGAAGGAGGGCGCGCTGGGCTGGGTGTCAGTGGCCCCGAGAGACCCTAGTGCGTTTGTCCGGCCCTGGCCTCCTCAGACCAGAGCACAGACCCGGAACACAGACCCCGGACGGCCTGGGGAGCACGCTTTTCGCAAAAGATTCCCCCGCTGAGTCGCGGGGCGAGTGTGCTTTCACCGTGTGCGAACACGACTGGGGTAGGGAGGGTTCTTGTCCGCACTGCCCAGCTTCGGGCAGAGGCGGGGCAGCGGCAGGGTGCAGACCCGGCCGGAGGCCTCCGAATCGTTTCTGCGGAGAGCACGCTCCTCGCAAAGGGTTGGGACGGGCTCTTCCAGCATTTCAGACGCTGATCCAAACCTTCCAGTCCAAGTTTTAGTTAAAATACATTCATTTTATTAAAAATAGTAGGCTCAAAACCACACCCCACCCCAGCTCCACCGAGGGCGCAAAAGAATAGAGTTTTCAGATTAGCTGGAGGCAAATTATTTTAACTTCTAACACTAAAAAAAAAAAAAAAATCTGGCTCTCTCCGCACTGGTGTGGCCCACCTGACCCCTACGCGCGGCGTCAGTTGTGCTCGTTCTGCACAGGCAGCGGCCGGGACACACTCACCCAGTGCAAGCTCCTCCTGCCTTTCCTGCGCGCGCCCAAAGCTGAAGAGCAGAAGGCGACGCGGGAGGCGGGTCGGGTCTCCGGGTACAGCGAATTTGTCATTTAGCCTGTTTCTGCCTCCGGACTGGGGTCTCAGGAAGAGCCTCTTATTTCGGGCCATCCTGAACTCGAGTCAGGAGGGTGCGCAGCGCCCGAGCCCTGCCTGTATGCCTAGCGCGGTGTCCTGTGGGCTCCCCGTCTGCGCTCGGGGGAGTTTTCTCACCCGACAGCCCTGGGCCCCCTCGCTGTGGCGTTTCCCCTTTCAGCCACAGGCCTAACTCGGTCCAGGACCCTCCCGCGATGGGAGCTGCCCAGGGGCATCCCAGTCTCCCTCCCAGCGCTCCCCCCCCAACACCCCGCGCGGAGCTGGGGAGCGGAGTTTCACGCGCGGCGATCAGCGCCGAACTCGCAGCTGAGTCCCAGGACGGGACCCGAGGACCTGTGCGTGGCTCTAGAGGAACCTGTCCTGGATCCCGGTGCACACACAGCCTCCGTTCTGGGCTGCCCTGGATGGGACCAGTTAGGAAGATCCAGCTGGGTCGGAGGCGTAGTTCAAGCCTTCCGGCCCCGAGCCGGGCCGTTCGGCGCGCCTTTGCGCGCAGTGGCCACTTGGGGTCGCACTTTATGCCTGTTTGAGACGCGGCCGGCTGACGCCGCGATCTGCTAAATCGTTACAAAACGTTCAAACAAAAACAGGGTCGGTTCTCCAGCAGCGGAGAGCCACCCGGAGCACCGTCCTGAGCTGGCCTCAGCCCCAAGCCTCGGGAGCCCAGGGTTCCGTGCGTCTGGCTGGGGAAAGGAATTCAGAGCCTTTCGGCCGATTCTTCCCCCGCTCCCTTCCTCTCGTGCTTTTGTGGGTGGGGTGAGCGCGGGGAGCGGCTGGGCAAGGGGAGTCCTATCTCCGGGCTCTGCCACCGCACCCGCCAAGAGGAGAACGGCCCCTGTTTGGCCAGAGGAGGGTCCCCTGAGGCTAAGAGTTGGATTTGAACACAACTCTTGGAGCTGCAAACCCACCCCAACACACAAATACTCGCAGACCTGCAGAAACACAAGCAGGCACGGCACACACTCCTACGGCCCGAAGCCGCACCGCACACGGAGCGTCGCCCACTGGGCGGGGGACGCTGGGGAACAAAGGGCCCGAGAGGTGTCGTCCCGGTGCTCCTTCTGAGCCTCTTTGGGGGTGACACGGACTGGGGGTGGGGGAGCGAAGGGTAAAGAGCGAGGAGAGCGCGCTAAGGGGTGCAAGGGGTGGCCAGGCCTAAGGGGGGGGGCGCGACCCGAAGGTGAGCGGGCGGGGGCCGGGACCCAGAGGGTGTGGGGGGCTGGGCCCGGGCCCGCCGTCCCACTGGGCTCCAGCCCTCCGCCAGGCCTCCGCGGCTCTCCGCGGGCTCGGGCCGCCAGTCAGCTGACGCGGGGGGCGGAGGAGCTGTCAGGCGCGCCCCGCCCTGCGCCGCCGGGCCGCGGGGGCCGAGCAGCCATTGGCCAGCGCGCTGGGCCGCCCGGGCCCCCGCGCCCCGGTGACATCAGGAAGGCGATAAAAGGCGGCAGCGGCGCCGGATCTAGCACAGCTGCACCGCCGGGCTGCGAGCGGCTGCGATCCAGAGAGCCCAAGAGCAGGAGAGCTAGAGAACGAGCGGCGGGCGCTTGCCCGGCGCCTCCCCTCCGCCCAGCCGCGCGCCCCGCTTGCTTCTCCACCCCTCCCGACTCGGCCCGGCCCCGGCGCGGCCACAGCCCCGAGCTCTGGGGCGGCGCGGGCAGCCTCGGGACTCTCCGGCGCGCCGCCGCGTCCCCAGACAAAGGCTTGGCCGCCGGCCCCGGCCCGCTGCGCCCTCGGCTCCCCGCCTCCCGGGCTCGCCGCTCTTCGCCCCCGCTCTCGGCTCGGCGCGCCCCGGCCGGCCGCAAAGTTTCCCGGGCGGCAGCGGCGGCTGCGCCTCGCCTCAGCGATGGCCGCGGAGCTGAGCATGGGGCCTGAGCTGCCCACCAGCCCGCTGGCCATGGAGTACGTCAACGACTTCGACCTGCTCAAGTTCGACGTGAAGAAGGAGCCGCTGGGGCGCGCGGAGCGCCCGGGCCGGCCCTGCACGCGCCTGCAGCCAGCCGGCTCGGTGTCGTCCACACCACTCAGCACGCCGTGTAGCTCGGTGCCCTCGTCGCCCAGCTTCAGCCCAACCGAACAGAAGACTCACCTCGAGGACCTGTACTGGATGGCGAGCAACTACCAGCAGATGAACCCCGAGGCGCTCAACCTGACGCCTGAGGACGCGGTGGAGGCGCTCATCGGCTCGCACCCAGTGCCACAGCCGTTGCAGAGCTTCGACGGCTTCCGCGGCGCGCACCACCATCACCACCACCACCACCCACACCCGCACCACGCGTACCCGGGCGCCGGCGTGCCCCACGACGACCTGGGCCCGCACGCGCACCCGCACCACCACCACCACCACCAAGCGTCGCCGCCGCCGTCCAGCGCAGCCAGCCCAGCGCAGCAGCTGCCCACCAGCCACCCTGGGCCTGGGCCGCACGCGGCCGCCGCGGCGACGGCGACCGGCGGCAGCGGCAGCGTGGAGGACCGCTTCTCCGACGACCAGCTCGTGTCCATGTCAGTGCGCGAGCTGAACCGCCACCTGCGGGGCTTCACCAAGGACGAGGTGATCCGCCTGAAGCAGAAGCGGCGGACCCTGAAGAACCGGGGCTACGCCCAGTCGTGCAGGTATAAACGCGTCCAGCAGAAACACCACCTGGAGAACGAGAAGACGCAGCTCATTCAGCAGGTGGAGCAGCTTAAGCAGGAGGTGTCCCGGCTGGCCCGCGAAAGAGACGCCTACAAGGTCAAGTGCGAGAAACTCGCCAACTCCGGCTTCAGGGAGGCGGGCTCCACCAGCGACAGCCCCTCCTCTCCCGAGTTCTTTCTGTGAGTCGTGGCCGGTCCCGGCCCCCGCCCTTGCCCCGGCCCGGACTTCCCGTCCCGTGTCCCCAGCCCTGGACTCCCCCGGGTCCTGTCCCTGCCACGGCCCCAGCCTTGACCTGTTTGACTCGAGGGAGAGGGAGGAAGGGCGCGCGGGACGCGGGCGACGGGAGGGCGCGCGGGCAGGCAGGGGACCTTGGCCGAGGCGAGAGCGGCGCGCGCCAGCGCCGCCTCCTAGACTCGAGCAGAGCCAGAGACAGACGAGGGGGTGGGAAGTCCCGGAGCAACTTTTCTCCAGGCTGGAGGGCGGCAAGGCAGAGTCCCGAGGAGTCGCCGAGGCCGTCTGGAGACTCCGGGCTTTCCGAACTTTGCGCGTTATGCGGGGGCCGCTGCCTTGCGGCCCGGAGCGCAGTCCAACCCAGGAAGAGAGCAGCGAGGAGAGGAGAGGAGAGGGACCCTGGCGTCCCGGCAGGCGCGAGGCGAGGCTGAGCGAAGGAAGGAAGGAAGGACAGACGGACCTGTCCGTCCAGGGTCCGGAGAACACTGGCTCTCAGCCCAGAGACGCGGGCCTCAGTTAGGACGTTCTGCGCGCAATTCTCATCAGTTTTATTGCCTGCTCGATTATATAGAAAAAATACGAAAATCTGCATTAAAAATATTAATCCTGCATGCTGGACATGTACGGTAATAATTTCTATTTTGTACCATTTTCTTGTTTAACTTTTAGCATGTCGTTGATCATGGATCATAACCCCCTTGTTTCTTTGAGTGAGAGGGCATGGCAGTGCAGAGACTCCGGCGGCTGCTTGCCGGGTTTCAGTCCCGGATGCCGGCTTGTAAATACCCGCCCCGCCACACCGCTTAGAGAACGTGGCAGCAAGCGGAGTGTCTTCGTTTGGGTTATTATGGCAGTATTTTTTTGTAAGTAAAAAAAAAAAAAAAAAGTTCTGGGCATTTTGCATCAGAAAACAACTTTGTCCTGGGGCACCCTTGGAAGTTGCATGTTTTCTCCCCTTTCCTGTCTCCATTTGGTCCTCTTGTCCCTTCCGCTTCAGTTTTCAGTTTTACTGGTGTTGAGAGAAAGAGGACTGGGGTCCCAGCTCCTGAGTACCAGGGCAGGGCAGCGGTCCAGTTCCCTCTGCACCACACCCCCAGAGCGGAGAGGAATGTCTTAGCTCCCACCTTGTCTTTTGCTAAATTGACACCCCTCACAAGAAAGGAAAGGAAAACATCTTATTTGCTTTTTAATGCCATCCGAATCACCCCAGGGTCCCTTCAAAAGCCTCCAGGCCCCTGCTAATTGCTGTGGCTGCCGTGCTTTTAGGGTGAGCTGGCTTGGCCAGCCCTAACACTGCCCAGTGGTGACCTAAACTTGTGTTGAACCAACCGCCACACTCAGAAAGTACCGGAAACCCAAATATTGGCAAGTAATTTTGCAACTTTCAAGTGCGTCCTTTAGACCAACACGTTATGTGTGTTTTTTTCCCTGCTTTTGAGAAAGCGGGTGAGTTATCAGTGGTGTCCCCCCCCTTCAGTTGTATAGTAGTTATAGGAAAAATCTGGGTGTTTTTCTTTATTACTTTTTTTTTCCTGCAGGTCAGTAAAAGGATTTAAGTTGCACTGACAAAAATACCAAAATGAAAGCGTATTTTTTAGTTCCCATTTGAAATTGCTGGCGCTGCTGGCCGGATGCATTTTTGAGTTTGTATTAGTTGATAAATTAACAGTAATAACAAGATTGTATGAACCGCATGGTGCTTGCAGTTTTAAATATTGTGGATATTCGTCCTGCATCAGAAACGAGCTTTGGTTTTTACGGATTCAACTGTGTTGAAATCAAATTTGCTGCAACAGAAATTTGTTTTTATTTCATGTAAAATAAGGGATCAATTTCAAACCCTGCTTATGATATGAAAATATTAAAACCTAGTCTATTGTAGTTTTATTCAGACTGGTTTCTGTGTTTTGGTTATTAAAATGGTTTCCTATTTTGCTTATTAAAACCATGGAAATGGTGTTTATTTAGAGGATTCCGCGTTCGCCTGACTTTGACTTTCTTCTTCTGCCTTTTTAAGAGTCCCATCAGCGTGGGGACACTCTCACCCTCCCTGGCCAGTGGAGAAACAGACCATGTCTGGGCAAATCTCTCCCTTGCACGTGTGCGTGTGTCTGTACGTAAGCCTCAAATGTGTTTCTGCTGCTCACTCTAGGTAGAGACCTCATTCAGGAGCCGGCGGTGAACTCAGAGGGGGCACACTTTTTCCAGGCTCTCAGGCTTGGGGATTAGGACAGGCCTGCTAGCCTGCCGGCTCTGAGGTAGAAAGTGGCCGATCCCTAGAAGCCGGAGCCACCTGATGGGGCAGCAGGGTCTTTTTGGCAATCAGGCTCAGTTGGACCTGTCTCTCTGGCCCTCCTGTTGGGGCTGCAAGGCTCTCAACTTTCTCCTGCCCAGTGCATCTTCCTGCCCAGAGCAAGAATGCCTGCCTGCCCTGAATGGAGGCCTACGTCCCCTTCCCCAGGGCTTGCAAAAGCCAAGTGGAATCCAGAATCAGGTCTTGGGGCAGAAGGCCCTTCAGACAGGAAGCCCTTCCTTGTGGACCTGTGCTTTGGGGTGGTGTGCCCTGGGGACACATGCCACTCAGGCCTAGAGCCCTCAGACCCACAGAAGGGCACTGCATGGCTGGAGCAGGATTTCAGTGACTCTCCACACTGGGGGCCAGAGAGGTTTTGGGGGGTCATTCTGGTACAGCGACTCTGACTGCAGACTAGGAGCTGGGCCCAGTACCTTTCCTTTTCCAGACTCTTAGAAGAGTCAAGGTCTCCCACCTAGGTTACCCCAAACCCCCCTCAGCCTTCTTGGAATCCTGTCTATAATTCAGAGTTGGTCTCAGATATTTCTGAGAGTCAGAGTGGGATTCCCACACACACCCCCAAAATCCAGAAGGATCCTCTGTTCCTTTGGCAATGGCTGGGTCCAAGGGGCTTCTGGTCTCCTCAGACCCAATATCTGCAGTCTCAGAGACTCAGCCTTTTATCCCTGGGGTTCTCTGGCCCCGAGTTCCTAAGATGGAACTTCGGGACCTGAATGGGGAGGTATAAGAAGCCCGGGCTGCAGAGCCCCAGCCTGGAGCTAGAAACGGGAAGAACCGGGGAGAAGAAAGCAAAGACTAAAACTAGCAGGGAATAGATTTTGGCCCAGGATCCCTGGAATCCTGGGGGTGGAGGTCGGGGTCTGGTAAAGGCAGACCAGAGAAACATCCCAAACATAAGGATGCAAATACTACCATCAGTGATTTACATTTAATAACACTTTGGTGTGTTTTAGTAGAAGTCAGAGGTTCTAGTTTGAATTAAATTCCAAGGCCCAGTTCATTTCACTAGCCCAGACATATGCCTGGCACGGAAGGCTCTGGCTGCGATCAGGGAGGAGGACCGTGGCTGAGTCTGGCTGTGAGTCGCTCTACCCGAGGGCGCACAGGTGAAGGAGCAAGGGGGTGTGATTAGTGGGGTAGCTGTGTGTACGGGGCACACACACAAACTTGATAAGAGCAGGCCCACATGTACAAGTGTATCCCCTGTGGGGCGAAAGAGGTCTCGGCCAGGCTGAGCACGGGAAGAGCCCCCTGCTGCCTGGATCCGGAGGCCAAGGCGATCACCTTGATTCCATGCGGGGGAGGTTTGACTCCCTTTGGAATAATCCCGAGTGGACAGGGTGGCATCTCCCACCTCCAGAGTCACCCGGACTCTGCTTGAACAGCCTCTGGGCTGGGGAGGGTCATAAACTCCAAGACATTGGTTTTCCTTCTCCAGAGCACAGAAACACAAGACACCAACCCAGTGACGACCAGCATCTAGAACGACATGGGTCAGGCCGTTTCAGAGTGACCAATTACACCTCTGAGAAGCTGACCACCCCACCACATAGTCCCACTGACACACAGATACACAGACACCCACCCGCAGCACCCACACGGGTGCCCTCGCAGGCGCTGCCAGTCTCGGCACCAACCCATTATCTGAGCGCCAGTCGGCCCGGGACGCGCGCAGGCTGGAGCCGGGCAGAGCCGGCAGCGCCCCGGAGGAGGCCGGGACCTCGAGAGACTCCGGGGCGGGCAAGCCCTGGCCGCGTCTCAGCCCGCAGCCCGCCGTCCCGACCCGCTGCGACGGCGCAGAGCCGGCGCCCGAGAGCTCAGGACGAGCGAACTGGGTCCCGAGGCCTTCCGGCCCGTGCCAGTCCCGCGGCGCCCTGCAGCCCGCCGTCTCCTTCTCGGTTCCATCGCTCCCCGCGGCTCGCGGGCCCCTCGCGATCCTCCGCGACCCCGAGGGCAAAATTCTGCCCGCGCCGGGGGTCTTCCAAGGCCGCACCGGTCCCCCGCCTCCAGACTGGCGCCGGCACTTGGGGACGCACGCGGAGTCAGACACGCACAGACCCCGCGACGCACGTGCGGGGCACACGCGGGCCCGGGAAGGTGGCTCGCTCCAGGCTGAGCCCCTGGCTGGGGCGGCCTGGGGCGGGTCCCGGCCGGAGCGAACTGCCCACCCTCCCGCTGTCCCGCCTTGCGACGCCCCGTCGGCACCGGTGTGCGCGAGGCGGTGCCCGCAGGATCGGCTGCCGCCACCTTCGGCGAGGGGTCGGGGATGACGCTCGGCGCGGCGTCCCCGGAGCCCCGGGTCCCGACCCGCACGGCAGGGGTGGCGGCGTCCGCCCCGCTTGGTGGTCTCCCGCGTCCTCACTCTGCCATTTCCCTTTCCTGCAGCCCTTCCTTGGTAAACTCTTCACTTCGGAAAACTTTCTCCCTCCGTTTTTCCTCCCAGCCCCTTCTGCCTTTTCCTCCAGGCGCAGCCTAGCGAGGAAGGGCTCCGGCTGCGGGGCTCCGAGGTGTCCGGTAAGTGCGGGGAGGGGCGACGACCCGGAGATGGGGTCTGGCGGCTCCGAGCCTCCGCGCAGCTCCCGGGGGCAGCTGCTCTGGGCTCTTGCCTTTCCCATCCGACCCGCCAGCCGCAGGGCTGGTGGGGACTGACCTCCAGCAGGGTCCCCGCTGGCGCTGGCGAGAGAGCGGCCTGCTGGGCTGTCTGTGGCAGGAGCTGGGGAAGCTGGGGCCGGGCCCTAGACCCAGATTCCTCTTTTGGTCACAGCCAAGCTTCCTTCGGTCCAGGGTCTCTGGGCATTTTTGTGGCAGGACCAACCCTGGTCCCTGTCAGAGGGGCCCACCTCCATCCCACGCACACTCGAGCTGTGCCTGTCCTCGCTGGGCGGCTCAGAGCGGGAGCTGCCAGGAACCCAGCAGCATGGTCATTTGGCTTTTTCTGTGATTAGAGCTCCAGCTTCTGCCAGGCCAGGCAAACCCCCCACTCCCTCACCCACCCACCCCTACTCCTCAAGTTCTTTCTCTGTGGGCCCAGGGAAACAGCTGGGTTTAGAGATTCTAGTGGGTCCCTCACATGCTGACAGATGCAAACCCTGCTTCTGAGCCCCTCTGTTTTCAGAAAGGAAAATTCAGAACTGGCTTCTTGCGTAACCCTTCCCTGTACAGCCTGCTGTCTGAAGGCCTGGCCTCTCCTCCCAGAGATAGTAGTGTTTGAATTTGTTATGTAAGGAAGGGAGGATTAGAGGTTTACTGCCCCTCCTCCCCCCACCAAAATAAAAGTCCTCAAAGGGCACCTCTTGCAGACCACGTCTTTTCCATCAGCAGCCCTCCTTAAAGGGAATCAGTCTGGTTAGAAGAGCTGCTCCCAAGCTTGGGCCCAGCACAGTACCCTCCGGAGACATGTCAGCTTGCAGCGAAGGGAGAGTCCCTGGTCCAGGCTGGACTTGATAGGCAGAAGAAGCCACCATAAGGCTTCTCAGGCTGGCCCTTACCTGGCTCAGAGGACTAGCTTCCTGTTGGAGAAGGCTGCTGCTGTTGGCTCTGCTGCTGCTGAAATTTTGTCCCTTCTGCAGTTTCTGCTCCTAGGAGCAGGCGTCCAGGCCACGGAGAGCAGTCCTTTCAGCTGGGGAGCACACATTCCCCGGGCCTTGCATGGCTGCACCATGTTCTACCGGCTTTTCCCACGCATCTTCCTAATATCTGAATGCCCTTCTCCATTGTGCTACACACAGTAACTTAGAAGATGCAGTTAGATAAGAGAATCAGCGCTAACTGTTCTCACTTGCAAGAAATTAAATGTAGGAGATAAGTTGCCACTCCAATTTGGAAAACTACCTAAATTATTAATAAGGGTTTGCTCCGAAGCAAAAGTCCGTGTTAGCTGCCCCTCTGCATTCTTTGCATGGGAAGTTGTTTTCCTGTAAAATAACAGCCGCTTGTTACACATTCCTGTTTATTTTTATCAAAAGGGGATGCTGTCCTCAGGCTGGAAGAGCAGCCACAGAGGTGATGGGAAGAGGCCTGATACTTTCCGGAAGAAGCCAGTTTCAGTTGTGAGAAGGGGGCAGAAGTCCACAAATTCAAAATTTATGTCGCCATGCTTTTCCTTGCAGAGCTCTGCGCGTCTTACTAGGGCTTGTACTCCTTCCAGTGAATGGTCGGGGGTGTGGGGGGGGGCCCAGAGGGTGCTCATTTCGGAGCTGGAGAGAGCAAGGCAGGCATGGAGCCTGGCCTGTGACTCCCATCGGGAATCAGGAGCTCACTTTCAAGTCTCCTTGCTTCTTCTGATGTCACTTGCACTGCCTGGACCCTGCGAGCGTTATGTGCACCTGTTTCCCGCTGAGATGAGGCCCTGGGCCAGGACTGGTCTGGGGACTCAGCTCTGCTTTCCCTGAGTGGACAGCGAAGGGCTGCAATTCCCAACACCGGGCTTGGCATCTGCCCTCCTTTGTGTCCTGGGAGCTGGAGTCGGCTGCACGTGTCCCTTTCCACCGACAAGGGGAACTAGGTCACGGAGTGCAAGAGGTGTGGCCAAATCATGAGGTTAGTCCTGTTATGACATTTCGCTCACCTCTCTGAGGTGCGGGTTACTCTTGTCCACGCAGATCAGAGACGGATGATTAGGCCCAGAGTAGGCGCCTCTTGCCCAGTGTCACCCAGCGGAGGACCTAAAGCTTGAGTCCCCACCTATCTGACACCAAAATTTATATTTTTGCCACCAGACTCCACAAGTTCACAATCTCTTATCTGAAACACCTGGGGGGGGAATAGGGAGGGGTGGGAAATAGCCCTTTGGGGGGAGAGTTTCCGTTCTAATTCCTTTTGCAGAGGGTAGCCACTTTCTTGGGGGTGTAGTGACTGTTCTCCATCCACGAGGATCCCTGTGCAAACACGGAGAGGGGCAATGGGCACTTGGAGCTCCAGCAGGACAAATAGGACAAGGGGTTTCGAGGGAAACGGTAGCTCTGTCTCCCCTTTCAGTCTCTCACTGAGAAGCCAGCAGCTTATGGTGGTCCCGGGGTGTGTGTGTGTGTGTGTGTGTGTGTGTGTGTGCAGTGGGGGAGGCCCGCTCGGGCATCGCTAGCTTGGGACACTGGTGCTTTTCCTAATTCATCCACAGAGCCCTCACCTTGTGTGTGTTCTCAGTCAAACTTTCCAGTAAACGGATCATAATTAGCAGAGCCAGTGTGATTTGAAGCAGCCTCTGGGGGAGGCAGTTTTGATGGCGTCAGCCTGAGTTTAACCACAGCTGTTTCTGGGGTAGTGTGGAAACGCTGGACCTGCACACAGATGTGCTTACATGCTCGAGGCGGGCACATGCGTCAGCACGTATGCAACTCACGCCCCTAAGCACAGAGGCAGGTGTGCAGGGTACACGCATAAATCCGCGTGCACGTACCCACCGTGTGTATACACGCACTCTCGCGCCGTGGACACAGAACGTGCGCAATGATGCACACACCTGCGTGGGCCACAGTGACCGTGTGTGTCTAACTCTCACGTAATGCGTATGGGTCCGTGCACATCTTCATACGCTCACACGCACCGACACACGCGCGTTGTGTATCGAACACTGGCCTTCACACTCGTTTGCCCGCAAGTGCCATGTAACGAGTGCAGCGTGGCACTGGCGGGGTTAATGGAGGCCCAGGCTCCCATAAATATTTATAGGCAGCACTCGAGATCTCCAAGTGAGAGAGGAAAGCTCTCCCCGCAAGCCCCGGTAAATCACGCAGCTGCTGTGCCCTACCTATGGGATCCAGGCTGTGTCATCCTTGCTCTGGGAGGGTGCCCTCGTCCGTGTGGCGCACGTGGCCCTCTGTGTGCCCCGTCAGACATCCCGGCAAAGGTGCCCAGGTTGGTCTCCACTCCCAGGGTTCTTCTGGGAGCTTCGAAAGGAAACATTTCAATGCCCTGCTGCAGGGGCAGAGTGGAAGGGGAGCAAAGGCGATGTCATTATCTGAGACTTGGCTTCTCCAGCAAAGACAGAGGTTATCCCGGAGAGACAGCACGTGGGGGCCTGGTGAGCAGGTGGGTGCAAGAGCGAGGTGGGGGTCCCGGGCCCATCCAGGGTTGCTATGGCGGGGGCTCCAGCTTCTGGAGCTGCTCTGACCCACCAAAACTTTGGGTCCCAGGAGCCCACTGTCCCACTTCCCCACAGCTGCTGCAAGCCTCTGCTTCCAGGCCTGCCGCCGAGACTGTTCATTCAATCACTGAACAAGGATTTGTTGTGTGTCTTCCATACGCCAGGCATTGTGTTGGCAATATAACAATGAACAAAACCAGAAATCCTCCCAGTGAACAAATCCTCGTGGAGTTTACGATCTAGGAAGAGAGAGATTGAGCAGTTAGGTGTGAAACTGATCAGTGTACCGTTTCAAAAGGAGAAAGCAAGCTGGACCTCTGAGAGCATCTATACTACAGTGAAGCTGACATAGACTGGGGAAAGAGTGGTCAGGGAGGGCTTCCTGGAGGAGGTGATATTTGAGCTAAGATATGAAGCCTGAATAGGTGTTACCCAAGTCAAATGGGTAGTGGAAGAACCTTCTAGGTCTAAATTTCTTTCTGGAATAGGGTGATTATTCTCTTTGCTCAGGATATGTGCTTGAGCTATTCCCTCTACCTGAAACATTTTCCCCCAGATAAAGCTGCAGCAGACCCCCTCAACCCTTTTACCTCCTTGCTCAGATCTATCTCTCCTTCTCAATGAGACTTATCCTGACCACCCTACCTGAACTGGCAACCTGCTTCCTCCCTCCTCCCTGGGCCCTCCAGCCCTGCCTTATTCTACTCTGTTGTTCCTTTTCTTCTCTCCCCTCTCCTCCTCTCCCCCATAATGCTAATCACCTTGGTAACACTGGATTATTTATTCACCTATTGCTTACTTTCTGCCTTTTCCTGCCAGCACAGGAGCTCTGTGAGGTCCCTGTCTGATGGCTGTTTTGTTTACTGATGTTTCTAAGCACAGTGAGTAGTGCCTGGCACTTGGTAAGACCCAATAACCCAGTAATTGGCTGAATGAATATGCGTTGAGTAAAATGTATTTGAAGAGGAAAGGGGTAATTTCTGTGAAAGCATGGCTTTGAGGTCCTATCTTCTATCTGTCTATCTATCTATCCATCTATGATCTATCTATCATCTATATCTATCTCGTTTTTTGATACTCCTTAAAATACATACCACTAATTTTTTTAAAGATAGTTTGTGTGTCGTCTACCGAAATCTTGTATCTCTCAGTGGTGCACTTTGGGACACATTCTGATATCTGTGGGGAGAGAAGCTGGCATCTGATATGAGAAGCAGGTGGGGGGGCAGTGGGGTGGCACAGGAGGGAGGGGAGGCTGGGAGGGGGCCAGAACAGAGCTCAGTCTCATTGTGTCCCCCTAGATTCTTGGTGGGTCTTTGAAGAGAAAAAGGCAGGGGTGGGTGGATCAGAGATGGGTCTTGTTGGAATTCAGAGGGCAGGGAACAAACCAGCTTCCCTCCTGTTTCTGACCACCCTCCCTTCCCCAATTTATCCACCCCCCCCCAGTCTCCTGCAGAAGAAAAGGCTCCTCTTCCCCCCTTCCCTGTTGCTTTCTGAGCAGAGAAGAAAGCCTCTTAAGTACTTTGTCCCCTTGACAAGTTATTTTTAAAAAGAAATAATGTCTCTAAATCTAACATTTGTGATGATTTTTTTTTTTTTAAAGAAAACACTCCACAAATCAACAGCTTTCTTGTTTTAAGCAATTGCTGGGGTTTGGAGAGCAGGCTGCTTGGTAAACACACTTGGTAAACATCCAGAAAAGATTGTATTCAGTGTCCTCAAGTCAAAATCAACCTTCCCCAAGCTCCTGCTTTGTGTTTCATTGATGCAGGAAGAGGCTTTCTAAAAGTGGAACGCAGATGAAGAGAGGTTGACATGGTTCCCGAGGACATTTCTTGTGCATAATCGGGGCTGGGAAATGGAAGCGCATCTGCGAGCAGCCCCCGGACCCCTCCCCCGCCCTTGCATTCTTCATGACTTTTGGTTCTTTACCTCACACTGGAAGGGATCTGGCGTCAGGGCCATTTCACAGCGAGGTAACTAGAGTTGAGGGGACCCTTGTTTCCAAGCAGAGCTGGGAGGGAGTGCGTCTCCAGGTGGCAGCTAATACCACCGGCCAGTGAGCTCCTCGAAGTCCGTGTTGTTCTAGTTCTTGAGAAAGAAGCGGATTTCTTGGGGGCAGATCTGCTTTCATATCCCCTCTGTGATGCACGCTTCTGGCTTTTTCCACCACCCCACCTTAGTTTGGAATGTCCCCACTTTGTTCTGGGTCCATTCCCAGAGCCTCATAAACTCGCCTTCCAGGCCCCACCCTAGACTGGCCCCTCGCAGACTGCCAGGGTCCTCTTCCAAAAACTTACCTCTGGTCTCGTCCCTGTCTCGTCGGCAAAATCAACAGCCCCTAGTTTGTCTTTGCCCCGGAAGAGAGCAATGCCCCAAGTTCCAGTTCCACCGAAACCGTGGCTTTGGCAGTCCAAGATGCTGAGCCACACTCTCGGGTGATTTTGGGAAGATCAGAGGGCAGAAGCAAAGCACAGAGGCCCCTGGGAAAGTCTGTCCTGGCCCTCAGATGTGAACCTCAAACGGAACCCCTATTTGCCTGCCTCTGTTTCCTTCAAAGCCAACAGAGTGACCTCTCCCTGGGTTTTATACTTTTATGTAGTAGGGAGAGTCACGTCAGCTGGATTACAGACGTCACAATCTAAAAGACTTTCCTTTTGCTGAAGATCTCCAAAAAGGTTGGCTCCGTGGGATTCTCTTGGGTGGCCCTCCTTCTTTGCTTTGTTCGCCTGAGGGAGGAGAGGATACCAGAAAACCAAGAAAGGTCCAGAAGCCCTGATTTCAAAAAAGTAGCGGCATTCGTTTGAACCTGATGGCATTGTTGAGCCGTAGTGGATTTATTCGGCAGATTACAGGCCCGTGAGCCTGAAGCTGGTTCTCGGGACTCTGCCACGGCTCATAGTAAAAGCGACGGTTTGTGGGCAGCAAAAGCACTTGGTGATTACCAGGACCCAGAACAGGATCACTGAGAACATACCACGTCAGACTCCTCCCGTTTCCATCTTTGACAGGTACACCAGGGGCTGCGGTCTCAAAGGTCCTTATTTGACAAACACTTTCCATGTGCCTGGCAGTTAAGTGTTCCTCAGCTATTAATTTCTGTAACCCTTATACTGACTCTGTGAGCCAGGGGGATACCGCTATCCCCATTTGCTGGAGGAGGAAACAGAGAGCTTAAATGACTTGCCCAAGGACGCACAGCTTGTAAGGGGCGGTGCTGGGATTCGAACGCAGGCAGTCTAATCCAGAGTCTGTGCTTTGACTCTTATGCTCTTGAGCCTGGGGGTTTGGATGATGGGTGAAGTAGAATTTGCAACTGGCTGAAAAATGCTTCTGGGATTTTATTCAGTGGAGAGTTGACCCTGAGAGGAGACCACCCCCCACCCCTCCAGGCCACCCTGCACCATCCCTTTGAGCCACCTGGGCTCCACTGGGGACATCGCTTTTTTTAAAAAATTCTTTTTATTGAGGTAAAATGAACACGTAACTTTATATTAGTTTCAGGTGTACAACATAATGATTCAGTATTTGTATATATTACAAGATGATTACCATAGTAAGCCTACTTAACATCCGTCACCATACATAGTTATAATTTTTTTCTTAGGATGGGAAGAGACGTTGCTTTTAAACGGATTTTTCTGAGAGATTGGCAAAGAGTCCCTCTCAGAAACCATCTATGGCTCCCTAGCACGTCCAGGGCTCTTTCCAAATCCTTTGGCCTTGGCCTTCAGGGCCCTGTGCCAGGAGCCCTTGCCCCTCCATCCTTCACTTAACATCCTGTGCTCTGGCCACACTGACCCAGCCCCTTCTTTGGTTTCTCCAGCCTCCCCACCTCGGCCTGAGCTGTAGGCCCGTGGAGTTCTCCGGCACCCATCGTCCACTCCTCTCTACATCACCTCCTTTTCAATCACTTCTAGGTCACAGATGCCCAAAGGAAGACACGCTCTTGTTTCTGAAATCCTCACTGGAGCTGGAGTGGGGGCCTGGAAGAGATCCAGGTCTTAGACCCAGGTGGCTCCAGGTGTAGACTCAGCCCCTCCTCTTACCGACTGGGGGGACTTAGGAAATTCACTTCCCCTCTCTGAGCCTCCATTGCCTTTTCCTAAAACGGGGAGGATGTTGCCCACTTCTTCTGGCTGCAGGAGGGGATAGAGCCTGTCAGGGATATCGGGTGGGTGCTGGGGCGCAGTGAGTGCTGGCTGCTGTGATGAGCGGGCAGGGCTGGGCCCGTCCTGTCACTCCAGGAAGGTGCAAGCTCAGGAGAGGGCTGGGAAGGAGGTGGGACTTCAGGAAATGCTCCCAGAAGCAACTTGGAAGGATAGACTTAGCCGCAAGCCCAGACTCCCGCATTGCAGCTGGGAGACTGTCAGGCAGGTCTAACCGGTTCTTCTGGCCAGGATCTCTGGCTGAATTCACACTGAAATTGATTGGCAGGGAAGGCCCTGGAAGGCGGTGTGCAAACCCCAGCAGGAGCTCCTGGGAAGTGGGATTTACAGCTGTGAACGTACTGTGGGAAAGAAGCTGGAGTTTCAGCCCTGAGTGCGAATATTCTCACCCCCACCGGCTCTTTCCAGATGCTCAGAGCCCAGGGAGCCTTGACTGACAGGGCTTGCCAGCATTTTCTGGCATGGTCGCAATGCAAACTCGCCGCCCACCTAGGGAACCACTTTTTGGAGAGAACATCTTGAGTCTTTAGGCCGAGGGCTTGGGTCCCTAGCTTGGTGACAACACAGTTAGGGTTTTGGAAGCCGTGTTTGCGTGAGTCTGTGTGGGGTGAGTGTGGCCTGGTACACATGTGTGTGAGCGTGGAGTGTGTGTGCACGTGTACCACCACAGAAACACGGTGGGCCTCGGTGGTGCAGATGGGGACCCGCAGTCACCCCTGGGCGCTCATCGACCCCGCATGTTGGAGAGCTTGCCTCCGCCTCAAGACGTCAGATTTTATGCTGGCTGAGCGAAGCTATGCTCAGGACGAAATCTCCCCTGTGCCTGGAGCCCTTGGCCGGTTCCTGGTGCATAGCAGGAGCTTGAGAAACAGTGATGGCTGGTCTCCTGTACCGTGGACCTCAGCAGCGATATCGCCGGTAGGAGCGCAGACTCTGAGGCCAGACCCAGTGTGCGCCAGCTGTGTGACTTGGGACAAGTTACTCAAGCGCTCCCTGTCTCGGTTCCTTCATCTGTAAAATGGGCCCATAATATCCGTAGCCGCTTCACAGGGCGTGTCACAGAGCGCTTGGAACCGCGTCTGGGAGGCGCGCAGTGCTCCGTGTGAGCTCCTGACCACCGTGACCACCCACCACCACCATCGTCACCGTCATCTTCACTATTGCGACCATTGCCTCACCGGCCATTGTTGGTAGCCACTGACTCCTCCAGAGGAGAATTTGCTGGTCAGGAGACGTCTACGGCACTCCACGCTCAGACCTTCGAGAGAGGCTGGAGAAAGTCTCCAGGCATCATCCAGGGTAGCATATGTTCCGAATTTGAGTCCTGCCCTGCTGCCCCCCCCATCCCTCCCCTGGCCCTTCTGGTCATGAAGCACCGTCCGCTGTGGCCTGTCCCTCTCAAGGCACTGTGGCTGGTGGGTGAGCAGCTGGCCCTCCACCCCGCAGTCTGCCTCTTGGCGACGACCCCGGGCTCCTTCTCAGCCAGGAGAGGTGCGAGAGCCCGGCTGGCCCAGCCTCCTGGGCCCCGAACAGCTGACTGCTGCCCAGTCTGCCTCCTTGTAAAGGTTCTCCTATCCAGGCCTCAGGCAGGCAGGGGCCAGCCTTCTGCGTCTGACCCAGGAGGGGGTTCTCCCTGGGGCCGGGGAGGGTCCTCACCCTGTCACACCGGCAAGGGCCCAGCGTCTGCAGACTGTCAGTTCTGGCCTCACCACCTGGGTGAGGAGGCAACCGGAGGCCCAGGTTACCTTTCTGAGCCCCGCTTCCCTCATTTGCAGTGTGGCTGCCGTCCTACTGACCCACAAGGCAGTGAAGAGCAAGGAGCAGGGAATGACGAAATGCCCGTGGCTGGTGAGTGCGGCGACCCGCACAGGCCAGGTGCTGTCGGCAAGCACAGCCCGGATCTGCCTCCCCCTCCAGCCTCCAGGCCTCGGGAGTCCAAGGGGGACAGAAAATGGACAGAAGCTTGAAGACTGCAGAGGGGCTCAGACTTGCTCCCCAGCTGGGCCTTCTGATGCCCCTGGTGGAGAGGAAGAGGCTGAGCAGGACGTCCCGTCTGCGGAGTCCCTGCTCATGCTGTGTGTGTGAGCTCACCGCCTCTCTCTACCTACTGGAAACAGGTTACGGAGCCTGAAGTCAACAGCCGCTCACCACACCCTTCCCGATGTCCCGGGGAGCAGGAATATGGGCCACTGCCCAGCAGTGGGAGTGGAACGTGCTTGCAAATTAATGAAAACACGCTCATCTTCAGGCACAAATCGCTCATTCACTCAACAAATGCTGGGGAAGGGCTGTGTGCTCGGCACTTCTGCATCCTGGACCTCACTCCCCTGCGTTCCCACTGTGACTGTGAGTGGCGGGGAGGCTGTGCTGCCATGTGGCAGCTCATGGAGAGACTGAGGGGCATGTCCGAGTCCTCCTGCGAAGTGGCTGAACTAAGATTTGAACTGAGGTCCGGCTGTCCCCAACGCTTTGCCTCCTTGCTTCAGAGTGCCTGCCTTCTGGAAGTCTAGCATCCTGAGAAGGCTGTCAGAGACTTATGGGAACTTGTGGTGCAGAGTACAAGGTGGACACAGCAGGAGGGGGGAAGATGGCCCCGAACGGGAACCAGAGGAGGGCAAGAACGAGCTGGGCGGGCCAAGAAAGCTTAGGAAAGGGAGGAGGCAGTGTTTGGGTTGGTCATGCAGCAGGACAGACAGAGCTGGAGAAAGGGGCCCTGGGGGCTGGGGCAGTGGAATTAGCCTGGGTGAAGTCTCGAAGGGGTGGTGGGAGAAGTTTCCAGAACAGCAAGTGGATTAGCAAGGTGTCCTATTTGGCTTCAGGCTGAGGTGCAGGAAGATGGCTAGGGTTGGAAAGAGAAGGCTGCACGTAGGTCCTAAGGGGCTTGAAGGCATTGATGAGGGGTTTGGGCCTTAGCCTGCCCCATGTTGCTGCTGGGCCGTGCAGCCCCCATCACGTGCTCCTCCGCACGGTCCGGCCCGTGGACACGGCTGCTTGAACTGGGAGTGGACACCTCGTTTGAGCTGGGCCAACAAGCGTTTACTTCCCAGGAAATTAGAATTTGATTCCGGTCAGGGGGTGGTGGGAGCTCAAATCAGGGCGAAGGGTGAGGACAGGGAGCTGTGGCAGCATCACCTGGGACTTGTGCGTGAGGAGCCAGAGACAGGCTCTCTGCAGAGAGGGAAGGATGAAGCAGATGCACAGAGAATGCCGAAGAGGTTTCGGATGGCTTCCTGGGGCTGGCTATCGTGGGGTGAACCACACCATAGGAAGCAGAAAGTAAACGCAGGGGAGACGAGTGAGATTGAACAGAAGTGACATTATGGGTTTCATAGGATATAAAGTCATGTTGAGATGGGCCCCCGAGTTGACTCTGAGCTTCCTGGTGGTCAATGGGAAGAAGGAAAAAAAAGATCGCCTTTGAGACCTGCAGTGCTCCTCCAGGAAACACAGACAAACCCACTGCTCAGGAGAGATGTAGGCATTGCTTGCTCCAGGTCTGGAAGGAAATTTCCCTGCTGGACGGCCCAGTACCCAGAGGGACTTTGGTCAGGGAGGTGAGTGGAGGCAGCAGTCTTCTCTGGGAGTCAGAGACTCGATTCTGCTGCCGACTTCACTGTGACCCTAGGTGGTTGCTTAGCCTGTCTGATATGTCCTTTGTCCTACTACAGCCCAGGGCATCTGCTTAGAGGGCTCTGAAGGTGGCTTGACATATGTGATGGAAATCTCAGACACACCGTTGTCAGTCTGAAGGCCTACCTAGCTTCTCTCCCTCCCTCCTCCGAAAGCTGTCTCTCTTCAATTACCCTTTTTATTGCTCTCCTGCCCTCTCCCTGCCATAGGCTAGCTCCTCCCCGGGTCCACCCTCTGCCCCTGGGCCCAGGGCACGGCCAGGTGGCTGCTGGCTTGGTGCCGCCTGGAGTCAGCAGGACCCAGCCTGTGCCCACAGTGGAAGAGAATTCCGAGCCAGGAACCCCAGCCTGGATTCTCCTGGGGCTTCCTCGGTGCCTGGCCCTGGGTGGGGTGAGAACTGAGCCCCCCAGCACAGCTCAGCCCCCATCCTGTGCTCCTCGGTGCCCTTACCTCTTCCTTGTGCGGATCCCTGCAATAGATAAAGAATTCTGCCCAAGACGTTGTGTTAATACCCGTTTGCCAGCAAGGACACGTGTGTCATGAGGCGTGCTCTACGGTGTCCTCCACTGTTGTGCTGGTCCACGGAGTAAGTGCTTGAACTGTATGGGCTGAATGAATGAATGAATGAAATGAATGAATCGAACATAACATTATAATGGTGGGTTCTGTGAGGTCCTGCAAGGCCAGGACCATATTTTAGAGTTAAGAAAATTATAACTCATTGCACCTTTCTACCTCTTTACCGGGTCACTTTCGACTCATTCTTCAGGCCTCCCTCAGGAAAGCCACACCGCAGCTGTGGGCTGGACCGAGCACCCCCCACCCTTTGCCGTTACCCCCACCTCTCCAAGGTCTGGTCGGATTCCCGTCCCCGTACGTTCATCTCCTGGGGACTGGTTATTTGGTTGCACGACCCTCTTGACTCCATCAGTTACATGATTTTCAGGGCCCAGTGCAAAATGAAGCCAAGGGGCCTCTTGTTTCGTGATAATGGAGAAGTTTAAGGTGGCAGCAGAGTGTCAAGGTGAACGTGGCCCTTTGTCGCTGCGGGGTCCTGGCTGACTACACAGGCACACGCCCGGGAAGCTGGTCCCAAATCTGTGGCAGCAAGGTGTAGTTTACTGCTGCTTCCTCCTGCCCTGGGCCTAACCCGGTGCCTGGTCCTCTTTAGCGTGTCATTGACACAGCCGATGAATGAATGAATGAAAGCAGATTGTATTTAGAAGTTAGGTAGCCTCTCTGGGCTCCCATCTACAGAACAGCAGATATCTGGCTTTCCTCCCAGGCAGGCAGTGGAGACCCCCAGATTTAGGGTCATGGGATCATGGGGCTCTGGTCCTGGAACCAGTCCGATGCAGGTGGTCAGAGGCCAGAGGCCAGCTCTGTGTGGGGCCGGGGCATCCCGGCCTGATAAGGCCAGTGGACTCTGCTCTCCCCAGGCAGCCAGCCCACTTCTGATGACGTCCTCCTACCGGGCTGGAGGCCAGGGCCTGGGGAGAGGCTGGGACCTCTCTTCTGTAGAAACCCTATTTATTGGGTATCTACCACGTATCAGGTACGGCCCAGGGCATTTTTCACGCATGATCTTTTACCCTCATTTGGCAGATGGAGAAATCGAAGGTCAAAGAGTAAACATGGCTTGTCCAAGGCTGCCACTCAGTTGGCCAAGGGGCAGAGGCAGCCACGGACGCCCGGTCTGTCGTCTTTTAGACCAGGGCCTGCTGAGCACGAAAGGTGCACGTCACGAGAGCTGTTTGCAGAACCCTGTGTGAGTGTGTGAGTGTGTGCTTGTTCGACAGTACAGGCCTTGGGCGACACTTGTGTCTTGGCTCCAGACGCTGCTGACCTTCCCCGAGGCCCGAACAGGGACTGTTTCGCAGGCCTGCCCACCCCTGAGGCAAGAGGCGGCAGATTCCTGACGTGCCTGGTCGTGTCATTGCCAGGCGGACCCAGTGCCCTGCCAGTCACCGGCTTGCCCTGTCTCCAGGCTTTATGCACGTATTAGATTATATATTTACTTCTGTGTCTGCATTTTTTGTGATTGGAGAAATATTGGTTTTTAAGCTTAAAACTGTACTAAGACTTTTGGGATAGCTGTAAAAGCTTGTTTTAAAAGATTAAGAAAAGGCAAAATGTAAACTGAAAAAGAAAAGGGCCAGAGGCCCTGATATCCTTCATTCTCACTACAACTTCCCCCTCAGACACACACACAGACACACAGACAGACACAGATCCACGGACAGACACACACAAATACACAGACATAGACACAGACACAGACACACACACAACAAACACACAGACACATACATACACACACATAGACATAGACACACACAGACACAGATACCCAGACACATACAGACACACATACAGATACACACACACACACACACACACACACACACACACAAACACCCTTTCACAGACTCCAGAGGCCAAAAGCTGACTGTTCACTTTGAGAACTGGGATTTGAATGTTTTACATGGAGGTGCCCCTGTGCCGTGTGACCGGGTCGAACTTCCCCCCGGAGTCTTATATCCGCCCACGTCTGCCTTGTCCCTTGAAAGCATTTGCTTTCTGAAACTTGGCAAGATGGACACTTTAAAAAAAAAAACAAATGGGTCCAACCTATACCCAGTGTTATGAAGCTCCCTTTTTCCTTTTGCTTAACAATATGTTTTGGACATCTTGTCTGTACAAAGTCTGACCTCACCCTTTTTAACAGTTGCGTGGTGTTCCAAAGAGTTGCAGCTTGAAACATTGTTCTTTATCATAAAGCAGCAGGGGAAGGTCTCTGGAACAGAATGTGTTAAACGGCAAACTTCAAAGAAGCGTCCTGCTTGGGGCATCTCACGGTGGTCAGGCTCCCAGAAGTGGGGGCCTATGGGCGTGCTGGCTTTGGCCTTCTGACTTGGGGGCAGGCCCTGGGCCCATGGGAAAGAGCACGGGGCTCAGTTCGCCAACTGCTGTTGGGAGCATGAGCCTAACCTTCATGCACCCAGGATGTGGAATGGGCGCCACGAAACGCCAACTGAGCCTTTGCTGTATGCCCAGCGCTGTCCCAGGAACGTCATGTGCCCTCACGCACGGCCTGCGGAATGCTTCACAGATGAGAAAATCGGAGGCTCGGCCGGGAGCCTTGTGCTGACGGAGCCTTATCTGTACCTCGCTGCCCTTTCAAACGCGGGAGGAGTTGTCCAAAGCTGGCCAGATGTGGGACCAGTGGCCCATAGCCGGGATGCTCTCGAACATGGGGGCGGCAGCTTGTCGGCTGCCCGTCTGCCTGCCTCCAGCCTCTGCGAGGGCCCAGGGCTCTAGGAGACGAGCGGAAGACAGGCGCTTGCTGAGAGATTCACCTGCAACACATTTACAGCCAGGCGGGCCTTTTCCTGTTGGGGGGGGGGGCGGCCAGAATAATCCCTACCTTGGCCGTGTCCCAATCCCTGGAACCTGCGAATATGTTATCTTACTGTGGAAGAAAGGACTTTGCAGATATGATTAGGGTTAATGACCTTGAGATGGGGAGATTGCCTTGCATTACCTGGGTGGGGCAAATGCCATCACAGTGCTTCTTAAAGGTGGAGAACCTTCCTCAGCCCTGAGCAGAGGGAGCGTGGAGTGGGGAAGCAGGCTTGGGAAGAGGAGGCAGGGGGTGTGAACCAGAAAGTGCAGACGGCCTCTACAAGCTGGGAAAGCAAAGGGGATAGATTCTGTCCCAGAGCCTCCTGCAGACACCTTCCATCTAGCGAGCTGTAATTAAAACTGTAATATTCACTCTCCATTCATCCAGGAAGATCCATTTAGTCATCCACAGGGTCCTTCCTTGGTCGTATCATGCACACACACACACACAGAGTCAGCGTTACTCGAGTTGATGGGTCCAGGCACGGCTGTAAGTCATCATCATAGTAACGATTGTTTTATTGCTTCTAATACTGACGAGCAAACACTCACATCACCCCCACCACGTGCACTCCGAGTGCTTTACATTTGTAAATTCCTTCAGTTCTCACGACAACTCCAGGAGGCAGGTTACACTTTGCTTGCCCATTTTACAGGTGGGGACACTGAGACACAGAGAGGTTCAATAACTTGCCCAGGGTCACACAGCCAAGAAGAGGTGGGGATAGGATTCGAACCCAGGCTATCTGGCTCATGTTTGTATGCTCACACTTAAACACACACACACACTCCCTCACATTCACACTCAAAATCACACACTCACTTCACACTGCTCTGACCAGTCTCCCTTCCCTTTCTGCTATCACTGGCCAAGGGGCATGAGGCAGACAAAACGGAGTCTGGAAACTCTGGCCACAAGAGGGATTTTCGTGGATTGTCTTTAGTCCAAGCGACAATGTATCAATAAGAACAAAAGTTGCTGATTCCCCACCCCTCCTCCGAAGTTTGCATCTCCCTTTTGCAACTTCACTCATTTCAACTGGATGGTGGGTTCAGTGTGTAATTAAATGTGAGTCAGTGTGTCTGGCCGGCAGGATTCTTCAGACCTGCGGGTGTCGAGAGAGAGCGCTCAGATGCTGCGCCTTGGCTGGTGTTCCTGACTGTGGGGTCTGGCAAGACAGACCCTGCGTCCATGGGGTCCTCCTCTCTATCCCCCTACCCCGGGCCCAGGCTGGCTGAGCAAGCCCCTGGACTGAAGAGATAATTGGTGTTTTCAGGCAGCCAGCGGCTGGGGGGGGGGGGGGGGGGGGGGGGGGCGCGGGGTGGACAGGAATGAGGGATGGGGAGCAGCGGGCTGGAGAGGTGAGATTGGGGTGTGGGATGGAGAAAGGGAGGGTGAGAGGGGAGCACTGGGAGAAGAATGGGGCTGGGGATGAGGAGGAGGGCCAGGGCTCTGCCTGTGCTCACTCCTGACCTGGCCTGGCTCCCCACTTTCCACCCTCTCCCCCAACTCCCATCCCAGGAGAAGGATTACATCTGGTTCCCTGGCTCAGCACAGGGCCCAGTATATAATGAGGGGGGAAAACCACTTGGAGAACTCCTCAAACCCCCGGAAGCTCCCCTGGTGGGGGTTCGAGCCCATCTCTGCTTCCTGAGGCTGCCTGCTCAATCCAGTGAGGGGTGCTGGGAGCTCTGAGGCTGATGAGCCTTGGGAGAAGGGGGCAAGAGGGGCATGGGGTCCACTCGTGGGGACCCTGAGCAATGAAGGGGCTGTCTACATAGCCTGGTTACTGGACAGTCAGGTTAAATGCAGTTGCCCTTCTTGCCCCTAGCCATTTTGGGTCTAATTAACAAAATAATTAAGGCCCAAGTTATTTTTCCACTATTAATCTCCATGTCCAGTCCCATTACCAACCCCCAACCGCCTTCTTCTGACGCATTTCCTTCTTTCTCCTCCCTCCCTTCCCACTCCTTCCCCTTCCCTTCCCTCCTTCCCCCTCCCTTCACTCCTTCCCTTTCCCTCTTCCCCCTTCCCTCCCCCCTCCCTTGCCTCCTTCTCCCCCTTTCACCTCCCTTCTCCCCTCCCTTCCTCCTCCCTTCCCCCTTCCCTCCTTCCCCCTCCCTTCCCACCTTCCTTCCTTCTTTCTTCCTCCCTCCCTCCCTTCCATGTCCTTCTTTTTCTCCTTTTCCCCTCCCTTCTTCCTTCCCTCCTCCCTTCCCCCTTCCTTCCTTTCTTCTTTCCCCCCTCCTTCTCCCTCCCTTCCCTCCTCCTTCTTCTTCCTCCTCCCTTCTCCCTTCCCACTTTCCTCCCTTCCTTCTTCCTTCTTTCCTCCCTTCCTCCTCCCTCCCTTCCCCCTCCCCCCTCCTTCTTTCTCTCCTTTCTTCCTCCCTCCCCCATCCCTTCTTTCCTCCTTCCCTTCTTTCTTCCTCTCTTCCCTCCTTCCAACAAGCATCACAACACACCCAGCGCTGTGCTTTGGGCTGGGATCCAGAGGAGACTCAGGTCCTCCCGGAGCTCTCAGCTCAGGGGCTGCACTCTGGCCTCTGTCTGAGGGACTCCCTGAAGGCATCTCAGAGGAGGTGATGTTTGAGCTGAGATTTGAGGGGTAAACCAATGGGGGTCGGTAGTGGTGATGGTGAGGCCAGCTGAGAGAATACCCCCTGAGTTCCCCCTCTGTGCGTGTCCCCTACATATCCTTTCTCAGTGAATTCTAATGAAAACAGTATGAGGTGGGGCTTGTGGCTCCAATTTTACCTATAAGGAAATCAGTGTTCAGAGAGGTAAAGTAACTTGTCCAGGGTCGCACAGTTAGACCCAGAGTCAGAGGTGGGATTTGGACTCAGGCCAGTCTATCACAATGTCCCGTTCAATCCCCTGGAGAACTTCATCTGGAAGGGTGTTCCAGGCTGACAAGTGGGAGTTTGAAGAATCATCAGTGGCTCTGAATGGTGGCCGTGTGCCCGATGCTATGGCGGAGTGGGGGGGGGGGGCAGTGCTGGGGGCCCTTACAAGATGTGGCAAAGGCCAGGTGAGGACGGCCAGGAGAGTCAGGCTAGGCAATCGGGAATCAGAAGACACGGAAGAATTTAACTGGGGCAGCAGCAGGGGTGGTGCTGGGAGCACTGGGGCTCCTGAGCCAGCCTGGCAGGTTGGAGCCCTGGCCAGACCACTCGCTGCTGTGAGTCCCCTAACCTGCAGGACTCCCTCCTGTGGCAACGATACTACCTACTTGGCCGAGTTGTTCGGGGCCTTGTGTAAGTATAGTGTTTAGCACAGAACTTGGCACAAGTTAAATTGAAAATCATTCACGTTTTCTTTAGAAAGCCGAGGGCTGGGGCTGGTATGGGGGATTGTCAGGAAGCCCCAGGAAGGGTGGTTTCGATTTCCAGAAGAGACATAGGGAGGCCGAGGGCAGCTGGGGGGTGGTGGTGAGAGTGGGTGGGGCAGGCTCTGGGAGCCCCCTCCTCACAGTGCCCACTGTTCTTGCCTAGGAACTCTTGAGGGATGGGGGTGGGGCTAGGGAGGGAAGACACAGATCAGAGATGCCAAAGGTCACCCATGGGGCCCCAGCTCCTCCCAGGGAGACAGAGCCAGGAAGCCAGGCAAGGGCAGAGGGCAGAGGGCAGCCCAAGCATCTCTCCACCTGCTGTGCTGGGGGAAGGGCAGGGCTGGGGCTTGGGGCAGCCTGGATTTTCCTGCTGTTTCTCTGTGTACACAACACTGGCCTGGTCCGAGTGACCCCCCCCACCCCCACCCCATGATTGAGCTTTCCCCTCTCGATTGTCCAGCTGAAGAGGTGAAAATGTCTCAAGGTCTGGAAGACATCCTGCAGAGTTCTGGGGAGTACTCCCCTGGCCTTCTGCGTGGCTTTCAAGGTCTACACCCCAAAGAGTGGCTTTGGTTAGTTTGCAAGGGAACAGACCACTTTCTTAGGCATAGAGATCACAGCCCTGAGGCATCTTTGCCCAGGATCTACCCCCAGCCCGCAGACACAGTAGGTACCGCGCGGGGGGCCCATGATGCTTTTGGGAGTCCCACGAACATAGTTTCATTTCTTTACACTCAGATGAACAAAAGGTGGCTGTAATTCAGCCTGGATTCCATTTTTCCCCATACCAACACAGTCCTAAACGATCATTTTAAATATATTTTTATGGCAGTAGGAGCCCATTAAAGCAAAAGTTCCTAGGTCGCATGAAAGACATGATGCAGTCTGGTCTCGGTGCTGTCTCCTCCTGCAGGACAAAGTCCCAGGGGACAAAGGACTTAAGTTCTCTGGACTCACACGGAACTGGGGTTAAGCCCTGATTCTAGCATTTGCCAGTTTGGGGCCCCTGGCTAAAGCACTTAGCTTCACTGAGCCTCAGTTTCCTCTTCTATAAAATGACAAAATGAATGAACGAGGGGCTTTTAGCTAGATTACCTCTGAGCAAATAAAAAGCATCCAAGTTACCAAAGCTACCCCCCCCCCCCAAAAGCCATCAGCCTGGTATGCAGAACCATTCTGTTATAAAAGATTTCAGCTGAGCACCTGCTATGGATTAGTGTCTGTGCTGGTCCTTACTCATTCAGCTGCTTCGTGTCCCTCAGCCTCCGCAGAGCCTGGTCCCTACCCTACCCATGTCTGTACCCCCATCATCCCGCTCCCCATTCCTGGTTTACAGAGACCCTAATGGCTCCTGCCTAAATCTCTTTTCCTTCCATCACTTCCAACTCCCTTTTTTGCCACCGGATCCTTGGAACTGTCTTTCTGATCTGCTCAGGCAGCCCGATCTGGACCCAGTGGAGGTCAGCTCTCTGCTTCTCGATTTCTGCTCACTGGGGAGGCTCTGCCCCAAGCTCTGTTCCCCTCCCTGCCCCCTGTGCCCCAGAGGGTCCTACTTCGACCCCAGACCCCTGCCCACCATCCTCCACAGTGCCGTATTCAAACTCAGCCCCGGAGTTGTCTGCGTTCACTTTTCTCCAACAATCTGCAGAAACGGAGGTCAGGCAACCTCCCATTTGAAATGTTGACAAGCTCAGCTTCCTAATAAAATAAAAGGCTGTTTTCTATCTTATTGCTGCCAACGACATCACGAATGATTGATTGATTGATTTAAAGAAATTAAAACATGTCACATATTTTATAAGCAACTTAACCACCCATGCTGGAGTTTGGGTACCTGACATAAAGATTCTGGCTTTAAATGTGGAAATAAATATTTTTCAATACCAAAATCAATATAAAATATGAAAAGATGAATAGTGAGCAAAAATAATTTCTTTTTTTCTTAGATGACACTAAAAACTTCTGGAGCCCTAGATTTTCCATGGTGGGATCCATGGCTTAAAGTAGGGGAAAAACACATAAACTAAGAATAAAAAAAAATAACTATTGGCACAAAGACACGAGATCAATGAGTTGAAAAAACACTTCCCTTGTTCCTGTCTGCTCTCAGGCCCCCAAAACCCTCTGGACCCTGGACCATTGCTCCAGCCTTGTCTTCCCAAGACTCCCTTCACCCCTACCTGCCCCGGTGAACCCCATATGCTGCATCCCCAAGATATGCCTTCCCATTTCTACTGGGTAGTTCCTTCTGCCTAAGTTTCTTGCTCTCTTTGATCTTGAATGTAAGTCCCAGCAGGGCAGAAATCTTGTCTCCTTCATTGATAGATCCCAAACTTCCAGAAGAGTGCCAGGCACATAATAGATGCCTATTGAATATTTGAGGAATGAACGGTCAGCTCAGAAAACTCCTACCTACACTTCAAAACCTCAGTCAAATGTCCTTGCTCTTGGTGCCACCCCTGTCTCCCGGGCAGCTGTGCTCCCATACGGCTTTGCACTGCCTTCTCCTAGAGCCGTGTGCACGTCGGCAGGCCAAGGAGCTCCTGGGCCTTTGCAGGAGGCAGACCTGGGTTCTAATCTTACCTTTGACACTTCCCTCACTAGCTCAACAAAGATTTACTGGGCACCTGCCTCTTGTGTGCCAATCACTGGGAATTAAATGGTGAGCAAAGACAGTTGGTAGAATTTCCTAGAGGCACGTCCATTAGCCTGTCCTCAGCTGTGACATGGGTTCTACCCCCTTCCTCAGCGGGGCAGGGGGCAGATTCAGTTAGAGGTCACAGCCAGGCCCTCGGTGCCTGGCGGGTGTTTGTAAATTTTGCTCAGGCTCCAACTCCCTCTGGACTCTGAGCTCCTTCTTGGGGTAGGGGAGGTTCCCATTTACTCTCTCGTCCCCTGGACACAGAAAAGGCGACAATAAACTGAGGCTGATTGAGTTGCTCACACACACACACGCACACACACATGCACATGGTCAGACCTGGCCTGACCTGACCACATGGGCTCTTCCAAGGTCCAGAACACCATCGTCTGCCTCTGACTGGGCCGGTGCTAGGGACAAGCCAGGCTGCCAGAAATCCAGGATTCCCAGGTCTGGGAAGGTGCAGGGTTGTCCTGGGGCAGGGCGTGACCCAAGATACGGTACACTTTCACCCATTTTCTCAGAATCCCTGGGGACAGCCCCTCCCACCCCCACTCCTGTGCCTCTGTGTGGCCATTGACACTCCAGTGCCTGACATGTGGCCAGAGAACCGGGCACCCGCCCCCTTGAGCAAACAGCAGTGCATGTGAACAGCGTTTGGCCTCAGGTCTGGACGTGGCCAGCCCATCGCTCAGTACTCCTACCCCTATTTCGAGGGGGTGGAGGGGCAGATGGAGTGCCTGGACGCATGGGTTCTTGCCCCAACCCCAACCTTAGGGCCAGACCTGGTGCATATCCCTTCTTGTCCCTAGGCCTCAGTTTCCCAATCTGTACCAGGGTCTGGTTGGTTGGCAGGAGGAGCAAGGCTTGGAATCTTTTTAGTTACTCTTGATTTTTCTATCACATTCTTGGGTTGGGGGTGGAGCAGAGCAGGTGGGCATTTCCGATTTCGGTTCTGCACACATTCCTGTGCACCTGCCGTGAGCCAGCCTTAGCAAGCTCTGGAGTCACCCCCAAACTCATTTTGTCTTGAGTTCCAATCTGACCGACCTGCTGTCTTCCTTATGTCCCTCCAGGGCTTCTCACCCTCTTGGGGACCTCCCAGGTTTTGTGCCTCTCACCCCAAAGAAGTCGCATCTGACGTTGGTAGGGAGGGAGAGCGTCTGCTCCAAAACAGAGCAGGAGAGTCCGATTTCCTAACGGGGGCTCAGGACTCTACGGGCAATTAAATCAAGGGGAGGCTTCATGGTGTATGACATAGCCCAGGAAGTCAGCTGGCGTCGCTTCTGCCACATTTTATTGGTCAAAGTGGTCACAGGTCCCTGTTTCAAGGGGAGGCAGCACAGACGCCACACCTCAGTGAGAGTAGAGATGGAGAAATTAGGGCCATGTATTCACGATACCGTTGCAGATTTGGGGGATCAGGCCCATGGGCAGATGGTGAGCTGGAAGACCGAGTGCGTCTCCCTTGGAACTTTGCATCAGAACAAAGCTTTGAAATCTGCCGGCAGAGAAGGAAAGAGGCTCGTACTGGCACAGGGGCACAGGCCTGTGTTCAAATCCTGATGTTGTCACTGAACTTCCCTGAGTCTCAGTTTTCCCAGCTGAAAAACGGAAGTCAGGCTGGCTGCAGGGAGGGTGTGGAGCTGATAGAGGGTCTAAGGCACGGGCAGCCAGCGGTCAACTGCAGCTCCTCTTTGATATCAAGGATGCTTTCGTATGGAAATGACAGTAAGCTTAACACTGTGCAAGCTTCCGCCATCCGCGTGTGTAGGGGTGAATTCAACCTACGTTCTTGGGCCAGTTGCTCTGCAGGGTCTGGCGATACAGAGGCGAACCCAACAGAGCTGTCAGGCCTTGGGGTATCCACACCCAGGGCATGGGGTGGCAGAGGGGCGGTGGGGGGTGCTCACAGAGCACTCCCACGGCACGGCGCTCTGCGGGCCCTGCGTCTCGGCGGAGGTCCCCTCTGGTCCTGTCTTGGTCCACATATTGATGACCAATGTGGTCACAGTCCGACAGCATCCTGAAGTCACGGGGAACGACCGAAGATGAGCAAAAGCCCGTTTGCTAAGACCTCGTGTGAATAAGGCTCCGTTGCTGCCCTTCGCAGGCTTCTCAGGCCACCTGCTGCTTCTCCCGTACGGGCCGAGCGTCGCAGCACTTAACCAACAGCTTTATTAGGCCGGTGCTGTGTCATTCCACTTTGGAGACGGACACCGAGACTCACAGAAGGCGGTGGTCTGTCCGGGCCGCACGGTGTTCAAGCTGCCGAAGGCTACCGGCCCTCCTGAGGGCATGAATGGAAGCAAAGTGTCCTGAGCGTGGCTGGCACATCTGGGCTCTGTGCAGATTAGACCCCCCCCCCCCCGGTGGTTCTCACTGAATTCCACCGGAGCCCCTGGGGGAGGGAGGCGAAAGACCTCGAAGTCATGGGGTGGGCACTCTTGCTATGAGAGCGAGAGGCTGACAAGACAAGGCAGATGACTCCTTCAAACCTCCAAGGGGCCTCTTGTGAGCCAGAGACAGCTCCACGCTCCCTGAGAGGCGGAACTTGACCAACTATTAGCCATTTGGAGCTGTTTGAACCCCGGTTTGGTTCGCCGGCGAGGTAGTGAGCTTCTTGTCACTGTGGATGCTCAAACTGCCTGGGGCTAGAAGTGCTGCTGAGCGCAGGCCTGTGGCGGCAGAGCGGTCGGGTGTCGCTCGGTCTGCGTGGCATTGAGCAGGTGCTCACAGCAGGGGGCCGTCCGGGTTCAGGATCGGGGCTCTACTGGTTGCTCATTAAGCATCATTGTTCGGCTGTGGGCAGCCCCTCGCGTGCTAAGGAGGTAGGGATTATTTTCAAGATGACCAAGCATCTTACATGCATTATCTCATTTGAACCTGGTCGCAATGCTAATCATTGTGCGTATGTTATGGGATTATTGTAGTTGAAGAAACTGAAGCACAGAGAGGTTAAGCAACTGGCCCAAGGTCACGCAGTCATTGGTAGAGTTGGGATTTGAATCCGAGACTCTGGCTCTGCTCACTATTGTCCTTGTCTGAGGACCTGACAGGAGCAGGACAGACCCTTGGAGTCTCAGGCCGATGCTGCTGATTAGGAAAGTTGTTCCATCGACAGGACCCCTGAACCACTGCTGGGCTGGGGGACCCTCAGCAGGACACAGTTTTGACCCGCCCGCTGTGCCTCTGTGCCAAGTATGGCGCTGGGCCCGGGGAATTCGGCCACAAACCGAGCAGGGCAGCAGGGAAGAGGCAAGCGCAGGGCAGGTGGAGGGGCTGGGCTGGGGGAGAGCCCCGAACAACAAACAACAATGCGGATGGAACAACGATGGGGGTGGGACGGGTGGGTGGACAGCCAGCTCCTTCCCCCAGGTGAGGCAGCCTGTCCAGGACTGTCCCGAGGGAACCCTCAGCCTGCTGCAGGGGTGAGCTGCCTGGCGCGCCCCCTTTCCTGGCTGCCTTCATTCCTACAGCTAAATCATGGGACGGGCCTGGGGGACTCCGTGAACCAGAAGTCCAGGAAAGATCCCTGAAGGAAGAGAGATGTAAAGGGAGGCCTCAAGGGAGAGGGGGAGGGAGCCAGCTCAGGGGGGTGAGCAGAGAAGGGGCGGGCAAGTGTTCCAGGCGTAGAGACTGGCATTTGGGGAGGTTGGGGCAAGTGGGTGGTGTGACAGGAATGGGGGAGGTGGGCAGGGGCGCTGTGAGAGGTGAGGCAGATCCCAGACCACACAGAGACTTGGAGGCCGCAGGGAGCAATTTGTATTTTGTCCCTGGGGACCAGCTGAGGGTTCGTTGGCAGCAGACGTGGATGCCCGTGGGCCGGTTAGAGAGCGCCCAGGAGCTGGGAGAGGGTCTGCGGAGGCTGGCATCAGGGGCCGCCTGGTCTGCTCTCTGAGCCCCCAGGGTGGGGGGCAGGGAGAGGCCCTGTTGAAAAGATTCCTGGGTCCCTTTCAAGGAACTTCCTCCTACCGCCTGGTCCCCCATCTCCAGGAGCCCATAAAGCCAGTACTGTGGGTAATTATAGGCTGCAAGAGGCCCAGGGCAGGGAGGCTGGGGACGGGAGGGGGGTGGGTGGGGTGCCGGCCAACAGGAGCCGTCACGCCGGCCTGGCTGCCAAGGAGAGAGGGTGCAGACACCGAGGCCCCCATAAAGTTACTCCAGGGCAGGTCGTTTTTTACAGGCATTCTGGGTGGGGACATGACATCACTGGGAGCCAACTGGGGGCTCCCCCAGCCCTTTTTTCTTCTCCAGGGCCTATCTCTGTGGTTGCCCATGTACATTCTTGGGAACGTGGTTGCCTTCCTCTGGAATGCTTGGACCCAGTGGGTTTTGCAGCCACTGGCTGCGCCGGTCCTTTTTGAAGCAAACCAGCCAACCCCTGTGTCCTACTTCCAAGTCCTCCCTGGCAGACTGAATGGGCCGCCTTGAGTTCCCTTCAGGCTGCAACTTCCAACTTCTCTTAAAGAATCAGCTTCTTGGAAAATATGTCCATTTGAGAAGAATCATCAACATGGATTGAGACACAAGACGACAAAAACCAGAGACAAGGGAACAGAGGGATCTGGGTGTGAGTCGATCCCTGTTCTACTCCTTAGCACCCGTGTGGTTCTCGGTTACGTCTCCATGGCCTCCAAGTCTCAGTTGTCCCATCTGTAAAATGGGGATGCTACCAGCCACCTAGCAGGGTGGTTTGGATGGGGTGAAGCATCCAACAGTCCTTCACCAGTATTTCCCACAAATCCATTCTTCCTCACAGCGCTTGATTCAAGATTTAAAATGCTTCCCAGGTCTGCCTAGTTCCCACATGACATTTATGGGGCAGGTCGTCTTAAGGAAGACGGAAGTGGGGTCCAGACGGGCAGATGGACTTGTGAAAGCCTCGCTGTCTCATTAAGCTCTGTTTATGGTTCTTTTGTGAAGAGTGATCATTTGTTAGCTCCGGTTAAAAGAAACTATAAAACCCATACACAACCCAACTGAAAATTTAGAAAACGAGAGGGGGAAAAAGAATCCTTCCCATCGGGCTACCAGCCTAGCCTCGCAAGTGCAGTGACTTGTATGTTAACCCACGGCGTGTCCTGCTGGTCTTGATAATAAACTGGAAAGGTGAACGCCGCTTTCCCACTTTCAGTCTGCCAGCAACTTTGCCTGCTGCTCCGGCCTTACGGATTATCATATTAATGGCTACCTATTATTTCATGAAATTGATGTTGAACTTTACTTTCGATTTTCCTCTATTCTAAATAACACTTTAATGAACACGTTTCTTTTTTTCCACAGAGTGTTTCTCTTTATGGGTCTCATTTCCTTAGGATAAATTCCCAGAAGTGGAATCAGTGGGTCTCAGGGTAGGAACATTTTTGTGGTTTGTGATACATATTTTCCAATTTACTTTCCATAAAGCCTGTTCTAATTTACTTTGCCTCCAGCGAAGTTAGCCTGTTTGGCAATGTCGGGGCAACCTCACTAGCATTAGGTGTTGGTGTTTATCATTTTGTTTGCTATGGGATATACTGTTATTCCTTTTTATTTTATTTTAATTCGAGTTTCTTCGTGGATGAAAGATCTGCATATATATATTAGATGTACTAATGGATCTGCATTCTCTTTTAAACATTATCTGCTATTTTTGGTATATTGAATAAGATGAGTCCCTTGCTACAAACGCAAGCATGCCTTTCCTACGTGCCGGGGGAAGGCAAGTGTATTCTCTTCCCCGTCTGACGGTAAGAGTTGTAATGAACTGGGGCTGTCGCCAAAGTTGAAATAAACAAGCGGTTAGGGCAGACACTAGAAGCGCAAATCTGACCCTGATTAATGAAGTTGCTAATGTGGCTTCCTGGGGAGGATGTCAGCCAGGGGCTTCCCCTGTGACTTACATTAGGTCCTAGTGACAGGTAAGTGGTTTGGGGACTCGGGGAGGTGACAGGATGCTTGTGGGGCTAGGGAGGGGGGTGGGATTTGGAGTGGGTGGGTGGAGTCTGGTTTCTACAGGAAGCAGAAAAGGACTGATCTGGCAGAACTTCACAGGGAGAGGAGTTTGCATGGGATGAGTGAGTAGACACAGTGGTGAGGATTTGAGGCAGAGTCCTGTGGTGCTTGGAGTGGCCACTCCAGACCGAGTCCCATACCTCTGCCCAGAACCGAGCATCCCTGCTGGGCCTGACAGAGAGACTCAGCCAGACCCAGGTTCACTGTGGACTGAGGGACATCAAGGAACCCAGGCAACGCGTCCTGCCCCCTTGGCTTCCCGGCTGGTGTCCGGCTGGTGTCCTCCCTGTCCTGCAGTGTGGTCTATCTCTCTGCTCAAGGTCACAGGCTGCCCTTGGACAGCCTTTCCTCCTCTTGGTTCGAACGAAGGCTTCTCAGATTGCTCTCCTCAGAGCTCCCGTGCGCTTGATGCCTAAGGAGCAAAACCTGTCCGGGTCCCCCCTGTCTTGTGTTGTCCCCGGCATATTCACTCTCTAACTAGAGAATAAGCACCTCTCTCAGCCTCATGCCCATTCATCCTCGCGGTGCCAATGCTAGCTTCCCTTCCCCCAGGAAGCCCACTTGACCTCCCCAGGGAGCTAATGACTCCCTCCTTTGCCCGCCCTTGTGAAAACTTTTATTGCTGTTCTTGTCACACCAGATCTCTCATTGCTTGGTCACAGGTTGGCCCTCCTTCCCGGGGGCTGCCGGAAACTGCGGCCACATCTGGGCCTCCTTCACCCATTCCCAGCACCTGCCAGGGCACATCACAGGCACTCCTGGGACATTTGCTGCAAGAGTGAGTGATAAACACTCTGTCATTTACAAGACACTCTCCCCACATATTATCGGGTTTGGTAGGAACATTGTAAAGGCAGCCGGGCTCAGTGTCTTTCCTGCATTTCACAGAAGGCGCTAACAAATAATGCCAGCTGACTTACCGAGCATCTCAAGGTGCCAAGACAGTGCTCAGCATTTTATAAGTAGTTTCCTGTGTCATGGTTTTGGCAACAAGAGGGGGTAGGTACGCCCATTATCCTCGCTGCCCTGGAAGGAGGCTGGGGCTTGCTGAGGTCAGGAACTTGCTAAGGTCACACTGTTACGATGGGGACAGAGCCTGAATCTGAATCCAGTCCTGCATGTTCTCCAAATGGCATCATCTTCCCTGTCTCCGTGTTGGACCTCGAGTTCTGAAGGGAAGGAGCCCCTGCACCTCCAATGTCTAGCACAGGGCTGGGCACAGGTAGGCGTCGATAAATGCTGCTGAACTGGATGGGTAGACGGACGGATGGCTGGATGTCTCCCCAGCTCTGTTGCAAGCAGGGAGTTTCTGCTTTGGGCAGTGCAGTCGGGAGATGGGAGTTGGGTTTAACTTGGGGCTGATCCTGTACCTGAGTGGTTCTGGTCATAAAACACGAGGGTGTGTCCTCATGGGGACACGGTGAGCAGTGTGCCTGCCAATACATCGAAGGCAAAATGAAATGTTCTGGGAGAGCAAACAGCCGCCTCCCTCCTGGGCCAGGTAAGTAGGATCATTTTGCTCCATCTACACACGTGTCCCTCTCCCTGTGATGGCCTTGGGAGATAACGTGTCCCGCGTATGTCCCAGAGCGTGGGGAGCAGCTAGCGTGAGTGTGATGGGTGCTGTCTGGGTGGGGTGGGTTCCCTCCCTTTCCAGGCAGCAGACCCTGGAGGGAAGGAGGGGCGACCTTCCTGAGCCTGCAATGTCAGGCGGGTCTCTCTACCCAGCAGTGCTGGGGGGGGCCTGAGTGCCCGGCCAGTGGACCCTGGCCCCCTAAGGTTGGAGCTGGAATGAGTTGTTCTGTTCTAAGCCCTGCTTGGGGCCCACTGGCTGGACATGCATCTTAGTTCCCGATCTGTACCTGAGGTCTAAGTACAAAACGCAGGGCCCGTGTTTGTACAAATATCCTGTCGGGGCCCCCAGCTTTGCCAATAGGACATTCTCTGGGTTCTGAGGTGGACAACAATAGAGATGAGAATGGCTAACGTGCATGGAGTGTCTGCTCTGTGTTAGACGCGAGTCTCACTCGGGCTGTTGGCATTTCAAAGTAGTTAACAGCATGGATATAGGAGTTAGCAACACTTGGTTCAAATTCTGACCCTTGGGGTGATAACTGTGTGACGATGGGCAGCTCACGTCACCTGCCTGAGCCACAGTCTCTGGACCTCACAGGTGGCTGGAGAGGCTGACGGGGAGACGCATACATGTGCTCTCGCACCATGCCCAGCACGCTGTTCGAGAGACGGGGAGACAGAGAGAGACAGAGGTGGGGGTGTGGAGTGGGGAGGCATGAAGGGCCACGGGCAAGGGGAATTAGCCAGTCAGGCCCCCACTCCCTGCTGCTGAGGTTTCATTCTTGGGGTCTGCTCAGGACTGCAGGGCAAGACCCTTCCCTGGGAGGACAGTGGCCAAACCCACCTGTTCTCCATCCTGCCTGGCTTGTGCCAGAGATAAGTGCCAGGATTCTCTGAGCAATAGGGAGGGCAAGGGCCTGGGAGAGGGGACCATTGTCGGCAGAGGAGGGCTGGGACTGGGGCCGGCAGAGGAGAAAGGTGACCCCCCCCCCCCCAGTCTGACTTCCCAGGGCTCCAGACTGGAAGGCGTGGGCAGCTCTGCTCTGCCTGCTTGGGTCTGGATTCAGCTCTCCTGTCCCGCCCCCGCCAGGCTCTCTCCGGTCCTCTGTGCCGCTTCCCCAAACTGGCTTAGGAGCCGCAAAGAGTGACAATGACTCCCTTCCCAACCGTATTCTGAAGGCCATGGGTGTCTCTTGTCCTCTCATCTGATGTCCTAGGGAATGTTCTTTTTGAGAAAAATGTTTGTCGAGTGAATGAATGAAATGTGAGAATTCTTCTGGTTGCCTGGGGACATTGTTTGAAACAGGCTTATTCCACAACATGCGGGGCAGGGCATGTATTCACGCTGGTAGAGTGTGTGTGTGTGTGTGTGTGTGTGTGTTTACACGTGGGTGTGAAAGGTGGAGGGAACCAGGCAGCACCTCCCCCTGCTGGGGGGCGGGGTGGGGGCTGGGGGCCCTGAGTGTCAGTCGGGGGCTCTTGTTTTCCTGGGAGGGGCACCAGCCCTCACTGGGGGATTCGTACCAGCCGCTAAGCAGATAATTGCTTGTCATATTGATTGAAGGCTTTTCAAAATGTCTTTTCCTTGAAATGTCCTCCCATCCCCCCAATGAGCAGATTATTTGAGTTGGAACGTTTCCCCCTCAGCTTTTTCCCTCCTTTCTCAAAGTAGTAATTACTGCCCAAGTAGCCCTCCATGGCGTTTCCTGTCATCTGAGGCTGAAGCCAGCGGCTGTTTCCTCTGCTGGGTGAGCGAGCCAATTAGGGAAACACCCTACCCCCAGCCTCAGCCCTGGCGGCTCCTGGTGGCCTGGACGGGGCCACACGAAGGCCTGGCTGTCCCTTGTGGGGATGGTGGATGGGAAGGAACTGGCTAACTGACCAACTGAGGTGCCCCCCCCCAAATCCCAGAGCTTTCCTTATGCTTTGTGTCCGTGTGTGTGTGTGCACACGCGTGTGCACATGTGGACTCGCTCCTGCATATATGCACACCTGTGTGTGAACATGTGAACTGTGCATGGGCTTTTTGGACCCACTAAAAACCCCAAATCACCGCAGTGATTTTCCCAGGGGAGCTCAGCCCTGTCTGGAAAGTGTCTCCCCTTTTTAAGTGGATCGATGGCCGGCAAGATGGATAGAATCGCAAAAATGAAAGCATAGTGAAGGCTGATCGCCAGATTTAGGTGGTGGGTTTATGAGTATTCTTGGCACCATTCTTTCAACTTTTCCATATTTCTAAATGTTCCCAAATTATTCACAATAAAATATGGGTAAAAAGTTTGCAAGTTTGCTCCACCCGCCCACCTCACCCACACTCAGGATTTCTAAGGGCCAATAGCCTTGCATTTTGCTTTCACGTGGTTTCTCTTCCTCTTCCTCTTCTTTCTTCCCATCGTTTCCTCCTCCCCCTAAGACTTACCTGTCAGATGCAGCAGGCAAAACGGAACAGGTCACAGTCCAAGACGAGATTAATAGCGGAGGCCCGTGAGTCAAGATAGGTTGGGTCTATTTCAAACTTGGCCAGGCTGTGACCTTGGGCAGATGACCTCACTTCAGCCATCCGCAAAATAAGGCTAAGAGCAGAACCTTCATAAGGCTGCAGTGAGCACTGAACCAAAGAAAGCATATTAAATGTTTAGCATGAAGGTCTGACCATGATCTGTGCTTAACAAATGTTTGGTAAACAGATAACAAAACTAGATCTCATAGGGAGGTACCCAGTGCAGCGAATCATGGGAGGAAACATGCCAAAGAGCTGAGTGTGGTAGGGAATTGCGTGTTTAGGGGACCCCAACGGGTTCAGTGTGGCTGGAGTATAACATGGATGGGTGGAGTGTGGAAGAACAGTGGTGGAGGAAGCCTGGAGTTGGGTGGGGAGGTGTCCGACCACTTTGCTTTGATGATAAGAGCATGGACCCTGGGATCAGATAGCTTGGTTCGAATCCCAGCCCTGCCACTTACTAACTGTATAACTTTGGACAAATGGTTCACATCTCTATGCCTTACTTTCTTTACCTGTTAAACATAGGGACCACGGCTGTTCTTAGCTTAGGGGGCTGATTCCCTGAGTTAGTGACTGCGGAGAACATAGACCAGTGCCTGGCTGCCCGGCCCGTGGGCATGTGTGTTAAAAGCGTTTGCTGTGATTATCATTTTTAGACGTGTGGACACGGCCGCAGGCAGCTGCGTACCCGTGGCTGTCTCCCGTTCCAAGTACCACACGTGCAGGTGCGACTTCAGCCACGTGATGGCTGTGCGTCTGTATGGAGGTGTGTGGTGGGCACGGGGCACAGGGAGTCCGCGGGGCAGTGAACCCATGGGAGATGGCACATCCATCCTGGGCAGAGACCCTCCTGCGAGAGGCAGAGTCCTGGGCGTCCTCAGCCACAGTGGAAAGTATGATTTATCGATAAGAGTCAATGTCACGTCCCTACGTGAATGCCTCCAGTGGCCATTCATTCATTCCTTCATTCAGCCAACAGACATTTCTGGAGCACCCGTTACGCACCAGGCCCTCTGCACTTGCTGATGGCTTTGTCTAGCTTGCTCTTCCCCACACATTCTCTTTGGCCTTTTAAACTCAAGTCCAATGTCACTCCCTCTGCAAAGACTCCTTGACTGCCACAGGCCAGGTGAGAAGGCTCTCCTGGTACCTAGGTTTTGATCCCCGTGGTGAGACCAGTGACTCTTGCCTGTTGGCCGTGGAATCCCTAGCACCAGGCACAGCTTCAACGCATGTGTTTTAAATGAATGAATGAATGAATGAGTGAATGAATGAATGAATGGTTTAGTGCGAAGACACCAGCAGGGGGCCCAAATTCTCCTGACTAGTTCAACAAAGAGCCTGGGAGTTGGTTTGTCAACTTCTTTTTTTTTTTTTTTAAAGATTTTATTTATTTATTCGACAGAGATAGAGACAGCCAGCGAGAGAGGGAACACAAGCAGGGGAGTGGGAGAGGAAGAAGCAGGCTCATAGCGGAGGAGCCTGATGTGGGGCTCGATCTCAGAACTCCGGGATCACGCCCTGAGCCGAAGGCAGACGCTTAACCGCTGTGCCATCCAGGCGCCCCTGGTTCGTCAACTTCTTAATCACTGCCCTCTGCACCCCCAGCTCCCCACCAGGAAGGTGGCAGAGGGTGGAGGGGGGATGCTCGGTAGGAGCCATGGGAGCCGCGGGCATTGGCTGCATGGCGCTGGAGCCCCGGGACGGTGGCGTTGGGGGGCGGCGAGTTCCTCAAGGCTGCTGGATGTGTTGGGAAAAGCAGGGCAGGAAAGTTGTCAGCGTCCTTCAGATAATGGGGACATTCCGACCTTGGGCTCAGCCCAAGGTCCTTCCCTGGAGGCCCTGGCGGCCCTGGCGCTCCAGGCCCTGACACCCAGGGGAGGCCAAGGAAGCCGCCTTGGCTGCGGCCGCGGGGATGCTGAGCCGCGCTTTATCTCCGCGTGCCACATGCCTGCAGCAGCGGTGGGCACGGAGTGCTCCGGGGGGTCGCAGGAAGCCGGGGGAGTTTCCGGCCCTCTGGGGGTCAGAGGTGGCTGGGATGTGGCAGCCAGGGAAGCGGGGAACTTCCTGTGGCCCTCCTCAGAGCTGAGATTGGCAGCAGGAACCCAAACCGAGCTGGCAGCCTGGAGATGCCAAAGCTGTGATTTTCATGGCCAGTTCCTCCTGCAAGACACATGGTGGGGCTGGCTCTCACGGCATATGTGAGTGTAGTGTGTGTGTGTGTGTGTGCACGCGCGCGTCCGTGCTACAGTGTATGCACACGTGCACACATGCATCCTGTGTGCACGTGCATAAGCCATGCATAGTATATGTGCACATGCATGAAGACTGTGTCACGCACGCACACGTGTACGTGTGTGTATGCGCATGGCTGTGAGACAAGGACTCAGGGTCTGTGTGTCTCCGGATGCACCTGGGTTTGTGCCCAGTTTGGATGCGAGTGCTCTCGGCACACGTGCGAATCGGGAATTTGCATGTGTCCGTGTGTGCTTATATATACGTCTTTTTTGGCTGATAAATGTAATCCTTACGCTCAAATACATGAGACTTTTTTATCTCTATGAGATAGGACTCCCGTTCCCACTCGGCCTGGGTTACTAGTCAGAGGTGGGCACTTGGAAGGAGGGGCAGCAGGATTGTCTTTACGGGTGAGGGGAGGCAGAGCTTGCCCTCTGCTGGGAGGGGCCCCGGTCTGGGCGGCCAGCCCCTTCTGCGGCCAGCCAGCGGGTGGTCTCAGGCAGGATGAGAAGCGTCCACTGTGGGTGCAAGGCCTCTGGGCTGGATATGAGGTCCCTCCCTTGAATGACCCCAGATACGTGCTCTAAACCCAGGGCGTGGGAACAGAGAGGAAGGGCCATTGACATAAGCCTCATGGAGGAGGAGTTTGAGTAGAATCTTGGCCTTCGCAGCATTTAAGAAGGTTTATTCATAGTCATTAGGTATTTGTGTGATACATATTTGTGTGATATCTGTTTCTAACACTAGATGCAGAGCTGGTAAACTATGGCCTGTGGGCCAAATGCGGCCCACACTCTGTTTTTGTAAATAAAGTTTTATTGGAACACAACCACACCTATTTGTTTATGTATTTTCTATGGCTGCTTCCGTGCCACAAAGGCAGAGTTGAATAGCGGCAGCATAGACCCTATGGCCTGTAAAGCTTAAAATATTTACCATCTGACGTTTATAGAAAATGTTTGCGGACCTCTGTACTAGACTGTTAATTTCGTGAAGGTGGGGATTATAAGGTTGACACATAGCAAGTTCTTAATAAATATCAGTTAAATAGATGAATGACTTGATCCATTTTGGAAGGTGTTGGTTGGAATTCCAGGCAGAGGGAATAGCATGCATTGAGACATGCAGCCAAGAAATAGCACGGGGGTGCTGGTCATGAGGGTGTTTGGTGTGGTTGGAGTTCAGAGAACATAACCACACACACACACACACACACACTCTGGGGACTGCGGGGGCCTAGAGATGAATATAGCAGAGGGAGTGTTTGGTGAGGGAGGGCTTCCTGGAGATGGCAACATTGAACAGAGTCTTGCAGACATGTAGACATTTTCCAGAAGGTAGGGAAGGGCATGCCAGGTGGAAGGAGCAGCAGAAGTCAAGGTTGGAGACCCAAGAGAGACAAGGTTGCATGCTGGGTGCAGGGCCCTGCTAATGACTCTGAGCTTAGAAGAACATGTGATGGGGACCCCTGGGGCAGCATGAAGCTGGAGAAGTTTTGGTGGCAACATTTGCAGGGCCTGGAAGGTTTCCATCAAGGGGCTTGCACTTTGTTTTCTGGGCACTGGGGGGTCTCTGGGGTGTCAGCGGAGGCTCCAGGGTATAGTCGTGCCTGCCTCCCGGGGCGAGGTTGAGGGTTACATGATATTAGGAATACGAGCACATCCACCCCGTGCCTGGTACACAGTGGCAAGGAGCAGAGTTGCCAGATACAATACGGGATGCCCAGTGAAATCTGAATTTCACATAGATGAGAAATCTCACGTCACTATAAGTATGTCCCAATGTCGTGTGGGACATACTTATCTAACACATGATTTGTTGTTTTTCCAAAATTCAAATCTAACTCAGTGTCTTGTATTTTTACTTGTGAAATATGGCTACCCAACTATTATGGGATGTTGGCTGAACCTGGGTTTTTTTTGGTGGCTTCAAGGCCGGAAAAACTTGCCAGTGAAGCCAGAAATGGGATAACAAGCAGGGGGACTGGACACTGGGGCTGTGAACTCAACCTCCTGGCTTATGGGAAAGGAAATAGAGGCTCCGAGAGGGGCAGAGGCCAACGCAAGGCCACCCAGCCAGGAGTGGTCCTGGTATTCTGCTTTTCTCTGTGGTTGGTCAAGGAAAGCTTTGGCTCTGGGGGAAGCTCCCCAAGATAGTCCAAAGGCAGGAGGAAGGATCCAACCAGAGAGCTTGGGGAACACTTAGTGTGGCTTCTGGAATTTTCAGAGCCATCCCAGTCTTGGCAGCAGACGCAGTGTGTGATCTCAGTCACATCCCTTGCCGTATCTGTGCCTCAATTCATCCAGCTATAAAATGGGGCTAATTACACCTACCTCACAGGTGAGTTGTGAGGATTAATTAATGTTTGTAAAGGCTTTGTGATCCTTGGATGAAAGACGCTCCTTACATATAAAGGGTCATTATATTTATTATTATTATACAAGTGCCAAGTATTATTACCTTAATTAGCTTTTCTAGATATCAAAAGCAATTAGCCTGACCACTTGCTGAACTCTGCTTTGGAGCCCAAGTCAAAGAAACTCACACACTGACCTGTCAGCTGGTGTTTTGGCGAAGAGCCGCCACAGGCCGAAAGGGAGGGCTGAATTTACAAAAGAAATTTGTTTCTGGCTCTGGCCAAAGTTTGCCCCATAGCAAAATTTTCCAGGTGGAGAAAATTCCCTGAAAATTCCCTGAAAACAGAGGTTTTTCAGTGGAAATGCTGATACAGGGAGCTCTAGGGGGAAGGTTTGGCTTTGTGGCCAAGGCAGCCTCGGCTGGGGGTGGAAATGTGTCCTGTTTTCCCTTCTCTAGTCCAGACCTTAGTAACCCCCAGGGCCTGTGCAAGTGAGGGGGATGTAACCCCATCTTTGGTGGGGGCCTACTGTGTGTCAGGCGTACCTCGATGTGCACATATCTTTAATCACAATCCTACTCAGTAGGTAGGAACTTTTTGACCCTCATTTTACAGATGAGGACACTGTGGCTCAGAGAGGTTAAGTGATTTGGGAAGGTCACACAGCTAGGAAGGGCTGCAAGAACGCAAATGCAGATCTTGCTCATTCCTTAGCCTACATCTGGGGTTGATGGACTTGCCCTGCTCTGTGTTACCTGCAGTCTATCTGTCCTGGGTCTAAACCAGTCCATAAATCATCCGTTTTCAGACTGACTTGTATTCACATGGATGGATGGTACCATATTGGTCTGAGTGGCTCACTGTGGTTTTGGGGCCACCTGCAACCCCAGGCCTTGGTCCGACACGACTTGGCCTATTTGGAGTCTTTGGACCCAGTTCAGAGCCCCAAGGCTCAGGCAGAGGAGGGGCCTGTGGCCTGAATGTGTCCCATCAGGGCAGGCAGGACAAGCCAGGGCAGAAATCAGTGGGGTGAGGCTTCCTCTGTACTGTCCAGTTAGCTGGGAGGGTGTGAAGATGGCTATAATTAACTTTACCAGCATCCTTAAGAGAGGTGAGATGACCTTTCTCCCACTCCCCTTCTTACGTCTGTCCAGCTTCTTCGGTGGCCTTGAGGACCCTGCCAAGGCTGTGGCTATGCGGGGGTAGCACTGGAAGGAGCTGCATTGCCCCTGAGTGCCACACCAGGATTACATCCCAGGCATGTGTGTTCTACAAATCCATTTTCTTTTCACTGAGCCACCCTAAGGGCTGGGTTGGGGCCTTTGTGCAGTTAGTGGGTACACTGAGAGGTAGGTGAAGTGCTGAGGGCATGCTGGGTGAAGGGGTAAACATTGCAGGAAGAGGATAGCATATTAATGGAAGTGTTGCTGGCTGGCTGGCTGGGATGGTGGATGGGGTAGGTATTGGACAAGGAGTTGTACGTAGATGGAGGGAGGGCCGTGTATGAATGGAAGAATTGATGTGTGAGTGTAGGGATAGATAAGGATTGGTCGTAAACATGCAGAGGGGTTAGAGATTTGGGGGATGGAAAGAAGATTTGGAAAGGGATAGAGGGGCTAGTAGGTGAGGAGTTGGAGGGAGGGCAGGGTTCGCAAACGTATGGAGAAGCTGGCCGATGGGTGGAGGGGTTGTGGATAGATGGATGGAGGAGTGCGGAAGCTAAGTGGAGAGCGGTGCACGGGGGAAGGGGATATCAGATGGGGAACAGGTTGGCAGAGATGAGGGCTGAATTAAGAGTTCAGGGGCTGGCAGGTGGGTAGCAGAAATGGTAAAGGCTGAAGGAGTTGGCGGAGAGGTGGGAAGTTGGTCAATGAGGAAGGGTGGATGGGCGCAAGAGGGGTTGGTGGTTGGGTAGAGCAGTGGGTGGGTGGGTGAGGAGTGGGTTAAATCGTGGAGCTTTTGATGGATTGGTGGTTTGGCAGGTGGGTAGAGGTAGGTAAATGGAGACGGTGGCTCAGTGGAGGAGACGTCAGATGGGAGGAAGTATTGGCAGATGGGAAGAAGGATCGGCAAAGAGGTGGAAAAAATGGCGGATGGATGAAACATTCAGTGGAAAGATGGAGGGATTGCTGGAAGGGGGTTGGTAGAAGAGTAAAACCATTGTCTGAACGATAGATGATTTGATTTTGTGGCCCAGGCTTCAGTCTGGACAGATCTCCCTTTTTTTCTTGGGGCCTCAGACACCTTTTGTCTGTGGGTGTCTGAGGAAGGCCTATTCCAGGTGGCAGAAACCTTCAGTGGCCAGCTCAGTGGGTGGCGGTGACCATTCTCCCTCCTCGTGTCTGCCCACCCCTCCAGTAGCCGAGCTCTCTCCGGGCTCATAAATCCCAGTCGGGCAGGCTTTCTGTAATTATCCCCAGAATATTAGCCCCAGAGGTGGGGCAGGTGGGGCTGGGAAGAAAGGAGCTGACTCAGCGGCGCTGTCTGCTTTGGGGAGGGTTGCCAGCACGGCCAACGTCCCTTGAGCCAGGCCAGGAGCCCTGCGGCCCCTCCCTCCTCACGGTGTCTCTGCTGCCCCCTCAGCCTTTCCTGGGGAACTTGGGGCCAGGAGGAAGCGTGAATTAGGTAGGATCCTGACCAGCATGGCATGTCTCCCTCTGTCTCTCCCTTTTTCTCTCTCTGTCTCAGTCTCTGGCTTGCAGTCTGCTGTATTCTCTTTCCTTATACTCTTTCCTTCCTCCAGCTTTATCGCTACCTCTTACCTGTTGCCCCCCTTCTATTCTGTGTTCTATTTCTACTGTCTGACTCCTCTGTTTTCTCCTCTGCGTGCTCCCTCTCTGTCTCTCTAGTACTTGTCTTTGCTGTTTTGCTCCTTTCCCCTTGGTCATGCTCCCACCTGATCTGTCTCCCTCCCGTGTCTTCTCCTGCTGGCCTTGCTGCGCAGTTCCCCATGGACAGGCCTCTGCACCTGTTCCCCGAGGGGCCTCCCTCTCTCATCCCCATGAGTCTTGTACATAAAAGCAGAATGGTTTCGAAGGACGTGCTCTTCTGGGCTTTGAGTTACATTGTGAATCTTCCAAGAGAACATTTTTCCTTCTCCAGTTGGTTTATGACGAAATGGTGTAATTAGCCCACCCGGAACTCCGGCCAGAGATGGAAGGGCAAAAGCGAAGGGAAGACAGTGGCCATTTGCTCTCTGCAGGTAGCAAACCCCGGCCGAGGAAGACCCTTCCTCCAGAGCAATGAGGGGCAGGAGGAGGGATCCGGGCACAGACACAGGTGGGAACCCAGTGTTGACTATCTCATGGGGCCACAACGTACCATGTGGTGAAGAGCACCTGGGTTCAAGTCCAGCTCCCCTCCCTGCTCCCTGGCTGTGGGATCTGGGACAAATGGCTTAGCCTCTTTGATCCTCATTTTGCTCATCTCTAAAATGGGATCAGCAAGACTTTCCTTACGGGCGGCTGTGGAAACTAAATGAGCCTGTAAAAAGAAAAGCATCTATCAGGTGTTAGGCAGAGAAGCAAAACCACTAAAAGTGAGTGATATGAAGCCAGACATTGAGGATCTGGTCCCACCCGATGGTCGGAGCAGAGTCAACAGTCTCCGGGACGTTGTCGACAGGGCAAGCAGTCAAGAGGGAAAGACAGACGTGAGCAGAGAGCAGGGACAAACGGAACCCAAGCTGGAACGCACAAGGACTTTTGGGTCCCCAACTTCAATGACACGCAAGTGACATCCTGCAGAGGCTGATGTCCTGTGTCACAGAGCTCAATGTGCTCCGGGCCTAAGACTTGGGGAAGCCGGGGAGGGGCTAGAGCTGATTGGGGGACGGGGCAGGTGTGGTCCGGGGGCTGCCGCACGTTACCCTGGCGAGCCTGCAGGCCAGCAACATGCCTGCGCCCCAACAGCCCCACAGACCCTGCAGGCCTTCTGAGCTTACACAGAATGTTCCCCGCTGCTGCTTCACTTCCACCTTCCAAATCTCAGGCGAGAGGTCTCCGGGGGCCCAAGCGAACTCCAAAATTGGCAGGGAGGGGTTAAACTTAGTCCCAGCTTAGCTAAACTTACCCCGCCAACCTGCAGCAGCGCCCTCACCAGCCATGATCTATGGGTCTCCAATCTGCGCTCCTGCTTGTATCACCTAGCGTGAGTGTGGGTCCGAAGATGGCTTCTTTGTTGCCAAGTGAACGTTAGGGGAAACATCATATTTTATTTTATTTTGTTTTTTCAAAGGTTTTATTTATTTATTCTTGAGAGTCAGAGAGGGAGAGAGAGAGAGAGAGGCAGAGGGAGAAGCAGGAGCCTGAGGCAGGACTCAATCCCAGGACCCCTGGATCACGACCCGAGCAAAAGGCAGATACTTACTTCATGGACTGAGCCACCCAGGTGCCCCTAGACGTAATATTTTAAAATAAGCTTTTGCTTTATATGTTTTTAAAGGTCACCAAGTGTTTTTAATGCACAGCTGGGCATGGGAGCCCTTCATCCATATGCAAAGTGCCTGAGAGCGATGGGGTTTACATGGGGCTGGCAGGTGGCAGGTGCTCAGTAAATGCCAGGATTGGAGAGACCCAAGGTCACACAATGGTAAGTGACGGCTCTTCTCTCTGATCGCAAGCCCGTGGTTCTGCTCTATCACGCTGCACCCTGAGAGGACAGGGCAGGGGGTGGAGATGTTGGTGAGCTTATGTCCCTGTCACTGGGAAGGGACTCTGCGCCTCGTTCCCGCTACTGTCCGAAGTGCGTTCTGCTGGCAGGACATTTGCAGCTCTGGGGCGGTGGCTGGACTAACCCACTTCCCAGGGGCCAGGACAGGGCTTGGGGATGGGAAAACACTTGCCATTTGCCGCCCTGGCCTTTGGCTTGTCCTGTTCTTGCACAGCCGGGAAGAAGCGGCTTGCTATGGAGAAGCAACTGTCCACCCAAGGACTATAGTTCCCAGGTCCTTTGGCATAAGGTGGGGGTGACCCCAAGTCCTGGCCGATGGCGTGGGGTGGGAATGATGACTCTGGCAGAGCCTCCAGCAGGACTGAGTGGAGCAGACCCCCCGCCAACCAAGAGCACCCGGATTACGCAGTTACCCAGTAGCATATACACGTTCCTTGGGACAAGCCATGGACCCTTGGGAGTTTGTCTGTTATGACAGCTGGCATGCCTGTAACCCGATGGGCCTGAGTGTGGGCGCTGGGTCAGCATCACCGGCATCCCCTGGCAGCATGTGAGCAATGCAAACTCGCAGGTACCATCTTGGATTTCCTTAATCTGAAAATTCCTGGGGGGAGGGTGCCCAGGCATCCATGACTGAATAAGCCCCCAGGGGATTCTGATGCACTTGGAAGTTTGAACCCCCTTTCCCCAACCTATACACCTTTCATTCCTAGCACCTGAATGGAGACTTGGGACTGCTCAGGTGGCTTCATGCGTTCCCCACCCCCCACATCGTGCTCACCCCCACCCAAGCTTGCCTCCCAGGGACCTCTTACGGAACAGAGCAGGGACACATGCTCTGACTCTTGGGATGAAGGCAGCATAGGAAAGTGGCATTCTCCTGAGATAACTTGTGAACTCCTCTCATTGCTTCGTTCTCTCGACCGTCACAGAGATGCGTTGGACACTAAGCTGACAGGCAGTCTTCACTTGGGGGGCCGCCAAGTACAGTGTGGACCAACAGCCTGGCAGGTAGGTTTTAGTATCCCCACAGTTTTCGAGAAGCAAAAGCCGAGCCTCAGAGGTGCTGATGAGTGGTGAGACTTTGGGCACTATTATTCCTTCCGTGTCTGCCCATTCCAGATGGTTGGTCTTTTGCAGAACTCACCAATTGCAATCTCTTTGCACCTAAGGAAGAATCCCACCAGACATCTAGTCCATTCAGGGAAAATTTGCTTGTCCTATTTTTCCAAATATGTCAGATGGTGGCATATGTCTGCTTTATGTCTGTACCCATGAGTTCAAGACATCCTGGGAAAGTGAAGGAATGAGTTCACCAACTAATGGACATTTGGGTAGCAAGCAAGCTAAAGTTGCTTGCATCTAACTTTGCACATCTAGAAGCTTCTTGGCTTCTTACACTCAGAGAAAACACTTTGGGAATTGCTGCAATTGTTTGTGGAGGACAAACAAATGGGCATGGTCCTTGCAAGCTGCGGGTCTCCAATGGGAACATGCGTCAGAATGACCTGTAGGGCTTGCTAAAACGCGGAGTGCTGGGACACCTCCTACCCTCACTGTGGGAGCTTCTGGAGCCCAAATTTTGTACTTCTAAACATTTCCTAGGTGCTACCGCTGCGAGTTGGTCTGGTAACCATACTTGGAGAGCTCCTGGGTTTGAGTAATGCTAACTGTTAGAGCGCACAAACATCCCAATGCCAGTGGCAGACACTGTGGAAGTGTATTTCCCACTCATTGCTAGGGCAATGGCTGGCTATGTTGTGTTACTGCATAGGACACAGGCTCTCGGCAAGAATCAGGTATGAGTGCAAAGTATGATCTGTTGGCTGAGAAAAGCCATTTGTAATCTATATCATGGGATCCCATGTTTCGTAAAAACAAAAGCAAAAAACAAAATGAAACAACCCATTTCCCCAAACCTCAAACCCTGAATGTGTCTTATAAATATAGTAAAAAGGACATATGACTATACTAGGTTATTAACATCGAGGTTCCTCTGGAAGTTAAGGGAGATTATTAGCTTTCTAGTCATATACCTATGTTACTGAAGAGGTTATGGTTTTTAGAATAATATTAAAGGCAACAAAATAATGAAAACTCCGGAGCTCATAAAGGGCTGGATTTGAGCCTGCCGTGATTTTCTGCATGTGTAGCCCCCTGCAGAAAAGGGGGGCAGCATGTTTTTGTTACAGGACATGTGCTGTTGTAACCCACGGCAGTTTTGATGAAGGAACGATCATATTGGTCACCATATGCGTAAACTGCTCTGGGGACCTGGACCCACCCACGGGAGCAAACCATCTGGGATGCTCCCAATGGGGCTGTTTTGAGGGGACAGCTACTCCAGGGCGTTCTCCGGGATGCCCTGTCTGTAGAGGGCTGAGTATGCTCTGGGATCCTTCCTTCCTGGGTCCAAGTCTCTGGTGCATTCCAGAGATTCGTTCCCGAAGCCGCTGGTGGATGGCAGAGACGGGTTTCTCCCAGAGGACGCAAGTGGAGATCGACCGTATATTCTATACCGTGCTCGGAGTCCCGGGGCCTGAGGCATCTGATCCTAGGGAAGCCAGGGCAGTGTGAGACTCCGTGCTCCCCGGCTGCAGTCTGTCCCTCACTGGTGAGTGGCCAGGCCAGTCCTAATAGGGGAACTGGAGACCTGGCTCCTGGAGGTGGGGAGTGAGGACTGCCGGCTGCAGATTGGAAGGGCTGGTGGCAGAGCTCACTTATACCTCTGGGCTGGCCCACGAGGCTCCTGGCATAGCGACCTAAGGCCGTGTGTTGGGGTCTCCACTGGCCCTCCTGGCTGCCAGAGGTCAGAGAGGCTGTGGTCCATTCTGCGGCCGTACCTGGGGTCTGTGCACCCCCCCCCCACCATGAGAACTGAGTGGGACAAACCCCCTTGAAAGCCACTCGCAGTTATCCAGCGGGAACACCGGAGGTCAGCTCCATGTGGAGGTGATGGCGGAAAAGGAGCACCGCTGGGAAGATCTCTGGGGGAAAGATCCCCTCTGCGAGGTTGGGATGGGAAATCCCTTCTGGGCATCCAACCCAGGAACAACTTGATTCAGGCTGCTTGGGAGCGAGCCCTGGGTGGGAGATCTGGACCCTATTTCTGCCACTTGTTCGTCCTGTGGCCATATGCCCATCTTCCCGCTTCGCTGAAATGATACAGGTATTAGCCGATTTCATCTTTGTAACAGTTCCACACACTCGCTGTCAGCATCCTCCATCATCAGTTTTGCCAATGCGGACACAGCTCCCAAGATGTTGGGATGAGCCACTGTGGGAGGCACACCTGGCCCCAGGCTCTGGGCTGCTACCGCCTTTACGGACCGTCCCATACCTTCTTCCTTAATGTCTCTGAACTCCACTCCGGGCTTCATCTGTAAAATGGATTTGTATTAGTCCGTTTCCAGCCAAGAAATGGGAATTGCTTTAGGTCTTCCCAACAGAGGGAATTTAACACAAGGAATTCGTCACACAGGTGACTGGAGAGAGAGGGGCAGCCCAGGTGTAAATAAGAGCAGGAAGCTGCCGCCGCCCCCAGGGCCTGAGGTGTTACATCTGGGGAGTTAGGACCCTCAGCAGAAGCTAAAACCGTGGTAGTTTGTGCCCAGAAGGAGGGGGCGCCAAGGTGGGGCTGTAATTATTGCCAGAAAGAATTGAGGGGCATACCCTGGCCCCCCTCACCTTCCTCCAGTGCTTCCCATGGAGCAAAACTACCAGGAAGCCAGGGGACACGGGACCCTGGGGAAGGCCGTCCGCAGAGGAAGGGCAGGGAGTGGATCTGGGATCAGACGGGCCATGGACCAGCTCCGAGTTCAGGGTCAGTGGGAGCACGGAGGAAAGGCCGAGCAGCACAGAGCATGACATAGGGTGGGGCCACCTGCGTGTGACCAGCCTGGCTGATGACTGGCTGCCACGGTCATTCCACTGTCAGGGAGCGATGGTTGAAGAGAGCACGTGTGGTTGCATGGCTGTTGGACCTTCTCGAGGCCTGGAAAAGCGATTTAAACGAGACACAGAAGGAAGGCAGTCAGCGGCACGGCCGGCAGGGAACTTGCCCGTATCCCTGACCTGCTGACATCTTCCCCAACTCCGCTCCAGTCCTTCAGGCTATCCCTTTACTCTGCCTGCCCCTGCCTCCCAGGGCGTGCCCAGGGGACCGCTGGCAGATTCGGCCTGCCCCGTCTTCTTCCGGCTGGGGTGGGCGCCAGGCTGGCACAGGAGGGGAAGGAGCCGCAGAAGGCACAACATCTGGGTCTAAGACTCAAATATTCCAGAATTTCCTCTGAGATGTTCGGGGTGGGGGCTGGGGGCGTGTGCTGCTCTCTGCTTACATCTAAGCATTGTGATGTTCACTCCAACAGCAGAGCTGCTAAATTTGGCCTCAAACCAATCAGGGTCCCTCTGTGACCTCCCTCTCCAGCCTTCCCTGTTTTTGTCTTTTCCTTCTTCCCCTTCTTTCGTTTTGCCTTCCAAAAATCTTCGATCATTTATTATACACCAGGTGTCCTGCTCTGTAAATATGAGTAAGATAGCTTTAAAAAAAGTACATATACTTTTGAAATTTAGAAACCCATTTCTAAAGCGTGCATGGCTCAAATGAGAAATAATAACGTATGTAATATAGGTCAGAGTTACGACTAGAGAGTAATGAAAATGCTATGTATCAAAACTTGTAGAATGTACCTGAGCAGTACTTGGAGTGATATTTACGGCTTTGAATGCTTATAATGAGCTTAAGAAGATAGGAAAAAATAATAGATTAAACCCCCAAAAGGTGTAGTAAGGAAGGAAACAAAGTAAGAGCAAAAATTAATAATATACACAGATAACACTGGGGAGGGTCAACACATCACAGGTTGCCCCTGTGCAAAAGCAAGAAAGGAAAAAGAGAGCCCCATCTCATATACAGCAGATGGGCCTTCCAAATAATGAAAAAACATGTGAATCAGTTCATACTAAAATGCTGGAAATCTTTTTGAAGGGGACCCTTTTGAGAAACGTATAATTTATCAAAAATATAATTTGCCAACACTTAAGAAAAAAAAGCCCAATAGATCTATAGTCATCATCTTCTTATTCCTGAGAAAGTATGTAATTTCTATTTTAGGACTAAGAAAACAGAGGGTCAGAGAGGTTAGGAAAGTTGCCTCGGATCCTGCGGACGGGAGGGGGCACGGAGCCTGGTGAGGGTGCAAGGCTTCTCTGGGACCGAGAACTCATCCACCCGGTGGCTTCTGCCGGGAAATTCCCCAGGGTGGCCTGCTGCTGGGGTTGCTCAGTTACTGGACACTTTTAACGCACCTCTAGCAGAGGCATTTGGCACCTGAATTTTCCCTGAATGTTTCACCATCTCCAATTAGTGGACGCGCACAGCAGCCCTGCACCGCCTCGAGATCTTTCAATGCCGCCCGATCTTTCAAAGCAGCAGGGCTGAGCAGCTTGCGTGGAGGCCCGAGGCCCTTTGACTCAGCCACCTCCCCGGCCCAGGGATGCTCAGAGCCTGACTCGGTGCCCGCAGCCACAGCCCAGGCCTTGGAGCCAGGTCGCCTCTGGTAGAAAGCAGGTGGCAGCCTGCCTGGGAGTCTGGGTGGGGGACAGGCTCCCACGGTCAGAAGCCTGCAAGGAGCCAGCATCCTGGGATGGGAATTATGGTATAGGGGGCTGGTTGCAGATCCAATGGTGGGCTTTCACCTTGATAACTCTTGGGAACTGGCATTGATCATCTCTGTTTCGTGTTCTTTGATCCCTCTATTGAAAGTATCACTCATCCTACCCTCCTTGGGGGTCTGGTGGCCTTGCCAGGGACAGGGACCTACCATCTCTGGCCAGGTGACCCAAGCCAACCAACTCTTCCCTCACTTTTGATACATGGGTACAACCTCTGTCCTCTTGGTTTGCTAAGTAGGAATGATGCAAGCCTGGAGTTTGGGGGGGGGGCATTCCCATCTGCCTCTGCATCATGACAGCCGGAGGAGAAAAGGAGGGAGTGCGCAGAGATCATAACGCTGGAAGCAAAGAGGGACACTTGACAACGTGCTCCGAGCTCCTGGATGCAGATGTGCCTGCAGTCCAGCTTTCTTGTTTCTCTTAGGTTGTGAGAGCCAATATTGTCTCTTTGTTCTTAAATTTGTGGGAGTTGGGCTTTTGTCTTTTGAAACCTGAAGAATCCTGACTAACACAGTTTGTCTTGGCTTCTCGTTCTCTCTCTGTCCCTTTTGAGTGGTGACTCACCTCTCCGCACCTTATAGCTCCCCCCAGATCCTTCACTCAGGAAACGGGTGCGTCCAACTTGCCGCATCAAGTGGAATGCTTGGCCTGCCTCTGAATAGTGTCATGACTGAGGTGGCGATAAGGGACCAGGACAGACACCCTGCAGGGGTAGGCATCCCACGGAACATATCTGTCTGGTGAAGGCGCCTGTCAAGAAATAGTAACTATGGCTAACAGTGGGGGAGTCAGAAACGATGCTGCGTGCTTGGAGTGCATTAACTCACTTGCAGGGACTCTACACCTGGGTCCTACTATTTCTCTTATTTGACAGACGAGGCATCTGAGGGTCCTGGAGCTCATGCGGTTTGCCTAAGGTCACACAGGTAGGAAGTGTGGAGGCCAAATTTTGAGCGGAGGAATTTGATTTCACAGTCCTTATTCTTAAGCACGCTCTTGACTTCATGATGTCTGTGTGCTGGAATTAGGTGGGGTCTTTTTTTGCAATGCACTCGAATAAACAGGTTAAAGCTGTTTTTGTTTGTCTGTTTGGGGAGGAGGGGATTCCATAAGAAATGTCTTAAGTTAAAGGAGGAAACTAAAGCAAACACCAGCCCCCTCCCAGCCCTGCAATGCTTTCCATCACTGTCAGAGTTATCCCACTAAAGCAAAGTCATGCTGTTTTTTTAATAAAAGGAGGATCCTTGTAGCTCTCCTCTGCTTGGAAGTGAAAGGCAAAAGTCCATCATCTGACTTTCAAAGCCCTCTGTGGTCTGGTCCCAGCCACTTTACCCAAATTATCTAGACCATGCCCCCTTCCCTGAGGAAGCTTCCCTGTGCACTTATGAAATTCCAGCTCAGGGCCCTTGCTGGGGGTCCTGGCGATGTGTTCCCATAGGGTGCCACCGCATTTGCAAAAGTAAGATTTTTTTTTTCTTTTTTTAACAGAGACAAGTTAAAGTCACTGGCTGTTTTCTTTGGCTTCTCTACTGTCCCTCCATCTCTTCTTACTGTCCGAGTGGCTCCAGGGCCTCCGCTAAGAGCGGGTCGAGCTGGGGATGCACTGAGTTTGGGTTTATAGTTCTGTGATTTTCAGTTGCTTCCATGTATTGTTAAGCAAGTCCTCGTCATCCTGGTGTAGAAATCGCCTCCAGGGAAACTCGTCCCACCTATTGTGCCGACTACATGTGACACGTGACATGTTGTGACATGAAGGTTTGGCCAGCGGCTGTGTCATGGCATGGACGTGTCCCGTGGTGCCCCCAGCATGGAGGAGAAACCAAGTAGAAATGTACAGAGCCGGAAGCTTGTCTGTGGGAAATTCTGACAAGTCTCAGAGCCCTAATACGAGAGAACGTAATAAAGACTTTGCCAAATGTTCTGACAATCCTAAAAATGGAGGAGATATTAACAAAGAGTTAGGAAACTGGGGGACATTTTCTTTTTTCTTTTTTTTTTTTTAAATAGTAATAATGGTTCTCTTAATTCTTTTTTTTTTTTTAAGATTTTTTTTTTATTTATTTATGTGACAGAGAGACAGCCAGCGAGAGAGGGAACACAAGCAGGGGGAGTGGGAGAGGAAGAAGCAGGCTCCCAGCGGAGGAGCCCGATGTGGGGCTCGATCCCATAACGCCGGGACCACGCCCTGAGCCGAAGGCAGACGCTTTAACGACTGTGCTACCCAGGCGCCCCAAGGGGGGGGGGGACATTTTCTAAATGATCAATAATAAAAAATGAAATCTGACCCACCATTGATACTAAAAAAAAATTGTGATATTGACAAGTGCAGAGACAAAGAGATTGAAGCCAAAACACGCAGGGAAAAGAATATTCCAGACGTACATCGAGCCGTCAGGGAACACCCACTGTGGCTGTTTTTCTGGATATTGCCACGTTTGTGGTATTTGTCAACATTTAAAACTTGCAGTTAGTTATTTCTTTTCTCATTCTAAATGAATATTCCTTTTGTACCTGAATTTTTATATATTTATTTTAAAAATCATCTTTCTTGAGGTATAATTCGTGTACAATGAAATACATACATCTAAAGGCATAGTTGTGAGTTTTGATGAATACATACACCGGGCAGCCATCAAGATAGAGACCACTTCCATCGCCCCCCGACCTTTCCCTCTTTCCCCTTTACGTCATCCTCCCTGCATGTTCCCGCCCCACGTCGCCATTAATCTACTTTCCATCATGATAGATTTGGACAGTTCTAGGGCCTCATGTAAATGGAGCCATGCAGTACCCTTTTGTATCTGGCTTGTTATGGGGGCGGGGGAGCACAGGTCAGCCTTGTGCCTCCTTTTGTGTTACTAATAATTTTGCATTTTTTCCTTAACGAAGACCTTCTGATTTGGTGACGCTGGGTCTGGCCTTGCTGCTGCCCCCACATCTAGGGACACCAGGAGGGCCTCTTGGTCCATAGACAACCTGTGTACATGTCTGAGTTCATGCCCAAACACTCTGCTGGAATACCTTCCCTCCCGATCCGCTCGGTGGTCGCCCAGGTTAAGTGCATCCCACCTTCTGGATTTTCTCCGTCGGAACAGAAACACTCCCTTCTCCGCCCCGGGGAAGCACTGGCTCAGACGTCCTGTTACTGCTCATTTGATTGTCTTTTACTGCAATCCGTTTTGTTTTGTTTTCCTGGCCGTTGGGAATCTGAGTTTTCTGGTGTAGGTGCTTTGTGTTGGCCAGCGCATGACACTCCCCTCGGGCCCCGGTTCACCCTAAGTTGGCAGGTGGCCCAATTCATAGCAACAAACGTTGGTTGAAAAAGAAAAAAAATGGGTTTCTTTTGGGGTTATAGAAACAAGTCACACAAATCTCTCCTTCGGTGATAGCCATTTCTCCTCGGTTTCTTGCTCTGGATTCAGTGGGGACAGGGCACTCACCGTTCTTCTAAAGGCTCTGGAGTGAATGCCTCCTATGGGGAACCTTAAAGGACACTCCGAGCTAGGACCCTGCTCTGGGACTGCAGTGCGTTGAATGACTTCTCCCCCAAAAGACATGTTGCAAGTCCTAATCCCCAGAGCCTGCAAGTATGCCCTTCTTTGGAAATAGGGTCTTTTCAGATGTAATTAAGGCCAGGATTTTGGGGCGAGATCATCCTGGATTTGGATAAGTCACAGAGCCAGTGACAGATGTCCTCATAAGACAGAAAAGGAGAAGACACACAGAGACACAGGAAGAAGGCCGTGTGAACACAGAGGCAGAGACTGGCTAAGAGATGGCAGCAGCTACCCGAAGCTGGAGGAAGCAAGGAAGGGTTCTCCGCTGGAGACTCTGGAGGGAGCGCGGCCCTGCCGGCACCTCGGTCCTAGACTTCTGGCCTCCAGTGCCGCAGAGAGTAAATGTCTGTTGTAAGCCGCTGCATTTGTGGTAAGTTGTTGCGGCAGCCCTGGAAGCTAACACAGGCTTGTCTGTTTGAAAGGATTGCATATATGCATGGGGTGTAAGCCAGCTGAGATGTGGCAGAAAATCATGGAGCTGTAATCCCAGGTTTGATCTGAAGAATCAAAACCCCAGAGAACTTTGTGAATGTCTCAAGCTATCCAGACAGCAGGATGCTACCTTTTCTTTTCTTTTTTTTTTTTTAAGATTTTATTTTATGCGACAGAGATAGAGACAGCCAGCGAGAGAGGGAACACAAGCAGGGGGAGTGGGAGAGGAGGAAGCAGGCTCATAGCGGAGGAGCCTGATGTGGGGCTCGATCCCATAACGCCGAGATCACGCCCTGAGCCGAAGGCAGACGCTTAACCGCTGTGCCACCCAGGCGCCCCAGGAGGCTACCTTTTCTATTTCTTTGTTTGCTTTTTTGGAAATAATTTAAATTATTGAAACAGTGAAACAATCCAAATGAAATAAGAAGGTATCATTTTCATCCATTAAATTGGCAAATAGAGGGGCGCCTGGGTGGCTCAGTAGATTAGTAGGGAGTTTGCGTCTTCCTTTCCCTCTGCCGCTCCCCCTGCTTGTGCTCTCTCTCGGTCAAATAAATAAAATCTTAAAATGAAAGGGACAATAAAAACATTATTCAGTATGATCCTGATTTACTTAAAAATATGCATAGAAAACTGGAAATTTCATGGTTATTTCTGAGTACTGAGACCGAAGCTGCTTTTATTTTTCTGTCTATACCTATTTTTGAGGAACCCCCCCCAAAAAACAAACAAACAAACAAACCCAACCAGGCAGTTTTTTGGTAATCAGGAGAAACAGTAAGTAGAATTTTAAATAGTACTAAAGGTTTTGATTTTGTTATGGTCTTTTAGGGCTTATAACGTATCTGTCTTTAGACGAAAGTACCTGGGCTCAGGGTTCAAAGGGCACTTAGAGTTAAATATATGTAAATATATATATATATATATATATGTATGTATATATACACATATAATATACATACATATAAATATATGTAAATATATAATTTATATAATAAATATATACATATATATATATGTATTTTTTATGTGGATTTTGTGGGGAGCTGAATCCTAGTTTAAGCCCGGTAGAGCTGTCAGTTGACCCAAAGGAAAGATGAAAAACTCATGGAAAATGCGGCAGACAGGTCTACCCACACGTCTCTTTGGTCCCGCCTCTGCTGAGCAACATGGGTCCTGACAGAACAGAGCGATTCCTCTGCCCTCCTTGCTTAGGACATGGTCAGAGCCCTACTGCCCTGCCTTCACAGCATGCCTGGATCTGACTCTTCTCCTTGCTAGGTATGCCAGGGAGACTTAACTTCCAAGCAACCACTGCAGGAGAAGGCAACGCCGGCAGTTGGACCCAGGAGACCATCAAGAGCTGGTCCTGGCCGGGTCCTAGGGAGGTGCTGGGCAGGTCATGTCCCAGGGGCTCCTCAGTCTTTGTTGTTCCTCTGCAGGCTTCGGGGCTCCTGGGAGAACTTGGGTTGTGCTTAGAGTGACCGGACATCCCAATTTGTCCAGGGACAGTCCTAGTATAATCGTGATTCTTAGAGTACTTATTACTAGTGTCCTTTTTGACTCTCTGATTTGGAAGACAAATTAAACAACCACTAGAGTTTTAGTCCAAATGTGAGCTATTGTATCTAATTCATAATACAAACAACAATACTTTTTACTGTCATTTATTGAACACACATGCCATGTGGCAGATCCCATGCATAGATTTAGTTAATTTTTACAAACTTCTAGTCACTAGACTCTAGCCAATGTCTCACAGACACCTCGGTCTACATGTCCTCAAGTCATCCCCTCCTGCTTCCTTCCCCTCCGCTCCTCTGCCTGAGTCTTCTCTCCCAGGACATGGTACCACCATGCTTCTGGTTGCCCAAGCTGGAGGTCTGATGTCATCCTTGGTCATTCTCTCTCCCTTCCTTCCACCTCTCATCAGCCCCCAGGCCCCAGTGATTCTATCTGCTTAATATCATACCGTACTCTAGCCACCCCGAACTTTCTATTCTGAGAACTCTCCATGGTGTCGTCAACCTCAGATACAAGCTCAGGGTATGTGCTCTTTCCTTGCCTCCTTCTGCGAAATTAACTCCTGCGTTTTTACAGATTTCAGCTCACTCACACCTTGATCCCAGTGCCAGTAGGGTTACCCCATGGAAAAGACCGCACCGCGCTTTATATTTCTTTTGTGGCATTTGGGTGGCTATTTGGATGCTGTTTGTGGACCCCCTAAATTGTGAGCTTGTGAAAGTGGGAATCTTGGCTGTCTTGTTTTCTGCAGAATTCCTGGTTTGAGCACAGCATCTGGCAAATGGAAGTTTCTCAGTAAGTACTGAAAGAAAATGTGCTTGAGTGTATCCAGTTTTCTCCATTTCTCTGCCCCTGCACCTGGCTCTTTGCAGTGGCCTCTTGTTTACATATTACTTCTCCTCCAATCCATTCTCTGTGTAGGAAGATCTCATAGGCCAGACTGTGTCATTCCCCTACTTAGAATCTTCTGTAATATAGTTCCGATATAGTTCACAACTATGTAGTGCTTATATACTGTAGAGTGCTTAGCATGTTGGCTAGTTCATAGAAAGCTGTCAGTCAAAGATGGGAAAGAACCAAGCATGCCAGTCCATGCTATTCTGTCATTGTTTGTAGTTGTAATGGCAGAAGCCTGCTTGTATTAGCTTAAGCTGTTGAGATGGAACAATTGATTACAAGGGCCCAGGGCTGTTTTACAGAATGCAGCCTGGCCTCGGGGAGGAACTGGAACTAGGTATGGAACATTCTGGAGCCTGGAGAGCTCTTACTTTCTGCCTCTTATTTCTACTTCAATGTATGTGCCTCTTCTCTTCTTTTTGCCCACTGGTGTTCTCAGTTTTTCCGGCCACGTGTTGGGTTGAGCTCAAGCTTCTCAAGACCTCCTTCCTTCCAGTGCCCAGTCTAGAGTGTGTTGGAATTCCACATCCCTGGGATTTGAGTCAGATGTTGCCTTCTGTCCTGATCAGCTGTGACCAAGAGGGAGTCATAGAGTACATGCATGACCTTTTGTTTTCCTTTTAATGTTGTATTTAGTTGGAAGAAGTAGAGTTAATGAGATAGAATTAAAAGGTGAACATGACTTGGTGAACAAGATGATCACATCCTGGTCAACAAGGTGGATGGAGATGTAGGTTTAGTAAAGAGCAAGAAACTGTACAGTCTTGACTCCAAGTTGTGACCACAGGAGAGGTGGGACTTAGGAAAGGTTACTCCAAGGTCAAGAATTGAGACCTTGTAGACAGTGGCTCAAGTTGTGGATTAATAAGGGAACCATTGAGCCTGTTTCTTGTGTATGGCTCATATCTATCATTCCTTCCTTCCTTCCTCCCTCCTTCCTTTCCTTCCTTCCTTCCTTCCTTCCTTCCTTCCTTCCTTCCTTCCTTCCTTCCTTCCTCCCTCCCTCCCTCCTTCCTTTCCCCTTCCTTCCTTCCTTCCTTCCTTCCTTCCTTCCTTCCTTCCTTCTTTCCTTCCATACTGTCTGAGTGCACTGGAGATATAATAGTGAACTTGCTGTCACAGAGCTCACCCTAGCCTCTCCTGTTGGTGTGGTTTTACACAAGAAATAATTGAGTACATGTGAAGCCCCATTGTTGTCTCACTTTTCCTACTTGAAAGCACCAGTTCAGGAAAAAAAACCCAGCAAACCAAAAATCAAAACAAAACAAAACAAAACAAAAACCCAAACCCCAAAAAACCCTGCATCTGAAGGTGGTGGAAGTCATTGTCTTGGTGATTTTGCAAAACTGGCTTGGGGTCCAGTCAGCTATGGCAAACTTTTGCTTTGATCCATCTCCCCACTCTCTCTTTTTTTGCAACCACTAAAGAGTTAAACTCACCCAGGGCAGTAAGGGAGTGTGACGTTGTGATTTATAATAAGAAATATATATTTGGTCTTCATCCCAGTTTCTGACACAGAGCTCCTAAAACCCTTGGAATTTCCTAAGTGATAAGAGCGATAAAAATGTCTTGATATTTATAACAAACCCCTTTCAACCACACCTGAGTTTCTGTTAATGAGGTGACTTTTGGAAAGCCCCTAAGGATGGGGGCTGGTTGCCAGGGAAACCAACCACGTGGTTACAGAGTTGGAACTTTCAGTCCCACCCCCTGACCTCCTGCGAAGGGAAAGGGGCTGGCGTATCACACCCCATCACCAATGGCCAATGATTTAATCAATCATGCTTATGTAATGAAGCCTCCAAAAAACCCAAAACGATGAGATTCAAAGGGCTTCCAGGTTGGTGACCATGTAGGGTGCTGGAAGAATGGCGAGCTGTGGGCCTCTTTCCACACACCTTTCCCTGTGCGTCTCTTCTGTATGGCTCCTCAGGATTGGGCCTTCTAGGAGTATCCTCTTTTTTGATTGTTAAAATCACCTTTTGAAACCACGTTGTCAACAAGTATGTGCCCAGATACGTGTCTATTATTTGCAGCAGTTACAGGAAGATGGTTCTCGTTCCTTCAGAGTCACCTCACATCCAAGTTTTAATTTGATGGTAACTGAGGCATATGAACCAGAGAGAACTGAGTGGGTTCAGGTGGCCTTTGCAGGATGTTCAGTGGACTTTCCAGGATCTTCAGGTCTTTCCTGAAGCTGGTATTTCCAGGACCTTATAAACACTCTGGCGTAACCAGGGGGTGCAGCTGAGTTGGGACAAACTTTGGAGCCTGGAGGCCATGGTTGTCCATCCGTTCTGACTCTTGAAGGGAATCTTCATTTCTGAATGGAGTTGAGGACATGACCATCTGGTTTTCACTGGAATCATGAACACATCACATCAGTTTCCCCACACAAAAGAATAGTGAGGACAGGTGACTATAGTTAGGCAATGACTGGGGCAGAGTGTCCGCAGAAGGAAGGGACAAGTGCCCGACTGTGGGCTGAAGGTACACTTTGTGCCAGTTAGCAGTGTGTCTGTAGAGCAAAGCCTTGTGTGTTCTCGAAGAAATCAGCTGAAACGCTTCCAGTTTAAAATGGCATCTGGCTAGCTCTAGCTGCCCCTGGCACAGCCTCCCTTGCTTTCCAATTAACCTCTCTAATGAAGACGTGGAGAAAGCACAGCCCCCCCCACCATAAAAGTGGGCACCCTCTCTCCTTAGCCCCCTCTTTGCATTGGCTTAGAGACATAGCATCTGCAGCATCTCTCAAGTCTGTAAGCATCGTTTTTTTGCCATTTCCATATATTTTTTGGAGAATATGTTTTTTTAAATCAAGTGGCAACGTAGAAAGTTGGGGCCTTATTACACTGATCCTGGGGCGCACAGACACCCTCGGGGAAGTTACGCAGATCGAGGATGAGGCAAAGAGGATTGAGATGAGGACTGAGAAAAAGGATTGAAGATTGAGACACAGAGAGACCAGGTAGCAGGGTCTGTTGGAGACTATAGATTTTAATGCATTCTGTTGGTTTTTTTTTTAAAAGATTTTATTTACTTACTTGACAGAGAGAGAGACAGTCAGCAAGAGAGGGAACACAAGCAGGGGGAGTGGGAGAGGAAGAAGCAGGCTGAGCAGGGAGCCTGATGCGGGGCTCGATCCCAGAACCCTGGGATCACACCCTGAGCCGAAGGCAGATGCCCAACGACTGAGCCACCCAGGCGCCCCCATTCTGTTGGTTTTGAATGTCAGAAAATAAGGCAGTCGGAGGCGGAGAGGATTCCAGTAGAACAGAACTCTATTAGATAAAAGGCTGAAAAAAATGAATAACAGATTTAAAAATAAACTCTTTCCCCCAACACACAAATAAACAAATACCAAATTCTTTATATAAATGGAGAGTCAAAGAAGTTAAAAAACAATCTTCCTTCAAAGAAAATTCCAGGCTTACATATTTTCACCGGTGAATTCTTTTAATATTTAAGGAAGGAATGACATTAATCTCATGTAAACTCTTCCTGAAACTAGAGGAGGTAATGCTTTCCAATTCATTTTATAATATTTATTTGTGAAATCATTATACAAAAATCTCACAGAAATTCCAAAAGGAGAAAGGAAGAAAGAAAGACAGAAAGAGAGAAAAGAAACAGAATTACTAAAATCCCGCATGAATATAGGCTAAAAAACCCTTAACAAAATATTAGCAAACAAATCCAGCGATATACAAAAAGGATAACACATCACGACGAGGTGGGACTTATCCCAGAACTGCAGTGTGGGTTTAACATGGGCAAATGCAGCAGTGTAATGCACTGGATTTACAGGATTAAGAAGAAACCTATATCGGGGCGCCGGGGTGGCACAGCGGTTGGGCGTCTGCCTTCGGCTCAGGGCGTGATCCCGGCGTTATGGGATCGAGCCCCACATCAGGCTCTTACGCTACGAGCCTGCTTCTTCCTCTCGCACTCCCCCTGCTGTGTTCCCTCTCTTGCTGGCTGTCTCTATCTCTGTCGAATAAATAAAATCTTTAAAAAAAAAAAAGAAGAAACCTATATCAAGGAGAAAAGGCATTTGATACAAATGATTTTTTTCATGATAAAAAATTCATGATAAAAACTCAGTACGCTAAGAATAAAAGAATTTCTCAATTTGATAGAGTTTATTTATTGAAAAATTATGGCAAACATACTTACTGGTGAAATACTGAACGCTTTCTCACTAAGAGTGGGAACAAGGCGAAGATGTCCTCTCTCACCCTTCCTAACATGGCAATGAGGTTGTAGCAATGGCAAAAAGAAAAAAGAAAGCCCCCCCCAAAAGCAGACAGATAGGAAAGAAAGAGGTAAAATTATATGTATGTTCAGATGTGATGATAATTTATGCAAAGAATCCTAATTAATCTACCCCACAACTACTAGACCTAAGTGAATTGAGCAAGTTCATATTGGTCCAGATTAATATACAAAGATAAATTTTATTATTTGTATACTAGCACCAAATATTTGGAAAGTGAAGTTTAAAGATCCCTTTGCCAGAGCATCAAAAACAAACCAACGAAATATACTGAGGATTAAATTTAACAGAATATGTGCAAGACGTCTGTACTGAAAAGCATAAAAAAAGCTGAGAGGAATTAAAGAAGACCCAAGTCAATGGGTATTTATAGATAGGAAGGCTCAATGCTGTTAAGACAGTAATTCTTCCCAAACTGCCCATTAGATTCGACATAATCACAATAGAAATTCCAGAGGGTGTTTTGCAGAAATTGATAAACTGACTCTAACATTTATAGAGAAATGCAAAGCACCCAGAATATCACAAGTAATCTTGATAAAAAAGAGCAAGCTTGGAGGACTTCCACTATCTGACCTCAAGACTCATTTTAAAGCTATGAGCATCAGAAGTGTGGTACTGGCATAAAGATTGACAAATGGATCAATGGAACAGAACACAAAGCTCAGAAATGGACTCAACTGGCCAACTAATTTTTTAAAAAAAATCTTGAGTTTTTAATTTTAGTGCCAGTATAGTTAACATACAGTTTTGTATTAGTTTCAGGTGTGCAATATAGTGTGGCCAACTAATTTTTGACAGAGGCACCAAAGCCATTCAGTCCAGAAAGGAAAGTCTTCCTTCCTCCCTCCCTCCTACCCTCCCTTCTTCCCTCCGTCTCTCTCTCTCTCTCTCCTTTTCTTTTCTTTTCTTTTCTTTTCTTTTCTTTTCTTTTCTTTTCTTTTCTTCTTTCTCTTTCTTTCTTTCTTTCTTTCTTCTTTCTTTCTTTTTCTTCTTCTTCTTCTTCTTCTTCTTCTTCTTTCTTCTTCTTCTTCTTCTTCTTCTTCTTCTTCTTCTTCTTCTTCTTCTTCTTCTTCTTTTCTCTTCTCTCTTTCCTTCTTTCTTTCTGACAGTCTTTCAGCTAATGAAACTGGAATAGTTTATTCATAAGGTAAAAATAGGAAGTCAATTCCTACTTCATAATGTATACAAACCCACAAAGCTTTCAGGAGAAAACATAGAAGAATGTCATCATGACTTAGAGGCAGTGTTCTTAGAGACGACTCAGAAAAGAAAAACTGGTAAGTTAGTCTTCATCAGCATGTGAACATTTCTGCTTATAAGCAGACACTGTTGAGAAAATAAGCAGGCAATCCACAAACTGAGAGAAAGCATTAGTAAAACAGATACTTTACAAAGAGCTGGTATCCAGGGTATAGAAAGAACCGTAATTCACTAGAAAACAAACAAACGAACAAACAAACAAAAAGACAATAAAAACGGGCAAAATAACTGGATAGGCATTTCACAAAAGAAGATGAACACGTGGGCCGTGGACCTATACAAAGTGCTCAGTATCTTTAATCATCAGGGAAACTGAAATCAAAGCCGCAGTATGATACCTGGACACGTCCTCTAGAAGGTCTAAAATTAAAAAGGCCGACAATCCCAAATGTTATCAAGAATGTGGAGCAACTGGAACTTTCAAACATTGTGGGTGGGAGTTTGGGAAAATCGGACATTTTTTTCATTCATCTCGATATGTATCTATCTACCCTGTGACCCAACAATTGCATACCCAGGTAATTATCCAAGAAAACTGAAAATCCATGTCCACAAAAAAGCTTGTGCAGGAATGTCTCTGGCAGGACATCATTAACAATAGTCAAAAACTGAACACAGCCCCAGTGTCCATCAATAGGAGAATGCATAAGCAAATTACGGTATTTTCATGTAATGGAATACTAGGCAGCAATAAAAAGGAACACAGCACTGATGCATGCAATATGTCAATGAACCCCGAAATATTTTTGTCATGTGAAAGAAACCATATGCACGAGTCCATACTGTATGATTTCATTTGTATGTAGTTCTAAAAAAGGTAAAAATAAATTATGGTGGAAAAAATCAGAACAGTGATTGACTCTGAGAATAGGGGATGGGCATTGACAGGAAAGGGCATGAGAGAATTTTCTGGGATGATGCAATGCTTCTATCTTGATAGGGGTTGGGGTACACAGGTATATGCATTTGTCAAAAGTCAGGAATGTATCTAAGTCAGATTTGTGCCTTTCCCTGTATGTAAATTGTACCTCAAAAGAAAAAAAAACCCTGTAAACAAATACTGAAATCGAGTTAATTATATGCAACGTGAAATATTTAGGCAAATTTCTACTGATGTATGTACTTTAACTTGAAGTGCATCAAAAAATCAAGATGGGGGCGCCTGGGTGGCTCAGCGGTTAGGCGTCTGCCTTCGGCTCAGGGCGTGATCCCGGCGTTGTGGGATCGAGCCCCACATCAGGCTCTTCCGCTATGAGCCTGCTTCTTCCTCTCCCACTCCCCCTGCTTGTGTTCCCTCTCTCGCTGGCTGTCTCTATCTCTGTCAAATAAATAAATAAATAAAATCTTAAAAAAAAAAATCAAGATGATTGGTTGGCTAGATGGACACATACATGATAAAAGCAAGTAAAGTGTTAATGACAGAGTCTCTAGAAGTGATCACGACGAAATTCTTGCAACTTTTTTTTACACCTGAAACTTTTCATTACAAAATATTGGAAAAAAACTAAAATCCAAATTGCAAAATGCAAGAGATATGAAAAAGAAAGAACGTGTGGAAAGACAACTATATGCTTTGCTGAAAAGAGTGTGTATGGCAAAGATGTTAGCTTTATTTTGAGTCATACACTTAACATAGTTTGGAATTTTGATTTTCAAAGTGATTCTAAATTACATTAAGATGTAATAACAAGAAAACAAAACTGAAAATGTCATTACGATGTTGTATATATTACATAGGGTAGTGAAAACAACATTGCACGATGCCACAATTAAAATATGATGGCATGAAAAAGAAGGGATAATCTTGAATGACACAGAATACCTATGAGCTTATTAGAAGATAAAAGAAGTGGTGCGAATTATTTGAAAGCGATGCATTTTTCAATAAATGTTGAAATGAAATCAAATTAGAACATCAGCTCACATCATCTCCCAAATTAAGTTACAGATGAATTAAAGAGACAATTTTTAAAAATGCAGGTGGTTTTCTTTTTGGATGGTTACGATATGCACAAATTTTACTTAAGACAGAATTACAAAAAGTTAAGGTTGCCTGTATTAGATTAAAATAATATAGTGAAAGACCTTCTAAGCCCAAAAACAAGAGAAGAGATCCAAAGGATGAGAACAATATATTTGGCCATTTACAATAGAGAATTTCTAGGTCTTCAAAAAAAAATCATAAGCAACAGTAAGAGAACAATGTCAAATTGGAAAAATACTTGCAGTAATATAGCAGAAAGGCTTACTATCCTTAACAGACATGGAGATCTTTCAAATCAATATGAAAAAAGAAAACCTAAAGAAAAATGGCTACAAGGGGCGCCTGGGTGGCTCAGTTGTTAAGCATCTGCCTTCGGCTCACGTAACGATCCCAGGGTCCTGGGATCGAGCCCCGCATTGGGCTCCCTGCTTAGCGGGAAGCCTGCTTCTCCCTCTCCCACTCCCCCTGCTTGTGTTCCCTCTCTCACTGCCTCTCTGTTCAACAAATAAATAAAATCTTTAAAAAAAAATGGCTATAAGACTTGCACGTGTAATTTGCAGAAGCATGAAAATACAATATTCTGCTCAAGCTTCCTGTGAACCTAAAAGTGCTTTAAAAAACAGGGTCTGTTAAAAATATTCTCTGAAAAGAAGATAATAAACTTGGAAAAATCGTTATTACTAAAAAAGTGACATTAAAATAAGATTCTCTCTCTCACTCTCAAATAAATAAATAAATAAATAAATAAATAAATCTTTAAAAAAAATCTCAGTGTCACGAGATTGAGCCAAGCGTCGGGCCCCACACTCAGCATGGAGTCTGCTTGGGATTCTCTCTCTCCCTCTCCCCCTCCTACTTGTGCTCTCTCTCTCTAAAATAAATTAATAAATATTTAAAAAAAATGAAAGATGAGATTTTGTTTTGCACTTACAAAGTTAGGAAAACACTTCTCTGAGATAGTTTTGTCAAGTTTGTGTTTCCTTTTGCTTTGCTGTTCAGGGTGACGCTGTGGCGAGCATTCTCATATGTCTTTGATAAATCTTCTATTATTTCCTCAGTGTAGTTACGCACGTTGGCGGTGGTTTATTTTATTAATACTGTTTATTCCTTAAGTTGGTTGAAAAGCATGTAAAAGTTCATTAGATTACTGGTTTTTAAGAGATCATTTAGGACTAAGGATGTTAACCATTTGCCATGCATTGCAAATGAAATGCCATGTTTTCTTGCCAACATGTTACAGTGATGTTTTACTTTTTGGTTGTACAGAAGTCTCCTATTGAAACATAATAATGTTCTGCTTAAAAAAGTATCTTTAGCATGCTTGAAATGATACCCGATGTATTAAAGGATTTCTGCGTGTGAAAGGCTGAAAAAATGCATGGAAATAGAAATCGTGGTTATTGCTGGATGGCATGATTTTGGTTGATTTCTATTCTCTTCCTATGGTTTTTCTTAATTTTCTAAAAATTGAAGGAGAAGAATTTAAAAACTGAAAGCGATACTCAGGTAGCAGGTCCGAAATGGCTTTCGTTTCAGCCTGGCACATAGTAGGTACTCAATATACCTATAAAAACAGCTGTATTGAGATCTAATTCACATACCATACAATTCAATTTTTTTTTAGTATATTCACAGATCTATGCAGCCATCATCACAGTCAATTTTAGAACTTTTTCTTCACCTCAGCAAGGTGTCCTGATTTCACTGTCACTTCCCTGTCCCCCTACCTTCCCCAGCCCTAAGCAACCACTGATCTACTTCCTCTCTCTATGACTTGCCTATTCGGGCCATGACTTAAAAATGGGATGACCGAACATAATGCCCCTTTGCTACTTGCTTCTTTCACTTACCATAATGATTTCAAAGTCCATCCATGGTGTAGCATGTGTCTGTATTTTATTCTTTTTTTTTTAGTGGCTGAATAATCGTCCATTATGTGGGTATTCCATAGCTTGTTGATTTATCATTAGCTGGTGGACTTTTTTTTTTTTTTAAGATTTTATTTATTTATTCGACAGAGATAGAGACAGCCAGCAAGAGAGGGAACACAAGCAGGGCGAGTGGGAGAGGAAGAAGCAGGCTCATAGCAGAGGAGCCTAATGTGGGGCTCGATCCCATAACGCCGGGATCACGCCCTGAGCCGAAGGCAAACGCTTAACCGCTGTGCCACCCAGGCGCCGCTAGCTGGTGGACTTTTGGGGTGTTTCTACCATTTGACTATTCTGAATAATTATGCTATACACATGTGTCTAGAAGTTTTTTTGTGTAGACATAGGTAATTATATATTTCACTTGATGATATATCTAGGGGTGGAAATGCTGAGTTATACGGTTATTCCATGTTTCACATTTTGAGGAATTTTCAGGCTGTTTTCCAAAGCGATTGCACCATTGGACGTTTCCACGAGCAGTGGATGACGGTTTGGATTTCTCCACCTCTCCAACCCTGACATTTTGTTGTTTCTGGACTTTTGTTGATATCCAGGCCATCCTAGTAGGTGTGAGGTGGTAGCTCATTGTGGTTTTGATGTACATTTCCCTGATGACTAATGATGGTAAGCATCTTTTCATGTGCTTGTTGGCCATTTGTATATCTTCCTTGGAGAAAGGCCTAGGCAGATCCTTTGCCCATTTTTTAATTGGGTTATTTGTCTTTTTGTTATTGGGTTGTAAGAGTTTTATTTTCTAGTACAAGTACCTTATCAGATGTACAATTTGCAAATACGTTACCACTCTGTCCATTATCTTTCTATGCTTGTGGTAGCGTCTTTTGAAGCACAAAAGTTCCTAATTTTGGTGAAGTTCAATGTATGCATCCTTTTTTTCTGTTGGTGCTTTTGGTGTCATTTCTAAGATACCATTGTGAAACCAAAGTTGTGAAGATGGGCCAGTATATTTTTTTTCTATGATTTTTCTAGTTCGGGCCCTTTATATTTAATCCTTTGATTTATTTCGAGTTAGTTTTTGTACATGGAACGAGGTAACAGTCCCCCTTTGTTCTTTTGAATGTAGCTATACAGTTGCGTCAGTAGTTCTTGTTGGGAAGACTCTTCTTTCCCCACTGAATGGTCTTGGCACTCTAGCCAAAAATCGGTTGACCATAGACACATGGGTTTTCTTCTGACTCTCAATTTTATTCCATTGGTCTATATGTCTATCCTTTGCCAGTATCCTGTGGCTTGATTACTATTGCATTCTAGTAAGTTTTGACGTGGCGAAGTGTGAGTCCTGCAGCTCTGTTTTGCTCTTTTTCAAGACTTGTTTTGGCTATTCTGAGGACCATGCAATTACAAATGAATTTTAAAATAAGTTTGTCAATTTCTACAATGAAGCCAGCTGGGATTCTGATAGGGATTACTTTGAATCTGTGGATCAACTTGAGGAATAAAACCATCTTAACGGTATTAAGTCTTCCAATCCATGAACATGGAATGCTTTTCCAATCTTACAGGTCTTCTTTCATTGCTTTTGGCAATGTTTTATAGTTTTCAGAGTATACATTTTGCATGTCTTTTGTTAAATTTATTCCTAAGTCTTTTACTTGTTTTGTTGCTATTGTAAATAGAGTTTTTTAAATTTCATTTTTGGGTTGTTCGTTGCAAGTATACAGAAATAGAACTGATTTTTGTGTGTTGATCTTGTATCTTGCCACCTTGCTGAATGCATTTATTAGTTCTAATAGTTTTTTAGCAGATTCCTTAGGGTTTTCTCTATATAAGAGGATGCCATCTGTAATAGTTTTACTTCTTTCTTTCCAATCTGGATGTCTCTATTTCTCTTTCTTCCTTTATTGCCCTGGATGAAACTTCCAGGATGATATTGAATAGAAGTGGAAAAGGTGGAAATCTTTCTCTTGTTTTTAATATTAGGGAGAAAGCGTCCCGTATTAAATATGATTTTAGCTGTGGGTTATTCATAGGTGTCCTTTATCAAGTTGAGGAAATTCTCTTCTACTCCTAGTTTGTTGAATGTTTTTATCATGACAGGGTGTTGGATTTTGTCAAGTGGTTTTTTTCTGCATCTCTTGGGATAATCATTTGGTTTTTGTTTTTTCTTCTATTGATATGGTGTATTCCATTAATTGATTTTCACATGTTGTCAATGCACTTTTATTAAATGTGTCCTGTGCTAGTAGGCACATTTGGGAATGCAACTGAACCCACTATGTGGGTTAGGGGGTCCAGACTGCCATATGGCTATTTTTGACTGACGGCTGCCCCAGCCTAGTCTCTGCCAGCTCTTCCCCAGTTTTCTTTGCAGTGCTGATGCAGTGCCTCGCACCAGTCAAGTACAAACTTACACCTCCAGCCAGGTAGACGTGTTTCAGGTTAATTAGGGGCCTCAGTCAATTTAGTTTGTAGGCTGTAATTATAGGCACCTGAGACCTGCAATTTCTGTTTTAATTAAAATAAACAATGTGGAGGGACTGACATCACACCGGGGCAACCGATGTGCAGGGCATAGGTAATTACACCAAAGCTGAGCCTCTTGCTGTGAAGAAGTCTGTTGGGCTCCATGATGGAGCCCTGGGCCCGGCCATCCCGGTGAATGCTAATTACCTGCTGCCAACCACAGCTCACACCAGACGGGTCGGTTGGTTGTGGTGATGATATTAAAACATGCTTCTTTCAAGCTGGAACTGAGCTGTGACCTTTGGGGCATGTGAGCGTGTGTGTCCCTTTACCTATACGATATGTATATCCCTCTCAATGCAGTTACCTGTAACGTGCTTCTGCATACGTATGCAGTGGAATGAAAAATTCTTATTTTAACAGCTGGTTTTAGAGATCCTCTTGGGAAGGGAGTCCTCCTTGTTTAGAAAAAGAATAGTTCACTTGAAGAAGGTCAGACATATCCTAACTGCTCAGCCTTAGCCATTATAGGAATTTGGGGTGGGGTGTAGCAGGGAAAAGGGAGGTGGTAAGAGAGAGCGGGGAGAAGCAGGGCTGGATATGGCAGAAGGTTACTGTCTGAGAAGAAGGAGGCCAGCGAGAGATGCCTGGTGGCCAGAGTGGCTCAAGACCATAGAAGAACAAGGTATTTAATATTTATTTATTTTAAAATTGCATCGTACGACGTAAACTCCCTCTGGCACTGCAAACCTTCAGCGAAGTCATCAGCACACCAGTGTTTTGGACGAGTTTCTTCTTTTGGGGTGTGGGGTGAAGATCAAGAAGGAAAGATTTGATTCGACATTTGGGTAGGAGCATAGGGGATCATACAGGAAAGGTGAATCCAGGGCAATAGGGAGCGAGAAGTGACCAAAGATTGTAGACCTTTGGGCCTTTTCAGAAATCTTGGTCTGGGAGTTGGACTTCCCAGAGACATAGGAGAGAAATCCACATTCTTGGTAGAAAAAAAATCTCAACGTGGCTCTCTGCCACCTGAAACCATCCAATGGCCCCCACTGCCATCAAGACAAGGTGTAAACTTACTTACATGGCCCCAGTCCTGATCCCTGAAACCTCTCAACGTTATCATTTTTTAAAAAGTCTTTGCAAGATGTGATCAAATTAAGGATTTTGAGACGGGAGATTATCCTGGATTATCTTGATGGGCTGTAAGTACCATCATATGTATCCTCATAAGAGGCGGAGAAGGGGACGGTGCCACACACAGAGGAGGGGAGCACAGACAGAAGAGGAGAAGCAAGGACTACAGAGGGGGAGGTTGGAGCCATGGGGCTGAAATCAGGTGACGCCACTAGCCACCAGATGCTGGAAGAGGCTGGGAGCAGAGTGTCCTCTAGAGCCCCCCGAGGGAGCACAGCCCCACTGACACTTGGATATTGATGCCGTGAAGCCGATTTTGGATTTCTGCTCTCTGGAACTGTGAGGGTCAACGTTTCTGTTGTTTTAAGCCATCCAGTTTGGGAAACTAAACAGGTGGCTTGACCAGACCCTTTGGGATCTGGCCCCTGCCTTTCTCTCCAGCCTTGTCTCTGACCCTGTCCCCCATACACCAGCCCCCCGCACTCTCGCCATACCTTGTAGGTGCTGATCTCCCAGCCTGGAACATTCTTCAGTCTCTGCCAAGCTTGAGAGATGTGGCACCCTCGACCAGTTTATGGATGGGGAAACGGCATGCAGCCCAAGCCCCTCAGAGCACTGCTAAGCTGGTCTCCAAGTCAGTGCCTCCCTGGCCACAGTCTCAGGCTGGGACAGCGTGCCTTCTCGCGCATTCTCCCTGGCTGAGGCTCCGTGTCACGGCAGGCTGGGAAAGCCCAGCTGTCTCACATCCGACCTCACCAGATTGCCTCAGATTAAGGTCTTCTTGGGCACAGTGGGAAAACGACAGGGTCAGAATGTTGTCTTTTCCACTTAGATGCTGTGTGACCTTGTCTAAGTTACTTAACCTTTCTGAACCTCTGTTGTCTCCTATATAAAATGGGGCTTTTTTCGAGGGTTGTTGACTTCTCTGATATATATTTATGGAGCGTTCACTTTGCGTGAACAAGCCCAGGTCCCTGCCTTTGTGGAGGATGCATTTACTTAGGCTGCTGGGAGTAAAACTAGGCCTGAAGCAAGTACCCTTTCCCCAGCCTCCGCCACATTGTCTGAGGCTCCCTTTCCCTTAGGGGACCCTATCTGGCTCAGCCAGCCTGAGGGGAATCTCCCAGCGGTCAGTTCCGGCCCAAGAGGAGGCATAGGGCTGAGCGTGCAGGCCATGGCTTTGGTTTAGAAGCAACCTTTAGCTTCCACTCATGGCGTAGCCCGGACTTTAACAGCTGGGAGGTAACAGTCATCTCTGCAGGAAGAAGGGTGTGTAAGTCCTGCAGGCAGGCGGGTATGAGTGAGCTTGGACACCTTTCCTGGACCTGCAGTGTGACCATGGACAGAGAGGGGCCTCCCATGAGTTGTAAGTGTGCTTCCTGCAAATGCAGGTGCTCACACGCACCCTCACGAACCCGCCCGGGGAACTGCCACACTCCTAGACACACATGCGCACACAGGTCTCTATGCACACTCACCCACGCTTTGTAATTTTACCGCATTCGTGTTTGTTCATGGGCATACTCGTCTTTCTCTTTGGGAAGAAGGGTGAGGAGGCTCAGAGATGTAAAGTTCCTTCGTCAAGGTCATGTAGCCTTCATAGGGCGGATATTAAGGCTCACGCGGGTGGTTCCCGTAAGTGTCCACCGAATTAGGCTGCCTTTCTACACACACACACACGCACACTTTCTCCCATGTGCCCAGCAAGGCATCGTAGCGGGACAGTTGCGAGCATGGGCTCCAGTCAAATCCTAGTTCTGCCGCATTGTAACTATGTGACTTTGGGCCCGTCACTTCACGCTTCTACTAGAGCCTGTTTCATAGGGTTGCGGTGACCATTAGAGATAATGAATGTAAGGTTCGTGGCTCCTTGCCTAGCGCACAGCAAATGCCCAATGAATGTTAATTTTGACTAAGTAGCAGGCACCTTAGTAGGCCCTGGGATCCTCACCAAGTCTAGTACCTTGTTGGGAATATTCTGAAATATTGTTTCAAAGGTGACTTAAGAGGAAAGGCAATAAACTGCCCAGCAGGGGCTAGTTCTGGAAGAAAGACCAAGAAAAGCCTAAGGACAGAGCCCTGTGGTGGTGCTGAGACCCTCTAAAGGGTCTGCTATCTGGGGGTGCTGTTCTACCCACTGCCTCAACCCATAGACCCACACCCCACTCATTGCAAGATCTTGGGTCCGGATGGGCTTGGAGACATGAGCCCCAGCACAGGGCAGCTTCCCGGCCAGCACTGGGGACGGAGGGCCAGTCCTTGCTTGCCTCATCCCAGAGACCCGCACAAGCTGCAACAGGCCCCAGAGGGCAGGAGCCAGCAGCGGCCCAGACGCTTCTGTGGTTTTTCTGGGCAGAATGCCTCCCTTGCCGGGCTGGGCTGTCTGTTCCCTGGGGCTGCTTCCAGGTCGGAGGAGCCGGGATCTGCCCTGCTGGGCTCTCTGTCCCTCTGTCCTGTCCTGCATGCTCCCCTGCAGCCCCAAGCCCCGCGGAAGGAGTTTTCACAGCTCATGGTGGCAATTTGAGCCCCTTTACACCCACGGTCAGAGGGCGGTTTATGATAACCCCTACCTCACTGGGTTGCCATGAAGATGAAGGAAGATAGTGCCAGCAACACTGGTTTTGGCAAGTAACAGGTGCCTTGTCGTCGTAGCAATGACTATTGTTGTTCATGATTAGTACTGTCATCATTACCGTCACCATCATGTGTGTCGTCACGGCCACTGGATCCTGAAGGCGGCGAGCCGCGGATGGCATCCAGTCCCTAGCCATGTGACGTCAGGCAAGTAGCAGCTCTCTGCCACAGTGTCTCATAATGCATAGTGGCTGCTCTTTTTGAAGCTTCCTGCCTCCACCCTATTCCAGTGTCAGAATGTCTTGGAGAAGCACTCCGATAGCCTCTCCAGTGGGAAGTCGGGCAGGTGACCTTACTTCTTTGAACTGCTCTTTCCTCAGCGGATGAAGGGGGGCAAGGGTAGAATTTCACATGCAGTGCAATTGCAAGGATAAAAGAGGCAAGAGTGTCGATGGCCTTGCGTAGCGCCTGCCTGCAGTGAGTGCCCACGCACGTCTGCAGGTAGGTCAGCTGGTCTACCTTCCGTGTCATTGACAGCGAGGAGGCTGGGAAGCTGAGAGTTTCAGCCCAAGCACTGCGGATGCAGAAGCGGAAAGATGCCCTAGTTTTGCCTGGGTCCACGCAAAGCCAGCCGTTGATCGCGTCTTGGCCCATAGGCTCAGCTGTCCTAGAGCCGGTCTTGGTTTTCTTCGAACTCCTGACAGTTTTTCCCAGTGTCTATTGTGAGCAAGTCTTTCTCAGGTCATGTATATATGCTGATAGGTTTCAGAATTCTATCCTGGGCCATTTCCTCTCTTCACCAGGGAGTTTCTCCCGCCTCTGGTGCTCACTTATCATCTGTGTCCTGCTCGCCCCCATGTCATCGTCTGCCGCCCTGAGCTTCCTCTTGGCCTCTGCATCTCAATCCAGCTGTCTGCTGAAGATCTGTACTTGGAGAAAGCCGCCCAACACCCCCAAACTTGACTGATCATTTTCTCCTTAAACCTGCTCCATCTTCGGTCTTCCATGTCTCAGTGATGGCAGTACCATCCACGAAGCTGTCCATGTCAGAAATCTGTGGGCATCCTCACTCTTTCCTCTCTTTCCCACGTACACACTGTCTTCCTCCCTCCCCACCTCCCCTTCCTCCCTCCCTCTCTTCCTCCTTTCCCTCCTTCCAATAGATAAGGATCTCACGTATTTACTAAGTAGCTGCTGTGTCAGTCTCTGTTCCGGTTGTTGGGCCACTAGGTCACTAAATCCTCTTAATATTATCCCCAGGTGTCTAAGAATTGTGTCATCGCTGCTTCTCAGTTGCAAATGACAACATACATCCCTAGGAAGAAAACAGATTGAGTAGCTCCCAGAATTGATGGGTGAGATGGAGAAGTTGGCTGGAGGCCAAGCTTCTAAGAACATCTAAAATCACTCTGAATTTGGCTTACTGATGGAGCTGCCGTGACCACGGCTGAAGCTGCCACTGAGTATTAGACACGGAAACCCAGTTTCCCTGCAAGCCACTGCCGTCACCGGCACCAGCGTTGCCTCTGGGTTGGCAGTGCTGCCTGGAAGCTGAATGTCTTTGCTGTTTCCTACCCCAGCAAGGCTGCAAGCGAGCTCCACGCAGAGCCAGGCCTCACACTGACCACTTCCCATCTGGAGCGTGTAAGCCGTGAGGGCCGGCCATGTGCTTGTGGCCCAGTGGCAAGGGAGTCTGAAAATTATTTGCGTCCTGACTTCTGCCTTGGAGATAGCAACTTGCTAGGTCTACTTCCTCCAAATCGCAGAAGGCTGCTAAAAGGTGATGGACGGCCACCCCGAAAATGACAGCCTTGCTGTATAGGGGTCTATCTTGTCTCCTCCATTCTCACTGTGGCTGCCCTCAGCCCACCTCATCCCCTCTCACTGGGCCCACCATCTCAACCTTCACCTTAACGCGTCGTTCTGGCACCGTCTGGTTGGCGTCCTTCTGCGGCACCTCATTGTTCTAGCACTTTGGCCACCTGCTCTGGTCCCTCACGCTCTGTCCAGTTCTTCAGCCTCGTCCTCTGAAAGCCGGGACAGCCATTGGATGACAGCTTCTCAGCGACATCTGAAGGATGGCACAGCAACTCCTCTCATGGACCCAACACAACCTAGAGTCCCAGGGAAGACAGGGAAGATCCCGTGGCCTGAGGGTGCGTGCAGGGCACCCCGGGGGCTGACTTGGGGACAGTTTAGTGAGGGCTTTTCTAATATCTCCTCCACTGGGCCAGAAAGCTCACCACCGACTTCCACACCTCTGGATTCAATAACTCTGTACGACCCTTATAAATGGCAATCCATGGAGAAGGGCCCCTTATGAAGCTCCCAAGGCTTTGAAGAAAGGGTCTTTTTGTCCCCACCTTTTTTTTTTTTTAAGTTTTCTTAATTCCTTAGCTGGGGCCCAGCACTCATGGCTCTGCCCCCAAGCCAGCCTGAGGCAGGTGCACCTGACAAAAGCCAGGAAGACCGTGAGCCGTGAGAGCACAGGTCAGGAGGCGGGGAGAGCTCACCACCCGGGGAGCATGGGCCACCAACCTTAAATAGAAGAGGCTGAATAATTGTTTCAGGACCAAAGTTATGATTAGAGGGTGTGACGTCACCCTCCACAACCGCAGACTCAGAGAAGGAGGGTCATTTCCAAAGATAAGCTTTCCTGGTGTTTTAACGAGGGGAGAATCTGAGGTCAGTGGGAGCCGTGGGCATGGTTTGCATTCTGCCGGGACTGACCTGTCTCACACTGACAGGGGTTGAACAGCCACACCGGTCACCCGAAGCTGCCGGGGCCATCTCAACCTGCCCCGCCCAGCCCTGCCCAGCTTGAGAAGTGCGTTCTGGACCTGAGCCCCGCCCTGGGTGGGGTTTGGGGTTTTCCTTGTTCCCAGGGGTCCCAGGCCTGGTGTGTGCCTTCCTGTGGTGGTCATGTTCCCCACGCTTCGGCTTACATGTGCCCCTTTCCTTCAATTCAGCCTCTGCCTCAGTTTCCCTGCCCCATTCTCTTCCCACTGAGGTCTCTGATGAAATCTGCTCTGTCTTTTTATCCAGGGCCCTAACACTCCTGGGCTGTCCTTCGAGTTGGAGGCACCCCACATACTCACATGCCCGTGACCTTTACACTTTCGGGGGTGGACTTTAATTATCACCTTGCAAATAACAACGGCAGAACAATATCAGTGACAGCCACGTACTGAGTGAGAATTACTTAAGTGTACCAAGTGGGTTTCCTCTGTGCTTTGGAGGCAGTATCCTCATTGGCTGAGCCTGAGTTCTAATCCTGGATTATTTATTAGCAGTGAAACGTTGGCCACATTACTCCACACCCTTCCACGCGTCTCTGTTTCCTTCTCTCTGAAATGGGAATAACGTTAGTGTCCAGACATCAGTGGGCTGTTGAGAGGATCAAATGGAATGATACACACAAAAGGGCCAGCACAGTTTTGGGGACATACCAATAATAGTAATCAAACCAACAGCTTGCATTCTTTGCTTGTTACAAAAATCAGTTTGTTAGTAATTAAGGTATAATTATCCTATTATAAGTTCACTCATTTTAAGAGTCCAGTGATTTTTGGCGAATCAACATACCCACTGACCACCACCACTACCAATATATAGAACATCTCTATCACCCCCGAAAGACTCCCTGGATCTCTTCCCCGTCATCCTGGTCTCCCACTTCTGGATCCAGGCAGCCACTGACCCTTTAGATTAAATTTATCCTTTCTGGAACTTATACATAAAATCATACAGTATTTATTCTTTAGGTTCTGGATCATTTCACTCAAAGTATTTTTTAGGTTTATGCGGGATGTGGCCATGTGTCAGTACTGTGTTCTTTTTTATTTCTGAATGTGACGCCGTTGGAATGGGCTACCCCACAGCTCACGTATCTGCTGGTCAGTTGATGGGAATTTGAGTCCTTTCCAGTTTTCGGTTACTATGGATAAAGGTGTTCTGGCTATTCGCACATGAGTCTTTGTATGGACATCGTGTTCATTTCTCCTGGGCAAATACCTAGAAGAGAGATTGCTGGGTAATATGGATAAGTGTGTATTTAACTTTCTAAGACACAAGCAGACTGTTTTGCGAAGTGACTGCACTATTTCATAATCTCACCAACAGTGTGAAAGTCCCACTGCTCCACCTCCTTGGTGATGTCAGCCTTTTGAATTTTAGACATTCTCATTTTAGACATGTCATGTTATCTCATTTCACTTTTTGCTTCTATTCCTTGATGACTAAAGATCCTTTCAAGATACTCCTATATCTTCTCTTGTTTTTTTTAATAATAATTTTTTTATTATATTATGTTAGTCACCATACAGTACATCCCCGGTTTCCTATGTAAAGCTCGATGATTCATTACTTGCGTATAACACCCAGTGCACCATGCAATACGTGCCCTCCTTACTACCCATCACCAGCCTGTCCCATATATCTTCTCTTGTGAAGTATTTTGCCCATTTGAAAAACTTGGGTTCTTTATTTCTTATCAAGTGGTTAAGAGTTGTTTCAATATTCTGGATCCAAGACCTTTTTCAGATATGTGTATTAAGGATACTTTTTCCAATATGTACCTTGTATTTGCTTATATAGCTTAATGGTGAGGTTCAAAGAGAAGACATTTTAAATTCTGATGAAGTTCAACTGATCATTTAAAAAAATGGGTCATTTTTTTGGGGGGGTCCTATGTAAGAAATACTGTCTATTCTAATGTTGCAGAGATTTCCTTCTGTTTCTTACAGAACTTTGACAGTTTTGGCTTTTCCAGTTAGGTCTGTGATCAGTTTTTAAATTAAACTTATGCATAGTGTGGGGCAAAGGCCAAGATTCTAGTCCTTTCTTTTTATTTATTTATTTATGTTCTCTTGCATACACACGTCCAGTTATTCCAGCACCATTTGCAAAAAAGACTTTCATTTTCTCATTGAATTATCTTGGCATATTTGTCGAAAATCAACTGACTGTGTATTTATGTGGGTTTATGTCTAGACTGTCCTTTGTGTTTCTCTGATGTATATGTCTGTCTATCCCTACTCTGAGACCGCGCTGGATCACGTTAGCTGTATGGTGAGTTTTGAAATCAGGTCATGAAAGTCCTCCAAAGTGTTCTTTTGCAAAATTGTTTTGGCTCTCCTCACTTTCACATAAATTTTAGAATCAACTTTCAATTTCTTAAAAAAAAATAAATAAATAAACCCACCAAACAACTACTGGGATTTTGCTTGGGATGGCTTTGGAAATTAGAGATCCGCTGGGGGCAAATCTACATTTTAACACTCCCGAGCCTTCTAATCCGTGAACATGGTGTGTCTTACCACTGATTTATGTCTTTTTTAATTTTCTCACAGCCAAGTGTTGCAATGTGGACTGCGTGGTTCTTGCCCATATGTTGTTGAATTCATCCCTAAGTATTTCATGGCTTTACAAGTCATCCCCGAGTATTTTGTGATGACACTTGAAGCTTCCCGTCCCAGTTGTTCGTCACTAGCGCGACCTACCGTTGGTTTCTGCATTTTGCCGCGCGCGCCGTGATCTTGCCAAACTCGGTTCCACCAGCATTTTTACAGATTCCGTAGTAGCTTCGTCATTTCTCCTTCGGTACCACAGGTGTGATGTGAGTACACATACTGGGGGGCTGTTGTGGAGACTAAATAAGAGAATACATCCAGAGGGCTTGTCCTGGTGGCTGGCCCACATTACATCGGAGGAACGAAACCGACAGGCCACCTTCAAGGAGGCAAAGCCAAGCCGTGCTGCCGTAGGTAAGGTTAGGGGTGACCTGGGAGGCAGTGGGGGACAGGCGTGGAGTGGCGTGAGGGTGGAGGCTTCTGGGATGCTGGGCATGTTCTGTTTCTTGATTTGAGTGCTGGTACAGGGTGTGTTCAACTTGCGTAAACCAGGGAGCTAGGCACTTACAATCTGCACATTTTTCTTCATGACGCTTCAGTCCAACAACTAATGTCTTTTGAGCGCTCATCATGAAGCTGGCCCTTGATATGGCTTAGTTCACTTAGTCCTGTGAACTGGTTGCTCTCATCCCCATTTTATAGAAGACCACGCTGAGGTTCCAGGGGACGGAGCCCCTTGTCCAAGCTCACGGAGTGAGTGCATCGTGCAGGGCAGTGTCAGGCCGGGTCTTGGGCCCTAAGCCACTGTGCCGAATGGCCTTGCGTAAGAGTTTGGTTGGAGAGGAAGATCCATAGGTTGGGGACGATGGGTGGGCTGGTGGGTCAGCCTTACCCGGACAGCATAGGGCAGCTCCGCACAGGGAGGGGCAGTAGCAGAGGGGTCCGAGGGTCCGGGGAAGTCCAGGGGGCCAGCTGGCTTTCCTCACTGCCATCACTGCTCACTGCAGACCTGGTGTCTCAGATTCCCTCCCCACTCCGGACACACACAAACACTGTGTAATTGCCTGATCTGGACTAGTGAACAGGATGGAGGTGGGGGGACGTTTATTTTTCATTAAAAGGTCAGAACAAGGTGATGGGAAGCGGTGCTCAGCGAGGGGGAGCTGCTTCAGAAAATGTGCTGACCGGTCCAAACTTATCAGACCGAAACACATGTTTCTGGTACCTTCTGCCACCCATGTGGGCCTCACTCTTTTCAGCCCAAATCATTGATATTGCCAAACTTGCCAGGCCTCCGGGGATGATGGCATGAGCTGATGGGGGAGGGAAGTGAGAGAAGCAGGAGGACAGGGTTCTGATTTTGTTTCTGTCACACAGGAAGTAGATTTTGGCAAATTTCTTACACCATCCTGGGCCTTGGTTTCCTCATCTGAAAAATGGGGATAGAGTGCCTATCCTGTAGGGTTGTTATGAGGGGCCAGCTTCGTGTGGATAGTGACATACCTAGCAGAAGCCCAGAGCACAGTCAGTGCTCGGTGAGCGTCAAAAGGCTTGTGAACTATAAAATATGGTTAAAGCAGCTCTGGCTTCTCCCAGTCCTAGGTCTCCATGTTGCACGTCCCTGAGGAGATAACTCTTGGCTTCCAGAAGAAATCATAATAATCCCTTCCAGAAGGCTCTTTTGAGCATTTGCACAGACCCATACCATGTCTGTGTGGCCCACCTCTGTGACTGAGATGCAGCCAGTTGTCTCTTCTTTGGGCCATGTAGTGACAGACAGCTTCCCTGAGTGAACTGGGCAGGAGTTTGGGTTTTCCACCCTCAACCCCCACCCGTGATCCAGTGCTGTCCAAGATGGAAGTCCTCTTCCTAGCTACCTCTGTGCTGGGAGTAGGGAAGGCAAAGGACAATGATAAGAAGGACTCCAGTCATGGCTGGGACGTTCCTCTCACTCTTCCTTGCATGATGAAGTCTGGGAGAGCTCTGAGCTGCTGGGCTTGGGGCGTCAAAGTCCACCTTGGCCCGGCAGGCTTGGTGAAGCTGACTCTCTAAGCCTATGATTAAAGTAGGAATGGGGTGTCATGCAGAGGCCAAGCCTAGGCTCTGCCCCCTACTGTCTGCTCTCTTCCTTGGCAATGTGTATAGACAGGCTGAAGCAAGTAGGCTCCATACTTGGGAGAATCAAGTCTAGATACAAAATATTTAATTTTTTTAAAAGAAGATTTTATTTACTTACTCGAGAGAAAGAGCAAGCGAGAGAGAGAGAGAGCACAAGTTGGGGGGGAGGGGCGGGGGGGAGAAGCAGACTTCCTGCTGAGTAGGGAGCCTGATGTGGGGCTCCATCCCAGGACCCCAGTTGGTTAAGGCAGATGCTTAACCAACTGAGCCACCCAAGCACCCCCAAAATATTTAAATTAATAAGAATAAATAAGCATTGTTTTAATGGCTACCAAGGCAAACAGAATTGCAGGAAGCATGTGCAATGGCACTGGGATGTAATAATATCTGGTGTATTCTACCCAAAGTGGCAGAACTTTGGGGAACCTGGGAGAAGTGATGGCTAGAAAGGCTGGAGGTCAGACTGGGGCCAGGGTCTTGACTACTCGGGTATGGTGGGAGAGAGTCCTGGGAGTTTCCAAGCAGTGACATCATCAAAAGGATGTTTCAGAAAGATCCCTCTGGCAGCTGTGCAGGAGAGGGCCTGAAGTAGGGTAAGACCGAGGCAGAGATGTCAGAGAGGAAACTAGGAAATTGCCTCCCCAGGAACAGCAATTTTCAGGGAAGAGCATCACTTCATAAGCTAGTTTCAAGGAAGCTCACTTTTGTAAAACAGATTTGGATTCCCTCCTCGAATATCCCTCTCATGATCATTTAGTGACACCAAAGATCCTGCCAAGACAAATGCAAATCCTCTTGGCCTTGGGGGTTAGGGATAGGTGGCAAACAAAGTCTATGAAACCCCATGGAAGGTGATAACTTGCATCTTTTCTCCACCCAGGTGGAGAAATCCTGTCTTACCAGGATTGTGTCTCATCCCAGCAGCTTCTGAATAAGCTGGAGGAACTGCAGACTCATTGATTTCTGAACTAGGCCAGTAGTGCCTGGTTGAGTTGGCAGAGAAACTTTGGAATAATCTGCCCATTAAGACATTTTCATCAATCTCAGAAAATTTAGTTACACTGATTGAGGTCAACTGGTTTTACTCTGATTTTGGGCAAAAGCCTTCCAAGATGTTGGCCTCAGTTTCTCCATCTGAAAATGGGGAAAACAAAAATAAATCTAAGGCCTTCTACTACTATTTGTCCAGGAGGTCTAAGCTCAAGTTACCCTGAAGGGCTGGTATCTTACTGATAGACCCTCATGACCAGCCCAGCAGCATCTCTTACCATGTTGTTGAGGTCAAACTTTGGCAAACACATTGGCTGTGTTCATATGTGTTGACTCAAGAAGGTACACAGGTTAGACTCTGGAGAATTTTGTACCAACATTTTGTAAATATGATGAGGATGCAGGATTGTTTTCACTCATGGCTGGAAAAGAAAAGATGGAACAGCATATATGTGGATAGTCGATTATGAAAACGTGGCCATGGAACTCAATGTGGCTTCCAATACGTGGATGATGGGCTTTTTATCCCTGAGTGTCCTTCATTTTACCTCTTGATTTTCATTCCATGATAATTCCTTCAGTGTCAGTGTTTCCCAGGTTCTAAGTTTCCATCTTATTCTAGAAGCCTCTCGATGAGCTCCAGCTCAACCAAGACCCTCTCCAGGCCAGACTTCACTTCTGACTGCTGAATGTGTTTCCTGGCTTCTGGAAACCTCCTGTTCTATATCCTACAGCTCCTTTAACTTGACAAGTCCCAGCCTGAATTGATCCTCTTTCCTGCCTGACTTGCTCCTCATCTTTGATTCCCTGTTTCAGGAATGACACCTTTCCCCACCCAATCACCATGGCTGGAAGCTGGGAGTCATTCTGGGCCCCTCGCCAACACTCACTCCTATATCCATCTGTTGTCACATCCCGCATGCTTGGCCCTTGCTTGGCTAGAATCTATCCGTTCTCTCCTACCAATGACTCCTTACCCAAGTTCAGTGCTGACTTACTTCATCTTGTACCACAGACTCCTCCTATTTGTTTTCTCACCCACCAATCTCCTCTTCTTCCAAGGTGACTTTTCCTTTGCTGTTATAGCAATTTTCCTAAAACCCTGATCTGGCCATGCTCTCCCGCTTGAGATACCATGTAAGATCTTCATGACTTACAGAATAGTTTAAATTTCCTAGCCTAACATATGAAGTCAACCACAAGGGACCATCTGATGTTTCTTGGATGCACCTTCCTTTTTTTGAAGCTATGCCTTTCCACATGCTGCTCCTACTGCTTGGTTTGCCCATCCTCCCAGTGCTTTTGTACTTGATCCTGTTGACCTCTGATCCCTGTTGACCTCTCAAGCCTCATACCTTATTACTCTCCCCCTACCTGTGTGCAGTCCTTGCTGCTGGCACCTAGGTGGTTACCTATCCCCGGAACAATTTTGAGAGGTGGCCATGTCTACCTACTTTGAGGGCTTTTGAGATGGCCAATGAGCCCTTCTCACCAGTGGCCTCTCATATGATGAACATGTGACGTGCTTTTCTGGGGTGGCTGTAAGTCATGTGGACAAGGGACAGACATTTCTTGTGTGAATAGAACCACTCTTCTTGCTTTTCCCTGGGCCCCTCATCCGTGCTCACCACTGGTACACGTGAGTGGAAAGTAGCTACGTGGTCAACACTGAAAGAGGTCATGTTCTAGGAATACAGTGATTATAGTTGAAAGAGATCCAAATACGATTGGAAGATGTCTTTTTCCATGTGCAGTTTGCAAAATTCCAAGTGATAATTTGACATAGCTGGAATGAATCATCATTCACATTTCCCTGCACATTCTGGGTAAGATTTGCGTTTGTGGTCTTCATCAATGAAACTTAGTAATAACCTTGAGTCATTGGAAGCTGGTATTCACAGATGGCATGACTGATGAGGCAGCATTGTGAGTAATGATGCAACTGGCATTAAGCATGCTGCTAGGGACCTATATAGGCACAGGGATCTATATTGTCTCCAAATAAGCAGGTTCTGAAATGCCATGTCATTGGGAGGAAATACAGCATCAACACTTTTCCCCTGTAGGAGAATACAGAACAATACCTCATTGTAGGAGATACAGAACCAGCCAGAAATGGTGCATTTGACAGCAAAGAACACAAATAGATGGTTCCTGGCCATGAACAGGAAGAGATAGTGCCCAGACCCTAAGAAAAATCTTCACGTTCATGTGCTCCATTGGACAATAGACAAGTACATAATTATCTCTTCTTCACCCATTATTCTAACTCTTCTTTGATAAATCACTAAGCCTCATAAGGGTCTATGAATTTTATACCATATTTTTAAATTAAATTGATTATTTGTCAGGGCCTCACAACAATTTGCTTGGGGCCCCATATACTCTAGGCACGGCTCTGCTCTGGAGGAGGACTTTCTAAGAATCTTGAAATGCCCCTAACTCCCCAAAGGGAATATTATGCATGTCGCATAGCTGGTATTTTATGTTGTATCACCTCCAAGAACTCTCTCGATTTGGTAGATATCTGTCCATGTGTTTTTAAGCGACGTGATAGCGGGAGTTCAGTCAAATAGACAAAACTCTATGGTCACCGAAAGGAAAATACCTAAGATAAATTCGGTAAAAGCAAGCCCATGAAGGGCTGTCGCAATGATACCCACACTGTGTAGCTCTATGAGACTGAGTAGCTATTATTATCCTAATTGAGAGATAAAGCTCACACTGCTAATGAGAGATGCGGGTGAAGTTCAAGTCTCTGTGAATCTGAGAAAGGGCACACAGCCAAGCACCTGGGGAAAATACCCATGTTTGTAAAAACTGTGTCCGAAAGGCTAAACTTGAGGGCAGCTAAGGCCTTTGAAAAGCCACTGAGAATAAAAACGAGGGTTTTTCTTGTTCAGAGACAGTTGGCAGAGAACGAAGGAGAGCCCATAGTACGGTGTAATGGTACAGCATTGACAGTTATCGGAGAGAATTGAGAGCCGCTCAATTCATCAAGGCAAAAAGCCTTTAATCTGGAAAGATTGAAGCTGAAGATAGGGAAAAGGCAGAAGGCACACCTCACTGCTCTTAATTAATTCAAGTCTCCATCCCACATGAATTATAGCCCTGGGTCCTGAAAGGACTTGCAGAAGTCTTTGTGGGAGCCCTGTCAGTCTTATTTGGAGAACTGTGTAGGGAGAGACGCCAGAAGACCAGGGATGGGCACGTCCTGTCTTGATTTTCAAAACCTGGGTTCTAGAAATTAAAGGCTTGAGTCCAGTTTCTGGCAATGAACTAGAAATGATTATTTAAATGGTGTAGGGGTTCAGGGCACTTAGAAGAGGAAGTAAGAATCAGTTTGGAGCCATCACAGGTTCACTAAGAACTAGTAATTCTAAAATATCATTCACTTTTCTGGAATTCTTAGATTAGTGCTGTGGACATTTGTTATTATTTTTCATTCCCCCACCATTTTGACTGATCTGGGGGAGCTCTCACCTTTATGAATCCTGGGGAGATGTGGAACTTGTCTTCCACGGTAAAACTGAAGATGCCATGTGCTCAATTTCCCAGGCTCCCTGGCAGTGAGATCGTTGCCAGAGTAATTTATCCAGGCTAGTCTCCAAGGAGATCTCTAGTGACAAGCTATGGCAGGCAAAATAATGGTCCTCCAAAGATATCCACATCTTAATCCCTGGAAACTGCAAATATGTTAGGTTACATGGCAAAGGGCAATTAAGGTTGCAGATGGAAATAAGGCTGCTGATCAACTGTCCTTAAAATAAGGAGCTTAACCTGGATTACCTGGGTGGGACCCATGTGATCACATGGGTCCTTAAAAGTGGAAGAAGGAAGCAGAAGAGTCAGAGAAGGAAATACAATGATGGAAGCAGAGCCAGAGAGATGTTACATTGCTGGGCTTGAGGATGGAGGAAGGGGGCCATGAGCCAAGGAATGTGGATGGCCTTTAGCAGCTGGATAAAGCAAAAAAAAAGGAAAGCAGCCCTGTCCATCCTTTGATTTTAGCCTGGTGAGACCTGTTTTGAATGTCTGACCTACAGAATCGTAAGATAATAAATTTGCATTGCTTAAGCCACTGAATTTGTTATAGCAGTGATGGGAAACTAGTATACATTCAATGTGTCTCTGAAATTGGCCTTTTCTAGTGGAGTGTTTTACTAATGACTTGGATCAATAGTTTTCAAACTAGATTGGGCAGAGTTCCAATGGGGTGTCTTAGAGGCTACCAAGAAGGGAAGTTGGGAAGGGAAAGGCAGAGACAATGAGACTTTGGGACACCCCATCTGTGCTGCCACTGGAACAATATTGCTTTTATCTATATTAAATGTTGGAATTCTATGAAAAAGTTTGAAAGCCATCATTGACATCATAGATAAACGTATTAAGTATAATAATAAAAGAGAACATTTACTGAAGTTTACGTAGACTGGACGCTATGCTTAGCAGTGTATGCATATTGGTTGATCCTCATAATAGTTTTAAGAAGTAGATATCACCTTTGCAGTTGGGGAAAATGAGGCTCAGGGAAATTAAGTCACTCAACCGAGGTCCCACAGTGTGTAAGTAGCAGAGATGGCATTTTAACTTGGGGAATCTGACTGTAGAGCCAACACTCTTAGGCAAGGGCATCAAGCATTTAATTGGCAAGAGCTAGCTGGCGTACCATATTGATGGTACAATTCAGAATTCAAACATATTTGTATGATAGAAAACATTTGTTTGGGGGGCACCTGGGTGGCACAGCAGTTAAGCATCTGCCTTTGGCTCAGGGCGTGATCCCGGCGTTATGGGATCGAGCCCCACATCAGGCTCTTCTGCTATGAGCCTGCTTCTTCCTCTCCCACTCCCCCTGCTTGTGTTCCCTCTCTCGCTGGCTGTCTCTATCTCTGTTGAATAAATAAATAAAATCTTAAAAAAAACCACATTTTTTTGGGAAAGAGGCAAAGTCCTGCATTCGGGTTCAAAAACACAATTACATCGAAGTGTGGGCAGTTCAAGGGGATTGGAGGTTTGTTGCAGAGAGCTGTTTGCAATGGGTGGAAGGTCACCACTTTCTGGGTGTATTATAAGCGTAAGATTCCAGGACCGTATGGTAAGAAAGTCCTTAACACGACAGAACGGGCTGCCTCATGATGTTGTGAGCCCCCTGTCATTGTAGCAGTCAAAAAAAGATTGAGTTTGTGGTGGTGGGGAGTTGATTTAAAGTCCCTTTAAAATTCTAAGGTCTAAGGGTTGTTGTGCATAGGGTCAACTGACGGGAAGTCTTAGTGCTTGGCCTAAGCAACCCCACCTTCTCGAGACTAATGAGGCAGAGGGAATTCTAAACGGATAGATCCCGCTTCAGGGTGAGGCACCCAACCTACGGGGCTTGTATTTTCTCCTAGAGGAAGGGGGAGCCCATAGCAAGTGTTGAAGCGGCAACCTGATAGGAACAGGTCTGCGTTTCTGAGGGCGCGTAGATCAGAGGGGGAGAAGTTGAGTCGGGGGAGCAGCTGTTGAAAAAGCGTTAGAGAGTCACGCTTTTCGGCCCCGGAGCAGACTGAGCCAGAAGACTGAGGCTGAGAAGGGAAAAGAGAGAGAGGGCGGAGTACGGGACAACACCCAGGGGAGGGCCGGGCTGGGTGGAGCTGTGCAGAAGGGGAGGAGCTGGTGCCCGCGGGCTGCGGGAACTCCAGGGCACGGAGAAGGTCTGCATGGAAGGTTGGGGAGGAACCCTGTGCTAAGTCGGTCATAGACTTGGTGGCCTCTACAAATGTCTTAGTCAGAAGTGGGTCAGGAGCTGGAGGTCCAGCATCAAGACAGGTGGAGCCCTGTAAGCCCTCCTCCGCCCGTGATTTGCCGACCTGGTGAGGACATACTAGAGCCTGGCAATCAGCCTGGCAGTGGGCCTGGCTTCTGAGTGGGATGTGGGCTTCCGGGGGGGGGTGCATTGGAGGCGGCAGAGAGAGCCTGCCTGTGAATCCCACTGACCAGGAGTTCCAGCACGCCCGCACCCCCTCCTCAAAGAGTCTGTATTTACCAGACATGAAGGCAAGGCACATGCACCCACTGTCACTTCCCTCTGGCCTCCGACTAAACCAGTTCACCCTCTCCAGGAATCCAACCACCTCCACCTGTGGCTCCAGGACACTCACGTTTCCCATGGCTAGAGCTTGTCATCTATTCGTCTTTTACTTCTACTTCCTTTTCCACACATGACATCGTCGGAGCCTCAGTTTCCTTATCTGTAAAATGGAGATCATAGTAATCCTTATTGTACAGACAGGGATTGCATGAAAACTCGTACGTGCAGTGAGTGCTCAGTAAAGACTAGTCATTGTCAGGGAGGTGCACTCAACCAGAAGATGAGAAGTCAGGTTATTCTGATGCGAAAGATGGTGTGATAAGGCTTGGCCAGGCTTGGTTGGAAGGAAGATAGGGAGAAGAGAGGCCTAAACATGGAAGTGAGATCAGACACACTGGGGAACAGGGTCAAGAGGGGGCAGGATGATAGTTTGGGGCGGGACAAGGCCAGAGGGTAGGGAGCAGCTTAGGCTATGTGATCAAATGCACCTGCTCGCGTCTCTTCCAGCCGCTGAGTCTGATGGCCAGGTAACCTGGGTGCGAGGCTCAGGATGGGTCAGCATAGATGTGTATGTCTAGGTGGCCCTCTGTAGTCACCTGCAGTGTCTAGAAAACCTAGTTCCATTTCCCGTTTCTGCTCTTCCGCACCACGTGACTTTACAACCCACTTCCCTCTCTCCAGTAGAGGTCTTCAGCTGTGAAATTAAGGCGCTGGGTCGTGTTGTCTCAATGACCCCTCCCAGCTCTGATATTCTAGGACACTGAGCCAATTGTCTGACGGAGCATTCTCCCTGGCCACAAGTAATTAAACTGGATGACAGCTTTAGATCACCTTCGCTGAGGGCCTACAAGGTGCCAGGTCATGGGCTAGGGGTCATTATATGCATAGAAGCATTTTATTTCAATTACAGGGTTTATTACCATTAAGGCGTTCTGAGCCCCACCTTGACAGCACATCATCGCTTCTAGTTCTTTCCATGTCTTATTGCATTGGTGACGTGGTGCCATCTTCCTTGAGCTCTTGAGCAATCTCAACAGTGATTTCCACTTTCTTTCTAGCCTCAGGTTGCCTCAGAAAACTCCCCTCTCGATTTTACCCTTCTGCAATCCTCTTCTGTTTATGAAATCCCCGGGGGGACAGGTCTTATCTGTTCTATATGTCATGGCAGACACATGTCCAGGCTTTGTCAGGCTGTTGACAGTACCCATGATTCCAGGTATCTTGAATCCAGGGCCTGCTAGTACGCAGGAAACTGGGATCAGGGAATAACCCTCAGGGGTGGTGTGGCAAGATCTGCACGGGGGCCAGAGACCATCCAAGCAGACTGAGTTCCAGCAGCCAGTAATAATAATGACGAACATTAATTCGGCATATTTTCCAGGCACTGGGTTAACCCAGTAGTTCTCAAGCAGNNNTGATGTCGGGATTTTTGGCCATGTCTGGAGATAATTTGAGTTGTCACAAGTGAGGGGAAGGCTTACTACCAGCATCTAGTGGGTGTAGGTTGGGCTAAACATCGTACGATGCACAGGGTACCCCACACAGCAAGTGTGATCTAGCCTGAAATGTCACTAGTGTTGGGGTTGAGAAACTGTGGGTCAAACACTCTACATGCATTACGTCATTTAGTCATCAAACTGTCCCTCTGAAGCAGCTGCTACTGTTATTACCACCCCCCCTGTTCAGAGTGGGGGAACCTGCAGATTAGAAACATGAAGCAATTCACCCAAGTTCACCAAGCTGGAGAGTGACAGAGCTAGGCTATGATCCTAAGTCCTGATTCCCAAGTCCCTCCAAAGCCTGCGTACGTCACTACTTCGTTGGGAATGAAAAGGTCAGGCCAACTGAACTTGTAGGTCAGGACAAGGAACACGGCTCGGGAGCTGATTCTCAGAGGTTCCTGAGGACTCCAGGGCCCCCTAAGGTCCAGTAACGACCAAGTCTTGTTGCCATTGCAGGAGGACATGGAAGCTCAGCCCCCACCCCCTGCAGGGGGCATGGTCTCCCGGGGGTCCTTGGATTGACCTGGGGGGCTGATCTTGATTGCTCTCAGCTGAGCTGCGCTAGGGAAGGCAGGACATCATCCTAGTAACTTCAGCATCAAGTCGCATGGCTCTGACGTCTCTAGCTCTGGAATCAAGCGCAGGGAGGAGACTCTGACAGCTGGAGGCACTTGCTTCGAGCCAAGTGAGAGACGTGGCCACTCGCCAGAAGCCACGTCTCCTTTGATGTGGCCTGCAAACGCACTCACAATATCGGCTCAACGGGAGTCGACAGGTGCACAGACGCAGGCCTGGTATCCAGTAGGCCCCTGATAATGAATGAACGAACAAATCAAACAGGAGAATGGAGACCTCTTTTGTGAGGTCAAACCTTGGACTACAGTGAGAGGGCTCGGCAGAGATCACGGAGGGGAAGGCAGGGCCAGGCCTGTGGGGTGATGCTTTGGGGGTGGGGTAGTGCCACGTTCTCCAGAGGGGTCAGCAGAGCAGCAGCTGGAGCTGTGTTTTCTAGAACACAAGCCACGGGAGACTGCAGCGAAGTCTGACTCCAAGCACCTTAGGGGCTTGACTAATGTTTGGACTGCATCATTGGAATGTTTGGCAACCAGGCCTTAAACTCAGTGACCTCCCAGACCCAGGGGTTGCAGAGCCTGGAGAAGCCTTCCTCTCCGGGACATCCCCTGGGTGGGGGCTGAGGTCGCAGATGGACACAGGGATTTAGTGAATTGTTCCTGAGGTGGAAATAATTCTCAATATTCTGGTTTCCTCTCTCCAGGCCCTTTCGAAGACCGTATTTACACCGATAAACTGGCCTCATGGAGTCCAGAGAGATCAGCTCAAAGCACTTAACTCTGGATGCTTTTTTATTGTTGTGTTGTTGTTGTTGTTTTCCTCTGTGGGGGCAAGGAGAGGGGGGGATGGGGGGAAAGGGAACTGAAATTCATCGGTGGTTTATTTTGGGTTGAGTGCTTTTCCTGGTCACATTAAGGAGGTGGCAGAGTGACCTGCAAAGGCGCCAGGCAGACCCGGGTGGCCAGAGACTCCTAAACCTTGGTTTACTCTTCTGTAAAAGGGGATAATGCTTGTACGTATTTTCTAGACTTGCGATGACGAGTTAATGAGCTAATACACAAGATGGGCTGAGTCTAGCAGCTGCCACAGGATAAAGACCTCACTGAATGTTAGCCAGCGATGTTGCTATTTTAAATTTCTCACTCTTCCCCACCCTGGGAGGTGGGACTCATTGTCTCCATTTATGTGTGAGAAAGTCAAGGCTTGGCGGGGTTACCGGGGTGCAGCTTCGCTCTCAGTTCCTCCGGCAAGTCTCTGCTGGCTTCCAAGGCCAGGGCAGGTGTCCCCTGTCCATGCGGCCCAGGCCCCTGCTCTTCCCTCCCAGCTTTCATTGCAGCATAGAGTGAGCGCCTGTTCACTGTCCCAGCCCCTGCCACGTTGTGGGCCCATGAGGACAGCCTCCGGGCCCAAAGGATCGTTCTCGGTTGTGATGAACACCTAGCAGAGGACCCGGTTCATGGTGAAAGCTGAAGGGACCTAGGTAATTCGGGACCCAGCAGTCTGAGTTGGGTTTGCTTCTTTCTTACAGTGTGTGTGTGTGTGTGTGTGTGTGTGTGTCTGTGTGTGTGTGTGTCTGTGTGTGTGTGTTCTTTCTTAGGAATGCTGAGTAAAGCGGGTGGCTGGGGACATCCTTTCAGTGTTAGCAGGTCTCTTCTCTAGCATAGGGACAATGGCAAACTCAGCCTATTTTCCCTCTCCATGCTGCCCACCTCTCTCCACCAATTTCTACACAACCTAAGATTCCCAGAGAGAAAGCCAATGTACCATCCATCTAGAAGAGATTGGGAGTCAGTTATACGTTTCCTTGGTGCAGAAATACACAAATCACAATGGATCCTTGCAAGTGTTGGGGAAACAATGGCTGATTTCAGCATAGGGTTCTAAATCTTTCAACGACTGTCAGTTTTCTTCCTTCACTTTTCATTCCTAGCTCATCCAGTTCTCCCGAATCCCATGAGGATTGCTCAACACGGAATCTCGGCCAGCTGAAGGAGGGTGAGCCCAACTCCATAGAGGAGCTAGTAATTAATTAGTTAATCCAATGGTTTGAGTTCCTCCTCTGTGCCCAGCCGTGCACTAAGCACTGAGGGTACAATGCAGGAAGAAGAGAGGCAGGCGCCTGACTTCCAGAGTTTACAGTTTGGTGGAAGATAGAGGTGACAGTCATACAGTCACACTATGGACGTACGTAATGAATCCAAGAACTACGCATAGGTATAATTGCTCTGGAGGAAAAAAAAATAGTTCTGTGAGGACTTGACCCAGATTAGGTGATCAGGAAGAGTTCCCTTAGGAAGTAAAACTGGGCAGAGATCTGAAGAATGGATAGGAGGTGGTGGATAGAATGTTCCAGACAAAGGGAACAGCTTGTGCAAAGTCTCTGTGGAGACCTGGAAATAAACAAAGGCGTTAGGGTGAGAACATGGAAGTTGAAGGTACACAGGGTGTAAGCCAGGCTGGAGAGGCAGGCAGTGACGGCCTGTGTGGGACCTTGCAGGCTAAGGTTAGGATTTGGCTGCAAGTCTAAGAAAAGTGGGAAGGCATAGGAGGGGATTTAGAAGCTGGGATACATTTTGGTTTATTTCTTTAAAAGATTGTTCTCGCTGCTGTGGGAAAATGAAGAGTGCCTGAGCGCACATGGGGAGACCAGGGAGGAGACAAAGCTGGTTGTCCGGGGGAAGGCAACCATTGCTTGGACGCAAAGGGGCAGTGGGGATGGGGAGCAGAACGTGGGCTTCGGAGGTAGCCATGCGGGGACCGGGATGAAGGGAGCTGTCCATGGAGACTTCCAGGTTTCTGGTTTGGCAACTGGCAGGATGGTGGCCCCACTTTGGGACCCAAGGATGCTAACAGAAGGTGAGGTTGAGGGGTAGAGGGAGGCAGACGAAGAAGGTGACCTTCGATCCAATGAGCTTCAGGGCCCACAGGACATCCTCGTGGATGCTAGTAGACAGTTAGAGGTATGTGTGTGCCCCTCTCGCTCTGCAGGTCTCCTGAGAACTGACCCTGCAGCTCTTTAAGACTCAACTTCATTTCTCTGTTGCTGCTCAGTTTTGATCATCGTTGAGCCACTTGAGTTCCTTTCCTTTCGTATTAAGGTTTTGGAGTGAGAAAATGTGGTCCTCCCAAGAAGAGGTAAACCTGGTTCTACTTATTACCACTGTTAAGGAGATGAGATGAGATGCCACCGTGACAGGGCCCCCAGGTGAGCCCCGAGACTCTGTGTCCCTGAGAGAGGCCTCTGAGCCTCGGTCTGGGACAGCTTCGTCTCACCTGTGTGGAGCCGGTGGGAAGGGTTCTCCTGAATAGGAGGTGGCATCTATCTTTATCCTGGCCAAGCAATTGTACATCTTTCTTTTGTCATTTTTAATAACGTCATTCATCTATTTACTGATTTATTTAGCCAACTTTTATTGAATATACTGATTTAGATTCTGGACGCAGAGGATAAGACAGATGGAGTCTCAGCTCTCATGAAGATTGCACACCAGTTGGGGAGACAGGCAACAATCAAGGAAACGAATATGCAAACAAGGTAATTTCCAATGACTCTTGGGAAGGCATCTGAGGAGTGACATTGGAGGGGAGCCTGATGAATGAGCCAGCCAGTCATGCAAAGGCCTGGGCGGTGATGGGGGACAGCTGTGGGAGCACCCATGTGTAGGTCCCGAGGATGCCTATTTGAGGAATAGAAAAGAGGCCAGGGTGCCAGCTCAGTAAGCAAGGGGGAGAGATGGTGGAGACCACAGGGGCTGGACCATGTAGGCTATGGTGGATTTTGTTTTAAGTGCACTGGGAAGGCAGAGAAGGCTTTAAAACAGAATGGTCTGTCCTGATTTGTCACCTAGAAAGATTTGTCACCTACCCTCTGGCTGCTGTGTAGACGATACATTGCTGGGAGGCCACGGGTCGAAGTAAGGAGTCCGGTGAGAAGGAGGTTGCAATTGTCCATGGAAAAGGTGCTGAGGCCTGGCCCATGATGGTGGTGGCGGCCATTGACTCTGAAGCCTTTCTTCTGTGCGCTTATGGGAATGACAAATGTCCCATGCCCAGAGGGACTCTATAATTAATTCTGTCATCCATTGCTCACCATAGCTACCACTATGGGTATTTTCCAAAACAAAGAAGGGCGAATGAGTATTTCTCTCTATTAAGCCATCTGTAAGGCTCATTTCTCTTATAGTTTAGCATCATTGTTGAGTTTTTTTTTCCACCAACTAAATCATTGATCATTGTGATGGTTAATTTTATGGGTCAACTTGAGCAGGTCACGAGGAGCCCAGATATTTGGTCAAACTGTCTTTTGGGTGTTTCTGTGAAGGTTTCTTCGAGTGAGATGAACATTTAAATAGACTGAGAAAAGTAGATGGTCTTGCCCAATGTGGGTGGGCCTCATCCAATCAGTTGAAGACCTCAGTCCGTCAGTTGAATAGAACAAAAAGGCAGAGTAAGACAGAATTCTTTCTGCCTGACTGCCTTTGAACTGGAACATCAGCCTTTTCCCTGCCTTTGGACTCAAATAGAAGCATTGTTTTTTCCTCGGTCTTGAGCCTGCTAGCTTTTAGACAGAAGTTATACCCTCAGTTTTCCTGGTTCTCAGCCCTTTGGACTCAGGCTGGAACTAAACCATTAGCTTTCTTGGATCTACAACTTTCTAAGTCACCCTGCAAATCTTAGAACTTGCCTTCCTCCATAACCACTTGAGTCAATTCCTTATAATAAATTTCTTTGTGTGTGTGTGTGTTCATACAAATGTAAATATATGAGTGTGAGTATACACTTTATATATATACACACATACACATTTGTAGACAGAGGAACAAATATACATATATATGTGCATGTATATACACATCTCTTTGTGTATACATATATGTGTGTATACATACACACATACACATGTGTGTATTTTCTTACATGTATGTACACACATTTTCTTATATGTATATACATGTGCAGATCCATGCACACATCCTATTGGTTCTTTTCTCTGGAGAACACTGCCCAACACAATGAACCCGTGCTGTGTGTTATTGGGAAGACCCAGGAACAGAGATGGAAACATGGTTGCTTCTCTGGGCACGGACATGGGTCTGCAGTCTAGATCTGGTAACAAACATCTAGGTTTTGGGAAATACTCCTGGAAGATTGAGCTATATTTTCAAAAGCACGAAAAGGCATGATTTTGTTTAGGAAAACCAGATAGTTCACGGTGCCCAGATCATAGTTTTGGCGCTAGGAGCAGTGATTTAGCAGGAAGGATACAGGGAAAGGAGGGTGGAAAGGCTTTGCGTGATGGGACGTGGCCATACGTAGGAGCTAAAGAAGGTTCTAGAACAGAGGACTGGCACACGTAAGGCACACTCGAGAAAGGCCCCCTGGTGGCCGTGAGAGGGTGAGGCAGGGAGCAGGGAGTAGGATTAGGAATCTACTGCCATAATCCCCTGGGGATGGAGGAACAGCCCCTGGGTTCAGGCCTGGGTGTGGGAATGGAGGGGAGGGGCTACCTTGAGAGATGCTTCGAGGTGCTGGTGGCAGGGCTTGGTGGTGGTTGGACACAGAGGGAGCAGGAGACCCAGGCTAGGAGAAGTCCCAGGTTTCTGGCTTGAATGACCGGGAGGATGGCAGCAATGTGACCATCGAATATTACAGTCAGGAAAGCCCCGTGTTTCTGTGTTTTATAAAATAAATCAGAAAGACATTGTTGTAGACTGTCTTCCACTTCCTCCTGTATCTTTACCCTTTTGAAATATATCTTTGCAGCTCCAGTCATCAAAAGACGGAGTCTCATTTCCCCTCCCCTTGAATCTGGACTGGCCTGTGACTTGCTTTGGCCCAGAGGAGTGGTGGACGGGGTGGCATGCCAGGTCCGAGACTAGGCCTCAAGAGGCCGTGTCAGAACCCTGTCCAGCCATCGTGTGAACAAGGCTAGCCTGTTGGGTGCTGAGACACCCTGTGAAGCTGAGATGAGCCCTCCCACTGTGGCCGTCCTGGGGCAGCCAGCCTCTGACCGAGGTCTCTGCGTGGGTTCAGCCAAGGGAAACTGCCCCGCTGAGCCTCGCCTGAGCGGCGAGCCACAGAATCATGAGTGGAATAGATGACTATTGTTCAAGCCACTAGGCTGTTGGGTGGCTGGCTGGATGAGGGAAGTGGTACAGGTATTTACGAAATAGACATAAAGCTAAAATCAGTGGGGGATGGTGTGTGGTTATTATCATATAAGCCTGACTGCACTCTGCAGGCGTTCATGAGGGTGAAATGAGAATAAGAAAGCTCCTTGATTTACCCTCTCATAAAGTTCTTAGAATATTTAGTTTTCAGGAATCAGAGTACGTTTTTCCGGAAAATTCATTTTGCCCCCTTGATCACCTTAGTCCTCATCCCTGTCGCAATGGAGTTGTGGCCTCTTTGAAGACACACAGTCCTGGTGTGTCCAGAACTTTCCTGGTTTTGGCACCGAAAGTCCCACATCCTGGGAAACCCACCAACTTTAGACAAACCGGGACAGTGGCTCGCCCTATTGTGCTTTGCTGTTTGCAAGTTCACGTTCACCCACTGGCTTCGGATGGGGGCGGTGGGGGCCGGGGGGGTGGTTTGCTGTGGCTCGTTTCATAGACAGGGAAGCTGAGATCCAGCAAGTCTGAAGTGCCCCTCGGACCGCCCAGCTGGAAGGCAGCCAGGAGAGGAGCTGGACCCAAGACAGCGGATGCTCACACCTCAGTCTGTTCTCGAACACCTGCTACACGGTCAGTGACACCGGCCCCTTACAGCCTGGCCGTGGCAGTGAGGAGCTGCACCCCAGCTACTCTCCAGCACGCCAGCGTCTCTCCATCTGAAACATTTTCAAAAGCATCGTTCGAGGTCTGACACCAGGAGAGAAGATCTCACGGCTTATTTCATAGCTCACCCCACGGAGCGCGGCAACTCAGGCCACGGCCAACCCTGACGCTACCCTCTGAGGGTTGCTGGCAGCTCCGATCTGACAAAGGCAATGCAGATGAGACTCGGCTCCAGAGAGAGACTTCGGAGAATCCAGAAAAAGATGAGGCAGCCGGGGGAAAGGGATAGGAAGAGAGAACTGGTTTCGTCTCTTTCAGGAACTGTGTTGATTCTTGATCGTGAACTCTTTGTTTGAAAAGAAAAATCCATTTTTCATACATTCAGAATTCCAAGCTGCCGAACATTTGCTCCCGTGATGAGACACATTCAGAACAAAAACGTGCAGCCTGATTTGTCTTTCCTTGAAATCAAAGGCACTGTTCTGAAGAGACTGCGCTCGCCACACAAAGATAGCAGATGTTTGCCGGGACCGAGCTGCACAGGCATCCACACGTTCAATCTTGGGAGCATTTTGGTTTTTGAAAAGAGGAACAGTTTTGTGTCATTCCGTGATGCACGGAAGCTTCTGGTACTGGTGCTCAGGTGGGGTGTGGATGAGGGCGGGTTTGCTTGGGAAGGCTCTGCAGGGGAGGATGGGGCGGGACACATCCCATCATCAGGCGCCCGCCGAGCACCCAGTGTCCGTCCGGGATGGCGTTAGGTGCAGCAGCTGGGGGTGCAGGGCCTTCAGGGTGCCATGGTCCTAATTCTTGCCCGCAGAGAGTTTCTAAGTCTAAGACTTCCTACCCTCGCGGGTTCAGAAAGCCGATTCTAAAGCTAGTTCTTTTAACTTCCCAGGTGTATTTCCCTTCTGCCATTCCTGCCTCTCCCAGATTTCTCCCTGTTCCTCATCCCTGGGATGTAATCAGTTCCAGAAACCTGCATATTCTATCCCCCCAAAATGGAATTCAGAATCATCCCCTGTTTCCATTTGCAATGCAGATTTAATCCCTTCTGCTCATCTCCGAGCCACCAGAAACACCCGGTTACACCACCCACGCTGTCTTGCAATGATCCGTTCACAGTCACACCGGGAGCCCCTGGAGGGTAGGTTCACCTTGACTTTCTCAGTAGCCAGCCCAGGGTCTGGTATCTTCCTGGGGTTCGTCAACACGCATGAGTGAAGGAGGAAGTAAGAATGTGAATGATGGAATATTCCTTAACCACCTCCCACCATGCCCTTAGGCCCCTCTGTCTCTGTTCCCACAGCCCTCTTTTTTTTTTTTTTTTTTTTAACGTGCCAACTCCTATTCATCCTTCAAGATCCAGGGCCCATGTTGCCTCTTTCAGGAAGTCTTCCTGACATCCTCAGCCTGTGTGGCGTGTTCATTTCTCCCTCTGCGCTTCCACAGCGCTCTGTGCGTGCGCAGAGCAGAAGACATACTTTACTGACTAACGTGTCTGAGTTCTTGCTTGTCCCTGCCAGGGATGGCAAGCAGACTTAGCTTCACAGCTCTGTTCTGCCTGATGTTGCTGCCGAAGGAGTGTTGAGCTGGATTCTGGTGCCTTCTCAGCAGTGTAGTCATATATACGTCATGTTGCTATTTTGTATAATACATATAATTTTTCAGTATATTAGAAGGAGCAGGCCCATTTCCTCAGCAGAAGTAAATCTAAAGAACATGACATCAGTGATAAAAGGTAGTGATGCAGACAGGCTCATGGGGGTCAGCCTGCCGGCTGGTGTGGCTTCTGGAAGATGAAGCCTGGTTCGTGCAGAGAGGCTGAGGACTGCTGAGCCCAAGGCCTGGGTGGGGAAGGTGCGTGAAGCTACCCTTTAGCTTCTGTTCTGTTCCCTTGTAAGATGGCTGCTAAGAGAGGAAGTTCTCTTGACTCGAAGCTTACTCTAGGCCAGGCAGGTGCTGGCCACCAGGCTCTAAACTCTAATAGTTATGGGGGTAGACTTTAGGTTTAGAAAAATCGGGTTAGAATCCCCACTCTGTCATTTCCAGTTGTATGATTTGGGACAAGTTACTTAGCTTCTTGAAGCCCCAATTTCCTTAAGAGGAAAGGGAGCTTCATCCTAAGTCAGCCTTTGTAGAATCGCTGGTATGGGTCAGGCAGCGTGCTTTGTGTTATCTACTCTTCCCAGCCACGACCAGGGAGGTACCATTGCCGCCCCCATGTCACAGATGAGAAACTGAGGCTCTGGATGCTTGGGTTAACAAGTCCAAGTCACTCAGCTGGAAAGCTCGCACTCTGGGTGGAACCGTAGAGCCCGACCTCACCACTAGTACCCTTAGCTGTGACTCTCATTAATCACTTTATGGTAAAGATTTTTGTAAGAATTACGGGAGTTAATTTTTAAAATGGACTCTAAATGCTTAATAAGTGATAGCTTTTTACAATACTTTCAGAGCACTTTACGGAGTGTGCAAAATGGACAGACTCACATTCCAAGAAAAACCAAAAGGGCCTCAGAGTTTTGAACACAAAATATTTCAATTCTAATGATAATTTATTTTTATACTATAAACATCAAGGAAGAAGTAACCGACTCCTTATAAAGAATATGAAAATCTGCTGTCTCGAGACTTCTCCCTTGCTTGCTTTCCAAAAATGGAGGAGCCCTTACAAGGTTTCGAAGGAAGAAAATCAGGACCTAAGAATTTTGAAGACTTCCTAGTTCCAGGAACAGGTAGACGTTCTTTCAGGTCCAAGGACTCAAACAGACTTACAATAGCGATGTAAGACAAACGAATGGAAAGAAGGCGGGAATGGGGAATGCAGGTATCAAAGGGCACGCGATTCTTACTTTTTGAAACTTAGACCCCCTGGTTCAGAAATCCAGGAAGCTGTATTTTACTCCTGTGCCCGTGAACTCTCATGATTTCACTCACCCGCTCATCTGCTTCTGCACCTTCCCCGAGACCAAGAAATGTCTTTCCCCATGATTTTTATCTCTTCCTTAATATGGGCTCTATCACTTAATTCAGAAAAATAGGGATTAGGAGGCCCAAGGTGATTAGTGGACTTGCCCCGGTCCCACAACTATTGAGGGGTGGTGTGGGCTTCCTACTGGGCTCTTGCAGACACGGCTTCTGCCCGACAGTGGAGCCCACCACCCCAGAGCAGAGCTGGGACTGCCGCGGGCCCCCTGCCCCTGTGAGGCCATTTCTGTAGGCTGCCTGGTTTTGTGTGGTTTGGGGCCTCGGGAGGCCGCTGCCCGCTCTCTAGTGCTTTCTTCTGGGCAAAAGGACGGCTGCCAGTCCTGACTCGAGGGTCTCAGTTGCTTTGCGGGGCAGGGACCGAGTCTTCCCAGGCCATGCCTGGCGCTAGAACCTTTCTGCCAGGAGCTTTCTTTAGGGAAGTCTCTCTGATCCTTGGCCAGGAAACCAAGAGTGAGCAAGTCTTCCTCTTTCAAGATAGCCCGCTCCACTGGCCGAAAGGCCAAGACAGAGGGAAAGGGCCTGGCATGTCACACTCATGGTTCTGGCCTGGCTTTTTTTAGAAAAGGAGCTCTTTCCCATGGTGAAGGGGAGAAGTCAGACTTTCCTGTTCCTCTTGGGCCGGGCATGAAGCAATCTTCAGCTCTGATGTTGACACCAGGTCAAACCCCCAGACCTTCTCTCCGGGCCTGGCCCCTTGGACTTCTGAGCTCTGACCCTGGCAGCAAGAAACTGACCCACTGGCTAGGGGTTCCACAGCAGCAGGCACTGTGCAGGGCCCGAGCAGAGACGGAGAGAAGCAGGGACCCTGCCCTGGGGCACGCCCCTCGACTTGGCCCCCAGCTTCAAGGCACACTGGCTGGGAGGCCCTGCACGAGTTACTTAACTTTTCTGAATCTCGGTCTCTCGACCACGAAAAGTGGAGAAATTGCGCTCTCTACACAAAGGGGTTATTTATAGGGAAAAATGAGAAGATCTGCGTGGAGAGCCTGGTGTAGGGCTTGGCCTATCGTACACCGTCCATAGACACTAGCTCCTGTCCAGTTTCCTGAAGTTCGTTCCTCAGCCTTCATCTTGAGCAATCACATGGTACATGGGAGTAGGGGTTGTACGCTTAGAGGTGAAGCTTCTGGATTTCACGAGAACTGGGTCCAAGTCCCAGCCACCCCACCCCCCCAACCCGCCCCACGTACCAGTAACAGTGTGAACTTGGAAAAGCTCCTTGCTTTCTCTGAGCTTGACTTTTCATCTCCCTTGCTCGGTTCTTGTTGGTGGGTGGTGGTGGGGGGATTTCTGCAGGTGCTAGGCATATGGCGGACACACGATAACTGTTCTCGTTATTATAAAGGAATCAAGTCAAATCCATCCAGTGGATGGCCTGAACCTCGATCTGTGGGGCAGACCACTATCAGATATGTGCAGATGGGTCTGTCCTCTGGCCTGGTATGTGTGGTGGAGAAAATCTAATGCAAAAATTAAGGTCAGAGTGGCTTTCTTGGTTTGATCATTCACTTTTTTGTTATTCCCAGAGCCTGGCACACGGCCTGGCTTATTTTAAGCCCTCAATGCATACTTGTCAAATTAAAGAAGGCTTTGCTAATGCCGATAGAGTTTTGTTCTGAACGGGCTGGCTCCCCAGGCAGGGCCCCATGCTTAGAAGGGCTCTGTGCATGGTTTAATGTTCTCCTGTTGCCACCTTGAAACTCTTAATACTTTTTGACAAAGGGCCTGTCATTTCCATTTTGCACTCGGCCCTACAAATTACGTAGCAGGTCCTGTGTGCTGGCAAAGAAACCTAGAAGAAAATCCAAGCCACTCAGGCTGACTTGCCTGCTCTGCCCTGTTGTCTTGCTGACCTCTGTGGCCAGAAGCCACCACGCTTCCTGAACTCTAGCCACTCAGACCTGTTCCTTTAACAGGTCACACCCCCAGCTGCTCCCCAGCTCATCCCATGGTTAGCTCCTAAGTCACCTCCACCGGAAGGTCCACCCTGACTACCCTCCCAGCCACTCTGTCTTATTAACCTGATTTATACTCTTCATATCATTATAGCCCCTGATTCTTCTTTCTGCCATCCACTTGTTTCTTATTTGTTGACTTGTTTATTTTCTGTTTCCTGCAGTAGACTAACCCCCCCGATGAAGGGAGCAGTCTTCCTGTCTTGTTCCCGAAGCATTGCACAGCCCTTGGCACGCAGTTGGTACTCAATAAATGCTTATCGGCTTAAGAATGAATGGAATTGGCAGCGTTGGATTTTCATCTCTGATCTCCTGGGACTCTCTCAGATGGGAAAGTCAGGGCTGAGCTGGCAGCGTGCCCCCCGAGGTGGGGACAAAAATGGCTGTGTGGGTCCCCAGCCCCTGCTGCTGAGCAAGGTGGCCACCTTGCCTGTAATCTCCTGGCCACAGAGGCTGGGCTCCTCTCTCAGGCCCCTGCAGTGGGAGTCCACTCCGCACACGAGCACTTAGAAAGGTCTGAGCAGCTGCTGCGGACCAAGGGGTGGGAAATCAGAGCCTGATTGCTATGGAAACACTGGGTCAGAAGCCATTTAATCAACAGCTCCATTTTGCAGGTAAGAACATTGAGCCTCTGGGAGAGGAAGAAACTTATTCGGTAGCCATGACAATAACAGCAAAAATCCAAGCCAACCCAAACCAAACCAACTAATCAAACAAAAAGAAAAAACACAGTCAGAGGCAGTACAGCATACAAGGGTAGCATTAAATGCGTTAATATTTACAAGGTACTTAGGACAGTTTCCTGCACAAAAGAGTTCTTTCACTGTTCCAGGAAATTTGCAAGACCCTTACTCGTAGCATTTCATTGACTCCTCCCGGCAGCCTATCGTACTGCATTCCCATTCCACAGATGAGGAAATGAAGGCCCCCGCTGGGGAGTGCATGGGCTGGGATGTGACCCCAGGCTGGCTGACTCTAGGGCTGGGTTCTTAGCCTCTTCCCTGGGTGGCAGTTAAGGGTAGAGCGGGCCTGGCATCTCCGTGCTCTTTCCCAGCACCGGGCAGGCGACTGGCCTGAGTGGGAAATGCCTCTGATTCACATTTGCTCTGCTGGGAAGCCACCTTACTCATTGGCTCATTCATGCTGCAAGTATCTTCTGCCGTCTCCCCTGAGCGTGGTGTCGTGCCAGGAGCTGCAGGCAGATAGGTGAAGCCAGACATCTTCCGTGTGCTACAGCAGCGGTCCCAGCCTGGGGGACTGGCAGAAGTGGGCCACACGCCGGAGAGCTGATGGGCACAGGCCAGCTGACTCTGCTGCCCCTCCTAGGGTCCTTGCCCACCCTACGTGGAGGGTGCAGCTGACACAGGGGTCATGAATGGCTGGGACCCCAGATGTACCAGAGGAGACCATGCATGGTCAGCGCTCCTGGGCAAAGTCCCACGGGGAGGGCTGTGAGGGAGCACTCTGGTAGCTTGCGATGTGTCTGAGAGCTGTGCTCCCTCGTGGGCCGGGTGAGCTGTGAACAGGGGCTGAAGGCCCAGTGGAGGCCACCCCTGGAAGACGCCAAGAGCCTCCAGCAATGATTGCAGATTCGTCTCTCTTCCTTTGCAGCCTGGCTGTCCTGCCGGCTCCCCACACGCCGTCAGGAGCTTCTCAGCAGGCCCTGTGCTTCTCTGGAGGTGAGCGGGCCTCTTCCGTCCACAGCGGAGATCCCAGCCCATGGCGTCCATTGACTTCATCTATCTATTCATTCACACACTCAATACTTTCATTTGACAAATATTTCCTGCATTTCTCTTGTAGCCTAGGCATCGTGCTGGGCTCTGAGGACACCTCTGAAAGTAAACCAGTCATAACTTTTCCAGGACCGACCTGTTAGCAGGCCAGCATACATAGAATAAAGCAAGGAGAAAAAAATAATCACACGCCCTAAAAGGTACACCGAGGGAAAGAATGGGGTGATATCCTGTGGTTTTGGAGCTGACTTCTCTCAGCTCATGAGAGACAACTGTTAAAAATTCAGGAGTTTCAGGAGCGGGGGGGATTAAACGCAGGCACGATGAAAAATTGTGTAAATTTACAAGGAAATTATGTGAAAAGTAAAAATAAAAAAAATGCATCACTTCTTAACTATTGTACTCTTCTCTCTGCTCTTGAAATGATTTACTCCTGTTGTATCCATAGGATAGAAACACCCTCTACCAGCGTGTCACCGTGTCTCTCTACCAGCGTGTCACCGTGTCTCTCTTCCCGACACTGCATTCGGTGACCACACCCGGGGAGCTTGACATTGACTCTGACGGGAGTCTTTATTAAAAACGCAAAAACTGGCAAACACAACAAATCAGGGCTTTTGTGTCTCTTGGGAGCCAGTTGTGAAACATTTCCAGCGCACCACTGGGATCCACGAGCGTGTAACAGAAGAACAGACCTCCGGCGGGGAGGTCAGGGCGGGGGGTGTCTCTCAGGAGGGGGTGTTTGTGCCGAGACCCGAAGGACCCGAAGTGGTCGACCATGTAACCGAGCACATGGAGTTTCACGCGGAGGGAAGAACAAGGGCGAAGTCTCGAGGCGCGGTTGTTTCTGGGAATGAAAGGACCAATGGGGCTGTTGAGAACCACGGACAACTGTGGTGCGGCGAGTGCGGGGCGACGAAGCTGGAAAAGCGGGCAGGGGCCACACCTCACCGTGCCAGGGAGTTTGCACTGTGTTGGAGGTGCCGCGGGAAGCCATCAGAGGGCATGGCTGGGGCCTGCGGGGTCCCCTCGGATTCCAGAATGTTGCCTCCAGGGCGTTCCATGTCTGTGCTCTTTCTGCCCCAGCGCTTTCTCCAAAACTGCAGGGGGCGGGGGCAGGAGGACAGGAAATCTCTTGGGGTCCACCTTCAACCATGGGAGATGGAAAGTGGCGGATCATTCAGGCACCCTGGTGGCCTCGAGCCCCTCTGCCTACCTTAATGACCTCAGCAATGTCCCCTGGGGTCAGCTGGGGCCCTTTCTCTGTCTCCCACTTTCTGCTCCTTGACTCATGCTTCCTGGGATCAACTCCCAAATCACTTACCTGCCCCACAGTCCCTGTCTCAAGCTCTGCTTTGGGGGGCCACCCACTAAGATGAGGAGTTATATGGGGGTGATGGGAACACAGTGAGCGTGGAATGAGTGGATTGGGGATGGGCTGGAGGCGTCACTTCTGCCCCCTCCGCTTCCTCTACCTGTGCCTGGGGCTCTGCCCCCCTCCTCCAGGGGCCCCTCTCCCGGGCCCCGGAATTGGTCCTGATCAGGGACAGCCTGCTCCCTTTGCTGAGGCCTGGGTGTGCCAGATGTGGGGATAGAGGCCTCACTGGGTCTGTGCCCCGTGCCCACCCCTCCACGGTGGCCTGGGGTCAGGCTCCTGATGTACGTCTCACTAGGCTGACCCCTCACCAGCTGGTCCCTGTCTTCTCCTGAGGGTGTGCTCATTCTGTCCTTCCCCCATGGTTCTGCCGGTCTGCCACCTAAATCTGACGGTTTGGCGAGCTGCCCAAGTCCCCGTGGGGGGGCATGGCTGGTCCCCAGCACAGAGTCTATGCCACATGGACCTCCATCCTGTGGGTTTCTCAGGTCCTCTGCCATTGGCTGTAGCCCTACCCTATTGGCTCAGCCTGGGTCGAAGAGGATGCCCAGTCTGCCTCTTTCCCAGTCCTCCAGTTGAGCAGAGGTGAGCAGCTCACCTAGCAGGGTAGGCTTCAAGACCTGCTTCTATTGTAGTGAGAGGGTCTGAACTGAGCTGCTAAATGTTGGCGTTGTGGGTGGCCTATGTGCTCAGAGTAGCCTCTATACGCCCCTTTCTGAATCTCTCCCTTCTTGGCCCTCCAAAAGCCGTGTCCTTCTAATTCCCCTCCACTTTGTACCCCCCGCCCCCCAGCGCAGGCCCTCCATCAGGACACAACTTGCCTGCGGCAGTGGACCCCACTCCTTCTAGGACGTTCTTGCTTGGCTCCATGCCTGGGAAACCAGCCTATTCTCCTCCCTCTCCCCCGGGGGCCTGGCTCTTTTCCCCACCATCAGCTCCTCCTGCTGCTCCCTTCTGAAGCTCTCCAGAACATTCTGACTCATCCTCTGACTCAGGTGGAGTCTATTTCTGTTCCCACGTTCTGCTCCCTAATGGGCTGGAGATCACAGCTGTCACTCTGGGAGTGGGTGGGGGGCTACAGCTAGGTTCCCGTGTGTGCTTGTGCCTGTGTGTCCACGTGTGTGCAGGAGGCACTTCCCCCAAGAGCCTGGGGAGGGCAATTCTCCTCTTCCTTCCCCACCTTATATCCCCCCAGCTCCTCGAGAGCAGACAAGCATCCTCCAAGGCCCCGGGAGAGATGAGTGGTGGCACTAGCCAAAGAAAGCTGCACTGCGGACCGTCACAAGATGATTGTATTATGGAAGATGCTTTTTAGCAAAGAAAGTCCAAGTTGGTGACTGCTTAAGTCAAACCCTGAATCCCAGAATGTCTACCTAGGAGAGCTGGCAGGAGCCTAGAGGTTGAAGGCAACCACCCACTTGATACTTTGGGCCTAAAAGAGACCCAAATTGGTTAAGAACCATGTCTGAAATCAGCCAGCAAGCAAGTGGCCGAACTTGATTCGAATCATAATTATTTCATGCCCTCCGTTGATGTGAGATAGATTTCCTGTCCTCTCTCCTGGTCACTCTCTAGGCAGGAGCCCCCCTCCTCTAGGTAGAGTGGCCAGGAGCCACCTGTAGCTGTTAGCGATTGAAATGTGGTGAGTCTGAACTGAAAAGTATTGTAGGTATAAAATGCATGCCGGATTTCAAAGACACAGCATAAAAAATAATAGGAAAAAAATCTCATTAATGATTTTTTACATTAATTGCAGGTTTGAGATGGTAATATTTTGGATATATTGGATTAAGTAAAATATAATTAAGTTAATTTCGCCCGTTTCCTTTTACTTTTTAAAAATTCACCTACAAGAAAATTTTAAATTCCATGTGTAATTTGAATAGGTAATGGTTCATGTTTGTGGCTCCCATTATGTTTCTATTGGGGCCGATCAGCCCTCAGGCCAAATCTGGCCCAGTGCCTGTTTATATAAATAAAGTTTTATTGAAACATAACCAGGCTCCTTCATTTACATAGAGTCTATGGGCAACTTTGTTTTACAATAGCAGAGTCCACTATTTGAGATGGAGACATTTTGACCCTCAAGGCCTGGAATATTTACTCTCCCGCCCTTCACAGAAAAATTCTGCTGACTCTTGTGCTAAGACATCAATTTCATGAGAACAAGGATTATGAGCTTGACACACAGTAAGTGCTTAATCAGTATGAATTGAATGAATGAATGACTTGGTTCATTTTGGAGGGTTCGTTTGTGGGAATTCCAGGCAGAGAGGATAGTGTATGTCCAAGCATGGGGCCAAGAAGTAGCACCGAGCACGCTGGTGATGGGGGTGTCTGGGGTGGCCCTTTATAGAAAATTGTCTGATTCTAGCTCTCGATGTCTATATCGGCCTCCTCCTTGATGCCTTCCCTGGTGCTGTTCTTTCTCAGGCAACCACCATTCTGCCCACATAAACCCCATCAAATCATCGAGCTGCTCCAAAATCTTCAATAGCCTGGCCATCGCTCGCAGGAGGAAATCAAAACTTCTTAGCATGGCCTTGCAGGTCCTCCCACGCCGGCCTGCCTTCTCCCCTCCCATGCTCTGGGCCTGCTCCTGCCCGGGCCCCACCCATTCTGGTCTTCGTGTCTTTCTTTCTTCATCCCCCTCTGCCTGTGAACCTCGCCTTGCTCTCTGCAAGTCAAATATCCACCCTTCCAGGCTCAGCTCCAATACTTCTTCCTGGAGACACCATGTGGCGTTTTGCCAGTTTGAGTTTCTTTTAAATAATTGTTACTGTAAGATAAATGATAGGAGGCAGTCAGTTCCCACAGCACGTTGTATCTTTTTTTTTTTTCACTGCAGCCCTAATAATTGAAACCAGGAAATCTCACTTTTTATCTAGTACTTACTGTGTTCACCACACTAACCTCTCCCCACGCATTGTCTTTGAAAATTCTCTCAACTTTACGAAAGAGACTCCCTTTTACCTCCATTTTACAGATGAGGAAACAGACTCAGAGATGTGGTGTAAGAATAGTGAGTGGGGACCCTGAACTTCAAATTCAGCTTAGTTGGACTCTAGAACCCCAAGTCTTAACTTCCTACTCACCCATGCCTGGGACCCTGGTTCCTCCTGCAAAGACCCCCATCCCAGGTCCTAGAAGCAGTCCTGACTGCGGACAGCCTAGTCCCTGCTCTGCGGCCTGAGTGTGTCAGCCAAGAGGTAAGTCAAACCCAGTGGGGTCTGTGTGGAGACCACTCCAGACCTCACTCCAGACCTTATTATCTGCCCCACCTTCAAGTTAAGCATAAATGAAGTCTTTGCTCCTTTTTGGGTCTTGACACAAAGGTCACCTCCACAGGGAAGTCCTCCAGGATTGCCCAGACTAGGTTAAATCTTGGATATATGTTCGCATAGTGCTCAGGTCTTCTTCTTCCATAACTCTCATTACATCTGAAATTTTTTGGTCATGATTCCTTTGTCATCTGTTTCCCCTACTAGACTAAGCGTCATGGGTGCAGGGGCTTTGTTCATCGTTGTATTTCCAGCACTGCTGCAATGCCTGGCACACGCTAGGTACGCAGTAAATGTTTGCATGGATGAATGAAAGTCTGCTTGTTCTCCTTGCCTGGATATCATAACGGCCTCACTGGTCTCCAAATCCACAGGGAAGCAGAGAAGCATGTGAGTTTCTGTCCTCTCCCTGCCCCTTCCTGACTGACTTCGCGCGGAAGACGCTGGTATGTGTTGAAAGGAGACTATGAGAGATCCATGATCGTGAGGCCAGTAATGTCTGATCTTGAGCAGAACTCGGGACGGAAAGCCCCCTCCTTGGCCTCAGCCGAGGCAACCCACCCACCATGTGCCCTGTGGAGGCACAGCCTGTGGCTGAGGACCCAGCTGAAGGAGGGGCGGGGGCAGATCGCTGCCTCACAGATGGGCCTGTGGTGCCCGCGCGGAGCCGGGCCGATCCCCTCCCCCTCTCCCGCCCCCAGGCAGTGCTGGGAAGCCCGTGGATCAATCATACAGGACAGCTCCCCTGGGGGGAGGAGGGCTTGGAGGCGGAGTCTGATCCTGAAGCATAGCCAATGGCTACCCTCCTCCACAGTGGGCGTGGCTTGAGAGCTGCGGTTTGCGCCAGGTTCCGAGGAGGCCCGGGCACATGAGACCTGCAGCAGTTGGGATTTTAGGACTGCCCTGATCATCCTTTTTTTTTTTTTTTTTTTTTAAAGATTTTATTTATTTGAGAGAGAGCAAATGTGCATGCGTGAGCAGGAGCAGGGGCAGAGGGAGATAAAAAAGGACAAGCAGGCTCCCCACTGAGCCTGGAAACCAATATGGGGCTTGGTCCCAGGACCCTGGGATCACGACCTGAGTGGAAGTCAGACGCTTCAACTGAGTCACCTAGGGCCCCTGGTCATCCTTACCCATCTCAGAGCTTGGCTGTTGGGTGGGAAGGTCAGGCGGCTCTGGGACACAGGAGAATCTGGGCTCACAGGCTGGGTCCAGGAGACCAACTAACTATGGTTTGCCCGGGACTGTCCTGTTTTTAGAACTGCAAGTCCCACTGCCCAGGACATCCCTCATTCCTGGGCAAACCCAGAAACTGATCACCGTTGCCGAATGACGGTTGCTCTAAGCCATCAGCAGCAGCAGGGGATACCCATCGCTGTGGCTGGCTGTCTCTCCATCAGTGTGGCACAAGACTGCAAGATTCCTTGGGGTTCAGGGTTGGGCTGGGGCTGGGGACAGGCAGCAGCCAGCTCAGGCTTATGAATCTGAGCAGCCCACAGGGACCGGTATGAACCCTTTTAGATCCAGTGTTAAAAACCAGTGTAGGGGCCCCTGGGCCGTCTGGTCTGCTGGGCTGTGATGCGGCTACATAGAGCTGGCCTGGGTTTTGGGAGCCAAATAAGCCAGATCTGAGTATATAATGGAAATCTAACGTAAGCTACGTAGGCGAATTAAGATTTTCTAGTAGCTATATTAAAAAAAGAAACGGATGAAATTAATTTTAGTGATACATTCGATTTAACCCAATTATCCAAAAATATTACCGTTTTAACTTGTGATCAATATAAAATTGTTAATGAGATAATATGCATTTTTAAAAAATTCAGCACATCTCGATTTTGACCAGCCACATTTCAAGGACACATGCGGCTGGTTCTGGGCAGCGTAGAACTAGGCACTTTGATGGCAGGCAGAGAATCTCCCTCCAGCCCGGGCTGCTGAGATTTCAGCAGGTCCAGTTTGAGGGGCTATTTGGGGTCCCTGATGATGAAAGCTGTATCCGTGGATTTCAAAATCATTGGTTGCCCCAGTGTGATACTGAAGCTGTCTGGGGATCCTATCTGGGGACTGCAGGTCAGGTGGGGCGAGAGTGGTGTTGTCATCGTTCATCGTTCATAGGTAGGGTAGCCAGACTGCAAGGAGGAGTGTCTGTGGGTGTGGCTGGGGAGGGGCTCTTTCTTATTCTTGGAGAAGGCCTGTAGTCAGCTTGCAGTCTTGCGGAGCCTGAATCCTAATGGCGCAAGGAAGAGCAAGAGGCTCCTGCCGGGAAAGTGTGCCTTCCCTTCCCACCTCGCTTTCCACCCTCCAGGGGCAGGTTGTAGATTGCGTTCTGTGTCTGGTTCCCATCTCAGTGTCCGGCTTCCCGTCTCTGTATCTAGCCAGAGCCTTAAGCAGCGAGCCCCAAGCAGCCAGCCCCAAGCAGGGAGTCCCAAGCGGTGAGCCCCATTGCTTCTTAAGAATTGAATGGGATAGGTTGGTGATGGGTAGTAAGGAGGGCACGTATTGCATGGTGCACTGGGTGTTATACGCAACTAATGAATCATCAAACTTTACATCAGAAACCAGGGATGTACTGTATGGTGACTAACATAATATAATAAAAAAACATTAAAAAAAAGAATTGTTTTGCAAATATCGATCCTCCTTCTTAAGAACAATGAATGCTTCTTTGGTTTTTGAAAGCTGTGCCTCCGTCCCTCAGGAAAATGGATACCCCAGATATGCGCACACTTTCAAATACAATTGTGGGGGTACTGAGTCTCCCAGAAGCATTCTTTGCCCTCAAGAGTAAGCATTTCCATTTATGGTAAAAAAGTTCAAAGTCCTAATGAGGCCCAGAATTGAGAGCTGAGCCCTGTTCTGTGCCCCTCTGCTCCATGTGGATTCGCTCACATCAACTGTAAAAGCTCTTTTTACCCTTTTTGTTCCCACTCTAGGAATGACTAGGGCAAAGTCTACCTTGGCAGAGCCCATGCGGAAAGGCTGTCTACCAGACAGGAGAACAGGACAGCTTTTGGGGGCAACGTGCTTTGGTACTTGCGGAAGCCTCTTCTCATGAATCGTCTGCGAGACAACGTGCTTTGGAACTCAGAGAAGCATCTCTTTTCACATAACCAATTACAGAACTAATTACAAACTGTTTTTATCTGTTCATTAAGGTAGATATAATTAAGGCAACATTTTGTTAAACTAGTTTGAGTGTGTGCTCTAGAGTAATAATTACTACTTTTATTTCTTGGCGATCCTTTCTAATTTGTCTTGGCTTCAACGAAGGCCACCTCCTGTTCTTTCTCGCTCTCCGTTCTTCATCAGAAAGGCTTGGGTCCCTTGTCCTGCGTCCCTGCCACTTTCCTAGTTACCTTCCCCTCCTCCTTCCGCTGTCCCCTCCAATCATGCCTCCTCTGGGAGGCCACTGTGATGCCCCAGACTGGAGGAGTCCTCTAGCGAACATTCCCACTGCTCCCCATCCCACGGTTGCACTGAGATGAACCTGTTACCGGTGCTGCCCGCTGCACCGAGATCTTCACGGAGCCCGGGCCTCACGTCTGTGCCATTTCCCGCTGTGTCCTCAGTGCCCCGGACAATGCATGGCATAAGGTCATGTTCAATAAACATCGGGGGATTGATTCATGGTAGATTTGGACTGGCTTTGCTCCTTGTTGGCAACGGTTGGAGTCTGCTGAGATCTTATCTGGGCGCAATTTTCATCCCATCCTCCACCCTCCACATCCCCCCCTCGCCCCGTGAATGTACATTTGCACCCAGGTGCACCTATATGTGTGTGCGCGTGCACGCGCGCGCACACACACACACACACACACGGAGGGGATGAGCAGCATTTTTTCATATCTCCTCTTTGTCTTTAAGCCAGAACTCCTTGGCCCTTGTTAGCAGGCCTGGCTTCTGAATTGGTCTACAGAGGGAGAAAGGGATCTCTGTGCTACTTATGAAAGATGCGTTGCCTTCAGGGGGCATGGACCTTCTCAGGGGGCCCTGGGGATTATCCGTGCATCTACCTCTCACCTCTGCCTCTGACCAGCCCCCCGGTTGGGGAGCTCTTTTTCCCTGAAGCTCATGGTCTGTGCTCCATGTCTGCCCTTTCTGCTCAGATGTCCGCTGGCACTCAGGCCAGGGAGCCAGAAGCTGGAAACACATCCCCTCCCCTCCCCACCCTTGCACAACAGGAGTCTCAGTTGGGAGGTGCCCTCCTTCCGGGCCCTCCAGGAGAGGACCCCCAGCCAGTACAGAGCTACGGGCAGGAGGCCAGGCTGCAGTCCCCAAGGGGGTCTGGCCCGGGGAGCACAGCCCTCCGGGGCCAGCCCGGGGCAGTCATCACACAGCTGGCTGTGAGTTTAAGACCTTTGACTGTGGAACCTCTGCTTTTGGAAACAGTTTAGACAGTGGTGATGTCCTTGGTGTCCCCGTTCCCAGCCCTTCTCAGCTCTGCTCCTCCCCACCTCATACCCGGCATGGGCCTTTGCCCTGAACCTTGCCCCTTCTCAGAGGCTGCCGTCTGCTCCACCTCCTGCCCAGACCAATGAGAGGCGGGGGGAGGAGAGTCTGATGGGAGGTGGGGGTGGAAATGCTTTCACGCCCAGAGTCAGGATTGCAAGCCTCCCCTCCCCCCAGCGCTCCAGGGCGGGCTCCCTGCACTCCACGGGAAGGCTATGCCAGCTGACCTGTCTGTCTCCTCAACCCGCCTCCTGCTGCCTGCCCGTTCTTGTTCTCTAGCACCTTGCATTCAGACCATTCCCCCCACCCGCCACCCCCAGCTCTGCCCCTTTATTCTCCCACCAGCATATGCGGAGGGCCTGCTAAGATTTTTGGAGGCCACAGACTTGGGTTCGATACTTGGCTGTTTGACCTTGGATATGGGACTACATCTCTTTGCACCTCTGTGTTTCCTCATCTGTAAAATGGGCTTAATCCTCCCTTTCTAATAGAGTTGTCATGAGAATGGCATAAGGCAAGGCGCCTCTTTAACACACACACCTGAGCACCCGCTATGGACAGACACTGTGCTGTGTGCTGGGTTACGGTAGTGACTCAGACAGAATCCGCTTGGAGGGAGCCCATCATCTAAAGGCGGAGATAGAAAACTCTCACACGTGGGCACAGAGAGAGCCCAACAGCTCAGCAGAGCCACGCGTTTCCCCTGCCTGTTGGATGGCGTTGAGAGGCAGATGGCTGGCAAGCCGTGACAGGAGGCGCCGAGGTGAGAGTATCCCGAGGCAGGTGGGGAGCGAGGAGCAGCAGGCAGTACTCCCCAGAGCCCTGGAGGGTGAGGAGAGGCCAGGACTGGGGAGAGTGGACCAGGTAGAGGGACACTATGAGCACGAAGGCTCTGAAGGTGAGAAATCCTTTGGTAGGTGTATTGATCCCCACGGAGGTCTCGGTGGCTCGAGCATGGTAAGCAAGTTCGATCAGGAACAAGTGAGCCTAAGACAAAATACACGGGATCCTGTTGGCCAGTGGTTCTCACAGTGCGGCCCCCGCATGGGCGGGATTGGTGCCACTTGGGAACTTGAAGGAAATGCCTGTTCTTGAGCCGCAGCGTAGATCCGCTGACTCGGAAACTCTAGGGGTGGTGCCCCGCACGTGGTTCTGACCACGCTCAAGCTTGAGTCTCTCTGCCGGACTAAGGGAAAGAGTTTGGATATCCCTCCTCGGTGTGGGAGAACGCTGTTAGAGGGTTTTAATCAGGGGAAAGGGTGTGGAGGCAGGATGTGCTCTGGTTCATTGATTTTGAAGGGTCTCTGGCCGGGGGGGTGGTAGATGGACTGTGGGATCCGGGGTGGCTGTCTATGCTCAGCCGAGAGATTCACCTGACGGCTGGAGTTAACACCATCTTCATCTCAGCTTGCCACACTCATGTCTTGCCGTGTCCCCTTCCACTTCAAATGGACACCAAGTGGTCAAGCTGTCCCTACCCAAAGCCCCTGCCTAGGACCTCTGCTTGCAGGGATGGTACACCTGAGGGCCAAGAGGCTGGCCCTTGGTTTTGCAAAGACTTGTGTTCGAGTAACTTCCCTGTGGAAAGACTAGGAAATGAAACCCACCTCCTGTCGCCTGGGTCTGCCAGCCCAGGTTCCTGGAAGGGAGAAGGGGGTGCTGTGATCACCAGGGCTCAAGGGGCCATGGGTGGGGTCCTGCCTGCCCTGGGGTTGCTCCCCCACCCCCATCCTCATCTCCCCATCCCCCCTCACAATCTCCAGTGGGCAGGGCTGGCAGAGGGAGCCTTGTGATCTGGCCCTTTCCACCGCCAGTCTGGCCTCCCGGCTGCCCTAAGTTTGGGAGTTGTTGTGGAGGGTCTGCCCTCCTCGAGCTCCTGCACTTGTGCTCAAGAAGCTACGGCCCTCATGGTCCCACCACACCCACAGCCAGTGGGCCGATGTTAACAGATTATTTAGGTAAAAATTGCTGAAGTGCCCAGAAAGTCAGGCGAAAGAGCTGACGTGTTCAGGGAGCTCAGGTGAAGCTGGTGAGCAGTCAGTGTGGGCAGAGGGACAGTATGGGGGCTGGCATGGATTTCCCCAGGGAGATACTGGCTTAGCTGCATGGCCTTGCCCTTCAGAGCCATCGTTTCCTCTTCTGCCAAGTAGGGACCATAGCAGCCACGGGTCGGCTTTTGGTAAAGACTAATGGAAACAGTCAAATCTGCAAAGTGATGGGCAGAGAACAGGCAGAGTGAGTGCTTCCCTTCTGTCCAGCTGCTGCGCTGCCCCCGGGGACAGTTCCTACGGCTGCATAACAAGCCGCCCCGATCTTAGTGCCATTTCATTGCACCAGGGATTCCGCGGGTTGGGAATTCAGAGAGGGGGCAGCGAGGATTCCTTGACTCTGCGTCCCGATGTCTGAGACCTCCGCTGGGAAGACTCAAAGGGCCAGAGGTGACTAGAATGGCAGGGGCGGGGGCGGCCGATTCCAAGACTGGCTTGGTTCATGCGTCTGGGGCTTTGGCAGGGATGGCTGGACGCTGGCCTCGGCAGGGACTGCACATTTCTACTGTGGCATGTTTCCTGACATGGCAGCACCGAGTTCCAGAGAATAAAATGGAAACCGCATGGTCTTTTGTGGCAAGCCTTGGAAGTCGCTTGGCGTTATGTCTGCCATACCCTATTGATTGAGTCACAAGCCCACCCAGATGCAAGGAGAGGGAACACAGGCTCTGCCTCTTGGTGGGGGAACGTCAAAGAATTTGTGGCTGTGCTTTAAATCCGCCATAGCGACAAGCCTTCCAGACTGAAGCTGGTGGTGACAAGGCCTGCCACGCACCCAGTCGGGCCTGTGCTTCCAGCCCCTATGGGGAGTGATGGCGAGGCTCCCTCCAGTTGCCAAGGATGCCGTAACCCCAGCTCCTCGTCAGCCTCAGGATTCAGCTCACCTTGGCCTGTGACCCAAGGTGGGGGAGAGAGTCCGTCTTCCCGCAGCACGCAGAGGTCAGCTGCGCTGGGAAGGGATGAGTAACACCCTCCAGGTTCTCTCTCCGAGCATTTAAAAAGCAGTAATAAATAGATGAGAGCCTGGGAGGTGTGATTGATTTGTTTTATGAATCACAGAAGAGGCTGTAACTCATGGGAGATTAGGGCTGAAGTAAGTTGTACAGCTCTTGCATTACATGTGGAGATTAATGGCTTATCACACGAGGCCCCACCGTTAACCCGGCTCACCCACGGGGGGTTTAATAGCTGGGCCATACGGGCTGACTTTTAATTCTTGAACAAATGCTCCTGGCTGTGTGCTGCCCTGATTCTCGCCACTGAGCTCCTGCCTGCTTGAAGCTACAAGGGCTCAGGAGCGGCTTCCCTTTTGGGGAGCAGGAGCTAAGGATTCCCGGTTTCCCGTGTCCTTCCTGCAATTTCTTAAAGCAAGGAACAGAAGTTTTCAGGAGGGTGGAGGGACGATGACACCTCCGTTACTCCCACCAGCTAGCTTCTACTTGGTGTCCCAGGGGCTGTGCTGAGGGCTCTGGAGATTCTCAACGGAAGCCTCCCTGCAAACCTCAGGGGTGGGTGTGATGGAACCGAGGTGACAGATGCGGAGTGTGGGTTGGAGGCTGCGTGGGCTCGTGGAGGAGCATGGGTCGGGATCGCGTGGACCTGGGTGGGAATCCAGGTGTAAGCTTCTGTTCCTGGTGTGCCTGCTGTCTTGGAACACTGATTGCATCTGTGAAATGATCGTGTAAGTCCTTTGTCGAGGTGTCCTGAGGACCGTGGGGTCACAGTGCCTTGCACTTCAGAGGTGTGCATTTGGAAGTCAGCCCAGGACGCTGCTGGGGACATGAAAGGGACAGCAGAGGGAAAAGCAACCACGTGCTTCTGAGGCAAACCTGGCCTCGTGTGGGTGCTCCTGGTGCCGTACCTGGGAGTGCAAGGTGGAGTTCGATGGGCTGGACCCACTGATGGTTGAAGACACGTGGGCTAGGCTTGGGACCCGGCCACCATACAAAGTGTCAGTCTGAGAGCTCTGGATGGTGCTTGTCACAGAACATGGTTAGAATTCAGGAGCGGGAGGGCAACGCCAGCAGCAGGCTCAACCCTAGGCTCACGTATCTGTCCCGACCAGAGCAGCAGCTGCCCGAGGTCCCCCCGAACCTCCACGAGAGGCTGGAGGCACTTGTGTCGCTGGTGGGCACCCGGCAAGGCCACGGGGAGCTCCGGATATTCCTTGCTTCAGTCTGTCCATTCTCATGTCTTTGCTTCTGCCTCCGCTCCTCTGACCAGCACACCTACTGCCTGATGGGATCAGAGCTGGCGTCTGGATCTGTCATCACACAAAGATCCAGCTGTTGGCTGGTGCCCAGCTGCCTGAGTGAGGTGGAACTCTCAGCTTTCTGCCCACCTGTTCCCTGGTCTTCATACCTGCAGAGAAGACCTCTTTGGGTTTTTGTGGCCGCCCGTATCCCACCAGAGTTCAGCACATGGCTTGGATATCTGTTTTCTGCTGGACCCACCCCAGAGGAATACTTGTGAGCTTGATCCGCTAAATCCTGATACTAAAGTCAGGGACCCCCCACCCCCACCCCAAGGCATGCTGCACTAATGTTAGAACAAATTAAGATTCCCCCACCTTCTCACAGAGGGAATCACAGCACTAACATTTAGGGTCCAGGCTCTTTACATTTTCCACGAGACAATCCTTGCACTGGATATATTTACATCTCCCCTCCTGCCCTCCTCCCACTTTTCTCGCTTTATTTTTGCATGGCACTTAAAATCTTCTACTTCATAACAGACATATTTGTTTAATTGTTTGCCTGTCTCTCCATACCCACTAGGGCATAAACTCCACAAGGACAAGGATTTCTGTCTGATGCATTTATTTCTCTATCCCCCACCCTCGACAGTACTTGGCAGACAGTAGGTACCTAATAAATATCAGTGAAATTGATTGAATGGGGAAGTGCCCATGAGCTTTCAGAGATCTGGGTCTCCCAGATGGCTCTCTCCCACCCCCAGCCTCTGCTGTGTCCTTGCCTGGCTCATGGACACTGACCTTTGGGCAGCTCACCATGGGCTCGTTGACCTAACAACCACTCAACTTTGCTCCCTGGATTCGGTCTTGGCCTCTGGCCCAGGCTTTCCAGGAAATCCAAACCCAGCTGTTCTCAGTCTTGACTTTGCTATTCCTTACTGATCTCTGTAACTTTGTGGGGCTCTCGCTCCTCTGTGTGGCAGATACATGAATGGCCAGTCATATTGGGTCTGTCGTCAAGCCTATGGCCACATAGCAGGTCTTTGGTTGGGCAGTCAGTCAACAAGCACCTACCACCCAGAGCCACATTGCCTGGGTTCAAGTTCTAGCTCTGCCACCTATAGCTCTTTGGGCATCCTCTCTGAACTTCAACTTTTTTTCATCAGTAAAATGGACTTAATGATGCTTAGTTGGAAGCTTCAGTGAGATTAAGTTTGAAAAGCAAAATGATTTTAGCATACAGTAAGTGCTCAATAAATATTAGATACTATTATTACCAGTGAGTCAGGCATCCATGGCTCCAAAGGTCATATTCCAGGCGGAAGGGCGACAAATGGCCTGAAAACCATAGTGTAATATGTTTGAGGCTGTGATGGTAGGAACTAGGTGCCACCAGGAGGGCTGCTTAGCCCCGCCAAGGTCAAAGGAAGGAAACCACAGAAGACCTCCCCAGACATGTAATATCTGAGTGAATATGACTTTGGCAAGTTGAAAGTGTACATATTAGTTATCTATTGCTACGTAACAAGTTAACCCAAACTTAGTGTCTTAAAACCCACACATTCATTACCTCACAGTTTCTGTGGGTTGGGAGTCAGGGCATGGATCACCCGAGTCTTCTGGCTCAGACTCTGTCACCATCAGGGTGCCATCAGGGGGTGGGCTGGTTCTTAGGTTTCATCTGAAGGCTCAACCGGCAGGAGGAGAGCCCTCCAAGTTCACTCATGTGGATGTTGGCAGGATTCAGCTCCTCATGGACTGTTGGACTGAGGGCTTCAGTCCCTCCCTGGCTGCTGGCCAGAGGCTTCCCTCTGCTCCTTCTGCACAGCACGGAAGCTGGCTTCCAGCAGAACAAGAAAGCAAGAAAGGGTGAACAAGGCAGAGAGGCTTTCTGGAACCTAACCTCACAAGTGACACCCCCTCACATTTCCCAGGAGCAGCAAGTCCCTAGGTCCCGTCCATACTCAAAGGGAAGAGTTACAAAGGGCAAAGATCAGCAGGCGGGGTCACTGGGAACCATCTTAGAATCTGCTGGGGGAAGTTTCGGACGAGGAAGGGGAAAGTTCCCCAGCGGGAAAGTTTCTGATGAGAAGGGGAAATTTTGTGCAAAGGTACAGAGCAGGGGAGCCTGCCTGGCCTGCTTGGGAAAAGGCAGGTGGTGTGGGGGGACCACTGCATGGGAGAATGGTGGTGGTGACCGCAGGTGAAGGTGACAGCAGGTGGCTTTGGAAAGCAAGGCGAGGGCCAGTCTGTGAAGAGCCTTGAGGCCCTATATGGACTTTCTCCTTTAGTCCTAAGACAATGAAGAGCCACTGAAAGCAGAGAGGAGGAGGGGGACGTGTGAAAGAAGGATGAGCACAGGTCTGGTCTTCTTCATATGACCTTGCCTGTCTTCATCAAGAGAGTGAAGATGGAGCAAGGGGTGACATCTCAGGTATGACCGGCACGCATCTCCATGTCCTTAGAGCTGCTTCTTGTGGGTTCTATCCCCCTGACCCCAATTTTGTCTCAGCTGACCCATGGTTGGATATTCCCCCTGTTCTTGCCAACCAACTCTGGAACACTTGTGGGCAGCCACTGTGTGTCAGGCAAGGTCCTGCTGGACAGCGGCTAAGATGGGGGAGAGGGGGAGGGGCAAAGGTAAATTCAATGAGACAGGGCAGACCCACCGCATCCCGGGGCTCAAAGATGTTAATATAAACGATTAACATTTATGGAGGACGCACCATGTGTCGGGCACTATGCTAAGAGTTTTATAAACTGTGTCTCATTGAATTCTCAACCACCCTCCTGGGCTGGCACCATTATTCGCCCTACAGATATTCTGAGCAGATCTTCCGAGAGGTGACTGGGTGAATGTCTGGCAGAGCCAGGCCTTGAACCCACTAGTCTAGCCCCAGAGCCCAAGCACTCAGACACGGGGCTTCCCAACCCCCTGTCTTCCCCGTGGGTACACGAGCATTCTGCATCTCGGTCATTTCTCTTATTGGTCTTCACACGGAGATAAACTCATTGTACAGCATTTTAAAATCATAAGTAAAGGTAAGAAAATAAAAACTAAGCACATACAACCCCAAATGGAGACACAATGCGACTCTGCTTGAAATGATTTTTCACCTCTCATTTCTCCGGCTAAGTAATGATGCCTGGCACATTCTCTTCTGCTTGATGGTAGTTCTCTGGAGAGGTGATGGAGCCTGGGTCAATGGCATAGAGCTTGCTGAAATTCCAGCCGCTCCTTATCAGCTCTTTGATTCTGGGTAAGTCAAGCTCTTTCCAGCAACACTGTCGGTGTGCCAACTGTATTCCCCCAGATTCCTTTCCTGTTTCTGCACACGCCGGCCTGTAGCCAGCAGGTGTGCCCTCTGGCTGCGGAAACTGCTTTAGCTGAGTGCACGGAGAGCTGGAACTTAATGCGGCCACTGGCCACAGGGGGTCTGTGTTCTGCAGTTTGTCCCCCAATTAGGACAACTCTGAGGTGTGACACTGTTTGCAGAGATTCCCCGGGGACTGAGCCAGACTCAGCCTGCAGGGGTCTTTGCTTCAATGCGCAGCTGTGCTGACCTTGGTGCTTCTCAGTGCTATTTCTCACTACCTGGGAGTGCTTTCTTCCTGGGAGCGCTTTCAACCATCTTTGTCTCAGACAAACCGAAATGGATAGACATTCTACAAAACGCCTGGCCAATACTCTTCGAAAATGTCAAGGTCAAGAGAGACAAAGAAAGATTTAGAAGATATTTCCCCTTAAAAGAGCCTAAGGAGTCAGAGTGATTAAATGCCATGCATAATCCTGGATGGGACCTTGAGCCGGGAAGGAGAAATAGCTTGTAAAAGACGGTATTGGGACAATGGACAAAATCTGAACATGGGCTGCACAAGGATTGGAACGATGTTAAATTCTGTGCTTTTGATCATCGTACTATGATTATATGCAAGAACGTCCTAGTGCTTAGGACGTAAACACTGAAATACATAGTGATAAAAGAGCATGATGTCTCAACATTGGCAAGTCCAGAGAGAGGACACATGGGAACTTCTTAGACTGAAACTTTTCTTTATGTTTGAAATTGTATCAGAATGCATGTCTTGGGGTCTGCTTCTGGGGAACCCAACCTGAGACCCTCTCCGAGCCTTGTAGAGCAGGGCGTATGCCGACCGGGCCGCAGCTGGTGATACAGTAATGGGAATTCGAGCCAAGCCTGGCACGGGGAGCAGAGACTCTATCCCCCCTTCTGCCCAATTGTCAGCCATGCATTCTTGAACACAGAGGTTGGGAGGCCTGCAGAGAGCTCCCAGCACGTATTGCTGGGCCTCAGAGAAGCACACTGTTGTTCCCGGTTATCTGGGTCTGCATTTGCTCACCCGGCTTAGCCTGTGTCTCTGCAGAACCTTTCCCAGTCCACAGCTGTGGTCAGTGATTTTTGTAGATTAAAAGGAACTCCAGGGGGGAGAAGTGTTCCCTGGGGAGATCAAAGAGTCAGCCTAACATAAAAGAAACCGTATAAAACTATGTATATGAAGAACAAAACAAAACAAAAACCCCAACCCAGGAGCGTGATCCGTATGTCAGAGTTGATAAGGCCGCACTTCCGTGATCTGCTCTATAGAGCTGCCAACCGAGGCAGGAATGTTGCCTCGTCCAGAAAAGGCAGCCGCATAAAAGGGAGATTTTTATGGGCTTTGGCACACATGAGGCAGGAACTGTATGTCCAAGGCTTTGAGAGGAATCTTTAGGACTGATGTGGTTTCTTTTACCCCTACTTTTAATCAGTTAGTGTGTTAGCCACGGTTCAACCAGAGAAACAGAACTGATAGGAAATAGGTGTTAAGATTTATTGTAAGGAACTGGCTGATGTGATGGTGGGGCTGGCTTGGCAAGGGTGAAACCTGTAGGGCACGCTAGAAATCGGGCATGGGCACGAGCCGCTGTCCACAGGCAGAATTTCTTCTTCAGGGAAATCTTAGTTCTGCTCTTCAGGCCTTCCACCTGATTGAATGAGACTCACTCAGATTATACAGGATAATCTCCCATACTTAAAGTCAACTGATTATGGACTTTAATCACTTCAGCAAAATACCTTCACAGAAACTTCTAGATCGGGGTATGATTAAACAACTGGAGATTGTAGCCTGGCCCAGTTGACACATAGAACTGATCATCACAGTCACCAAAACCAGTTGGGGTCACCTACTAATATCTTCAGAATCCCTCCCCTTCTCTCCATCTTCGTTTACAAACCCCAAGGTCAGTGGCTCATCTCTGGTGTCCCTGCATCCAGGCGTATGACCTCTGATCCAATCCAGCAAGCCATAGTCGAGGTCAGAAACGACTAGGTTTTCACCATTGATTTTGGGATAAATATCACCATCTTAAACTGGGCTGTTCCCACCCTTCATTTTGTACCAAACCCCTAAGCCACACTGACTCGCTCATCTTTCTCACAGCTTTCCTTCTGCACATGATAATGGCTGACATTTTTTTCTTCTGATTTTTATTTAAATTTTAGTTAGTTAACATGTAGTGTAATATTGGTTTCAGGAGTAGAATGTAGTGATTCATCACTTACATATAACACCATCATATCAAGTGTCCTCCTTAATACCCATCCCCCATCTAGCCCACCCCCCCACCTCCCTCCACCACCCCTCAGTTTGCTTTCTATAGTTAAGAGCCTCTTATGGTTTGCTTCCTTCTTTCTTTTTTTCCCTTCCCATGTTTTGTTTCTTAAATTCCATATGGGTAAAATTATATGTTGTCTTTCTCTGACTTATTACACTTAACATTATACACTGTAGCTCCATCCACATCATTGCAAATGGCAATTTCATTCTTTCTGGTGGCTGAGTAATATTCCACTGTGTGTGTGTGTGTGTGTGTGTGTGTACATATGGACATTTGGGTTCTTTCCATCTTTCCATAGTTTGGCTATTGTTGATAATGCTGCTATAAACATTGAGGTGCATGTTCCCCTTCGAAACTGTAAATTTGTCTCCTTTGGGTAAATACCTAGTAGTGTGATTGCTGGGTCATAGGGTAGTTCTATTTTTAACTTTTTTTTTTTTTAAGATTTTATTTATTTATTTGACAGAGATAGAGACAGCCAGCGAGAGAGGGAACACAAGCAGGGGGAGTGGGAGAGGAAGAAGCAGGCTCATAGCGGAGGAGCCTGATGTGGGGCTCGATCCCACAACGCCGGGATCACGCCCTGAGCCGAAGGCAGACACTCAACCACTGTGCCACCCAGGCGCCCCTATTTTTAACTTTTTGAGGAACCTCCATACTGTTTTCCAGAGTGGCTGCACCAGTTTGCATTCCCACAAACAGTGCACGAGTGTTCCCCTTTCTCCACATCCTCGCCAAAACCTGTTGTTTCCTGTGTTGTTAATTTTAGCCACTCTGACCGGTGTGAGGTGGTATCTTATTGTGGTTCTGATTTGCATTTCCCTGATGACGAGTGATGTTGAGCATTTTTTCATGTGTCTGTTGGCCGTCTGGCTGTCTTCTTTGGAAGAATGTCTATTCATGTCTTCTGCCCATTTCTGAATTGGATTGTTTGTTTTTTGGGTGCTGAGCTTAATAAGTTCTTTATAGACTTTGGATACTAACCCTTTATCAGATATGTCATTTGCAAATATCTTCTCTCATTTCGTATGCTGCCTTTAGTTTTGTTGATTGTTTCCTTTACTCTGCAGAAGCTTTTTATCTTGATGAAGTCCCAACAGTTCATTTTTGCTTTTGTTTCCTTTGCCTCCAGCGACGTGTCTAGTAAGAAGTTTCTATGGCTGAGGGGCGCCTGGGTGGCACAGCGGTTAAGCGTCTGCCTTCGGCTCAGGGCGTGATCCCGGCGTCCTGGGATCGAGCCCCACATCAGGCTCCTCCGCTATGAGCCTGCTTCTTCCTCTCCCACTCCCCCTGCTTGTGTTCCCTCTCTCGCTGGCTGTCTCTATCTCTGTCAAATAAATAAATAAATAAAATCTTAAAAAAAAAAAAAGAAGTTTCTATGGCTGAGGTCGAAGAGGTTTCTGCCTGCATTCTCCTCTAGGATTTTGATGATTTCCTGTCTCACATTTAAGCCTTTTATCCATTTTGAATTTATTTAATTTATTTACTTTTTATAGATTTATTTATTTGAGAGGGAGAGAGAGCATGAGCGAATGGGGGGAGGGGCAGGAGAGAATCTGAAGCAGACTCCCCACCAAGCGTGGAGTCCGACATGGGGCTCAATCCCACGACCCAAGAGATCATGATCTGAGGTGAAATCACGAGTCAAATGCTTAACCCACTGAGCCACCCAGGTGGCCCCTTTTTGAATTTATTTTTGTGTATGATGTAAGAAAGTGGTCCAGTTTCATTCTTCTGCATGTGGCTGTCCAGTTTTCCCAACTCCATTTGCTGAAGAGACTGTCTTTTTTCCATTGGGTATTCTTTCTTGCTTTGTGGAAGATTAGTTGACCATAGAGTTGAGGGTCTATTTCTGGATTTTCTATTCTGTTCCAACGATCTATGTGTCTGTTTTGGTGCCAGTACCATACTGGATAATGGCTGACGTGTCTTGGGTATGTGTTCCCAAGCACTGTGTCAAGTGCTTGGCCTTAGATTGTCTAAGCTAATAATCAGAATGATGGTATTTTGCTGATGGGGAAACTGAAGAATGGAGAGATTAGGGCAATCCGTCTCCATCACCAAGGTAGGACTGGCCTAATCTACAATCCCACAGAGATTGACTGCATAGCCCGTTGAGTGGTAACATTACCCAACGCTGTTCTCATTTATTACCCAAGGTTCTGTTCTCATTTATTTGATGATCTTTGACTTGTTCTTCAAAGCTCAGGTAGCATCACCTCCTCTCTGAAGCCTTTAGATTTTGTGGATAGAATGTACAGCCCACTTTTGCGCCTCCATAGTCCCCGGCTCACTCTATTTTTCATGCCTATTGCTATGATGATCTGCTAACTTGGCTGAATTCTCACTCGATGTGAGCTCCTCAAGCAGAGGGAGTGTGCTGGCCTCATCTGCTTCTGAAGGCCCAGCAAAGGATCTGACCCATTATTGACACCCCTAATTATTGTCAAACGATTTACTTATCTGGGGACTTATTGTCTCTCTCAAGTCCCAGCTAACAGCCAGCAGGAATGACAGTCCTCAATGACTCTGCTTTTCTGTCTTATGTCAGCGCATTCCTGCAATAAAATTACATGTTGGATTCTAATCCTCTCAATTAACCCTGCGGCGGAACGACGACGGCCAAGAGCCGCTGCAAACCGAAGTGTCTGACTGATGGACAAAAGCGCGGCAGCGGGTGCTTTTCCTACTTGGAGGAGCTAAGTGACTGTCTCCACTGCCTCTCTGCTGGCTAACAGGCAATCTAGCGTCGGAACGACTGGTGCCCAAGTCCCCAAGACCCCAGACAGGACGCTATTGGACTTTGCCTTAAGTGAGGAATGCCCCCTGGTTTGATGGGGCACCCAGTAATGTGTCCTTGTAGTGGGAACGGGGTTCTGTCCAACCCAGAGAGACCGTCATCCTGGGGATATGCAGAAGAGCCTAATGGGCCCGCTCTGGCGGAGAGCAGAGGTGAGAGGCCGGAATGGTAGGCACATGAGGTCTGTAGTCTCCAGGTTAGCCTCCCACTGCTGAGGACTGCTGTTATCATAGGAAGATTTTAATGGTGGTTTCCAGGCCCTGAGGAGGGAAACACAAGTCTAAACCCTTGCTGCCCTTTTATTCTGCCCCTGAGTTGGCAGTTGGCTTCATCCTCACTGCAGTTGTGACTGGCCTGCCCTGGGCTTGCACGATTTCCCCGCCTTCCCCCACGTGTCGCGGGGCCCTCCTCCTGATTGCTGTACACCGTGGCTTCTCCGGACGGGGAACTTCCCAGGGTGGGGACCGTCTCAGTCATGCACGTCATCCTGCCATCCAGCACAGGCCTTGGCACAGCCCGAGTACCCAATAAACAGGTGGTGAATGAAAATGGGGCACAGATCGTAGACAAGACACAGTTGCTTCATCTTTATAGATGAGCTGATTGGCTAAGACGTGCCGCAATTTCACTTATGGGCAGATACAGCTCAACGTCTCAAGGCAATGAAGAAATCTGGCACGATCTAGTTAATTTTCCTTGTGTTGGCAATTACGGTAATGAGAATTCTCCTTCACCTGCACATTCTAGTCGGGATGTCTGGGGTGGGTATTTGCTCTGTACCTTGGACGCGGCCTTGATCTTCCACGGCCCCGGTGCAGAAGTGAGTGCGGGAGTCTGAGTCCGTCCGATGGCTACCCTGACCGTGAGTCGGACGGACTTGGATGGCAGATTAGCTGTGAGGAGAAGAGGCGGAAGAAACTGCGTCTCATCGTGATGAAGGCATTGACTGTACGTGACTTCGGGGAAATCGGGAGCCTCGGTTTCCGCATCTGTACAATGAGGATAATCCTAGTTGCCACAGCGGAGCCTTCACTGTTTGGAGTATTAAGACGCTGTAGGAAAGAGCCTGAGATGAGGGTGGAGGAGAGAGAGGAGCAATTGTAATGCCGATCATTACACCTGCATCCCGGCGCACCGTGCGAGGCCTCTGTGGGAGCCCTGTGACTGGACTGTAGCCCGTGCCTGGGGCCGTGCAGGGCAGGGGTAGGCCATGGTGTAGGCTTATGCTCTCCGCGTCCCACCGCCCTTGGCCCGAGTGGGTCTTGGCTTGAGCTCTCCGGCCCCATCAGCATATAATGATGAAACATTTCTTTAGATGGAGGGTCCTGCGCATGTGTGAATTTAGCTCCTGACGCATGCGGTCACGGGACATAGCAGATGGGAGCTTTCAGGAGGCAGGATCTCTGTGGACACTCGGTGGAAACCCGTACTTTGCTCCTAAGAATCGAAACCTATTCCTCTAGTAAACCGTACGATAAAAGGGGCAGACTTTGTGACTTTGTTCAACGTGGTGAGTTCAGACCCCCTTCCCGGGGGTCAAGGTAGAGGCCAGGACGGGAGGTGGCTGGTTTGCTCTGTGGGACCCATCCACCTGCCTGGGCGGGAATGAAGATGACTCCAGCAGGAAACGCTCACATCAGTGTGCCTGGCAGTGGGGTCCGACTAGAGGGTGGTCCGTGGGCGCTAAGAGCCACGGTGAGGAGTCGCGTGGCCTCAGCCAGCTCACCTGGCCTCTCTCTGTGCCTCAGTTTCCTTATTGGAGGTCATGGTGCTGAGCTGTGTGCAGTGAAAGAAAAAAAAAGGATGGTTGTAAAGTTCGTTGATGACACAAATCGCTAAATAATAGCATTTAATTATTTATAACGTGTTTGGAGATCTTGGGATGAAAGCTGCGGAGGCTGTGGCATGTTATTAAATGGTTGTCAGCAACCTTTGTGCAGGTAATAGACTTAATTGCTGCGTTAATTGGACACGGTGGTGGCGAGGAGTGAAGGCCCTCCCATCCTGCTTCCTCCCCACCCTCTTCCCAGCCCTCGCAGGCCATTCCAGGGGGGCAGAGCTTGCCCACTTGTCCTGAACCCTTTTCCTTATCGGTGGGCCCTCGTTCCAGCGCGCTGGGCCCGGGATGCACTGTGCTTATCGCCAGGGAAGGCATCGTGGGTAGGGGCTTTGGGGCTCTTTGGGGTTGATGAGGCTGCTCTCTGCCAGCCCTGTGTATCAATCACCAGCTCTAATTAGACTGTAAGAGTCCTTTTTTTCCCCCTGCCTGTAAACTTGTTGCAGATCACGTGGCCGATATGTAAATCTCAGCCCCCGGAGCAGTTTAACGGCCACGGTGACCACAGGTAGTAACTCAGTCTCCCCTATAAATGGAAAATAAAAACAACAACCCATTACGGATGATGGTAGGTCTGCAACCTGCACGCGGCACGTCGTAAACTTGAGGGATTGCTGCTGCGCTTGGCTGCGGACGGGATGGGGAGGGGGCTCCAGGTGGCAGGAGGACAGATTTGTGACCTGCCACTTCCAGGTTGTCTCCCCCGCTCTGTCCTGGCCCGGACCAGCCACGGGTGCTGAACAACTTGCCTCTGCCCTTCTCGGGAACAGCACATTGTCGTGCACAGGCCCCCACGTCGCCTGTGCGTTGGCCTGGGCCAGTGAGTCTTGCTGTCCTTGTTCTGAAGCTGGCGTGTGTCCTGGGACGTCTGGGCTCCCTGCAGGCCTGCTTGCTGCCCCTGTCATCGGTGCCACCAGTTCAGAGGGGCGGCATGACCGAGGAGTAATATCAGTGCCGTGAATGTGGAGATGTTTGCTCCTTTTGGTCACTGCTGTAGCCCCAGCATCCAGAGGCAGGCTTGGTATACAGTAGGTGCTCAATAAAGATTTTTTTTTTTTTTTTCGAATGAAGCAATGAATGAATAAGTCAAGGCTCTGGGTTTGGGAGCCTGGGTCTGAATACCGGCTCTGCTGCTTACTAGCTATGGTAAAGTGGGTAAGTTACCTAACTTCTCTGGATCTCAGTTTGCTGCTCTATAAAATGGACATTACGTGGCCGTGTACCTGGCTCATTGTGAGGGTTAAAACAGATGACATTTCTGAACATGCCTAGCGGCACGTGTTACTTTGATGAAAGAGGGTATGGAGGCTTTGGAAGATTAAGAGGTTCAGAGCGTGCAGGAGGGAGAACCCAGGTATCCCGAGTCATTCAGATTTGGTTCCCTTCACTGTTCAAAGCAACGTCACAGACATCGGAGGGCATTTTCGTGATTCCTTCATCCAGCCCCGGAGGATCTGAGAGTGCTCAGAAGCTGTTCACATCTGATGTCCATTTCAGCAAGTGGGTGATTAGGATCCATGGCCTGTTGGATGTGGGGATAAGAGTGGATAAAACCCAGTTCCTGGCCTCAAGGAGCTCACGGTCTGGCAAGGAACACAGAGGCTGTAGGATGGAATGGAATATGGGCAGACCAGAGCAGTGTCTTTGTAAGACAGAGCTTTGTAAGAACTGTCCGTGGGAGGCTCTAACTCTGTCCAGGGGTCTCTGGAACAGCCTCACAGAGCACAGGATTGAAGATGAGTCCGGAACAATGAGAACAAAGGCTTCTCTGGGGAAGAAGGGGGTTGGGTGGAATATTAGAGACAGAAAAAAAAAATAGGGCATGATTTGAATGTGTGACTGTGCGTGGGGTTTTCACAGACTGATGGCTGGTTTGGTATGGAAGGAGCAGAGGTCAGGGAGAATAGGAGAAGATCAGCTTGGGCCAGGTAATGAGGGCTTACAGGCTATTCTAAAGATGGACTTTTTCTTAAGGGCACTGGGGAGCCACAGAGGACTATAAGCAGGAGAGTGATGTGACCATATTTATAATTTGATCAACTTACTGTTGGCTGGCTGCTGAATGAAAGAAAGGACTCCAACACTGGGCACAGGCAGCTCAGATCCACTTGTAAATAAAGTTACTGAGTGTGTGTCACCTGCCTTGCTGTCCGCGAATGTCATCTGGTTTATCCCCTGATGCAGCTCCGAGCTAGAGATCGCCAAGCAATGCCAGCAACCACTGGAAGTTGGAAGAGGCCAGGAAGGATCCCTCCCTTGAGCTGTAAAAGGGGGCACGGTGCTCCCAACATCTTGATTTTGGACTCCTGGCCTCCTGAAAGAATAAATTCCAGTTAGGTCACCCAGGTTGTGGTTATTTGTTATGACAATTGTGGGAAACTAATACACCTTCCACAGCCTGAGAGGAAGACACTATGTGTAGGAAAATTGATTCTGGTAGAGACTAGCAAGGACTGGATCTGGGGGTTCCAAATCAGGTTGATCTCATCCAAGGCAATTTTGTTTCCCTTATACTGGTGAAGACTTTTGTGAGCAGCTGTCCTGGGAAGCATGTTAGCTTTGTGTGGACACTCCACCTCTGGATGGTAAAGAAGGATGTAAACTGTCTTTGGCAAACCCCAGAGAACATTCTGGAAACTCATTTGAAGCCGGTAGGAGCCCCACGAACAGCTTGAGGAACGAGAGGGTCACTGCTTCTTTATTTTTTTTCCCATCAATCACTTGAGCCCCTCTTACATTTTTAGCATGAATCCCCCAATTTCCAAGGACCAACTGGCATCTTGTTCAGTCAGAAGGGGGCCCACTCTGTTTCCAGATGTCAGGTGCGAGAACTAGAGTCTGACCGGCTCCGTGGAATTTCATTTCGGTCCTGTCCACATGGTGTCGCTGTTGAACACCAGTCCTGTACAGCCCACGGAGCCCTGGGACCCTGAAGGAGCGATGTCCTGGCATCCCTGAGCAGCGTCCAGCGGAGGCATCCAGTGTCGGGAGCCCAGAATGCGCCCACACAAGCGGGCTTTCAGTACAGCCTGACTCCAGCACTTGGATTCCCAAGCAGGACGGAGGATTGTCTCTAAGACTGTTATTGAAATCGTCTTCCCCGTTTGTGTTCATAGGAGCTCCATCCCAGGCCGGTGAGGAGGAGGAGTTTAACCAGATCTGGGGAGACCAGCCTGGGGTCTAGTTACTCCACAGGGAGGCCCTTTTTCACCCTTAAGTTTAAGTGAGGACCCCTCCAGTATAACCACACGTGGTGCTCCTTGCTTCAATTTTATTTCATTTATCAGATTTGTCATCTTGTAGGTATTTGAGATTTGCATTTGTGTCCTATTTGCATAATTATTTGTCCCCCTCTCCAAACAGGAACACCATGAGGGTAGGTGCCAGGCATGCTCCCCACCTCTGTATTCCTGAGGCCTAGCACGGAGTCCGGGCCTTCAGGAGACTTTGCAACTATGAATACACGATCAGAGGCTGCAGTTCCAACCTCAGCGCCAGTGCAAACCGTGTTGCTGTGAGATCTGGGGCTGCTTGTCCAATCTCCCTAAGCTTCTGCTTCCCCCGCCGAAAAGAGGAAATACAAATACACTCACTTCAAAAGGCTGTTGAGAGGACCGAGTAACATCATACCTGGCATGGAGCAAATGTTCGTTTGACAGTAATTGTAAGTTTTTAGCTCCTTCCTTCCCTCCTTTCCTTCCTTCCTTCCTTCCCTCCCTCCATCCTCTTACTGCTCACCTCCCTTCCTTCGCAGAGTATTGTGTGTATGTGTGTCTGCATGCGTGTGTATATGAGTGTTGTGTATACATGTATGTGTGTGTGCGTGTGCTTGTGTGCATGTTGCGTGTGCACATCTCCAGCGCAGGAGACTCACCCTTGAAGAGTGGGACTGTGAGTAAATCTCGGGTAGAAGAGTCAGTGCTACTGGCTCAGGGGCCGCCGTGCCTGGGAGGCCTGGCCCCGAGAGGGCAGGTAAGGACAGGGGAGCCCTAAGATCTGCCCTCACCTGCCCTGATGGTGGCCCCGCCCCCGCGAGCCGGGGGCAGGGGAGGAGGCCTTGTTTGTAGTGAGGGCCAAGTACCCACCCACCTGAGTCCATCTTTCACCTGCGTCATCCTGGGTCCTTCTGGAGCTCCTCCTGGCCCCTAGGCTTGGCACTAGAGGGTGTGGAAGGGAGAGGACGAGGTGAGTTGAGGGGGCCTTCTTGGGAACTGCGGAAGGGCAGTTACCAGGGAGCCCCTGGGGCTGCTACCCACTGGTGACCTTGGCAAGTTGTAACGCTCTTGGTGCCTCAGTTTTTCTTTTCCTTGCTGTATAATGGGAATTTTTGAGTTAAGAGGAGAAGAGATTCTTAAACACAAACATATATGTAGGCCAGGTGGCCAAATGAGTGAAGCAAGCCAATTTTAGGAAACAATGCTGTGGGGAAAATATCCTGACCCAAAGGGGCAGATGCTTTTCACTTGAGCCAACTCTTGCTATGGGAGAAATTTGTTCATTTAGAGCTCTGGCCTTCTATTATTCACGAGAAGGCAGAAAATCTGGGTTTTTATAGGGGTGGCTCAGTTGGGTAAGCATCTGCCTTTGACTCAGGTCATGATCCCAGGGTCTTGGGATCGAGCCCCGTGTCAGGCTCTCTGCTCAGTGGGGATCCTGCTTCTCCCTCTCCCTCTGCCTGCTTCTCCCTCTCCCTCTGCCTGCTGCTCCCCCTGCTTGTGCTCCCCCACCCCCATAAAATAAATAAAATCTTAAAAAGAAAGAAATCTGGATTTTTACATTCAGGTTTTCTAAAACATTCTATGTGGCACAAATAAAACATCTCTGTGGTCCAGATAAGGCAGTCCGGTCGATACTTTGTGATGGACGTACACCAAACATTATATAATACATATTTTCAAATCGGGTGCTGCTTCCCCTGGGCTGAGAGAAGGAGAGGACTGGGTATAGGGAAAGACACAGAGGGAGATGTAGAAGGGAAAGATAGCTGGGAATAATCAAGAGAGCTCGAGGGGCAGCTCACAGCTAGCTGTGAGCGTGTGCCTGGCCTCCATCTGGTCCCTGTGTGGAGCTCCCAGGTCACGCTCAGTCTCCCCCTGCCACTGTCTCCATGGATGAAGGTAAAACCAGCCCATCGCCTCAGTGGTGGGCTCTTCAGTATGGGAGCAACCAGGGTGTCCAAATCCTTACTCTCCCTTCTGGGATCAGAGGGTAGGATGGGTTCTCGTTTTCCCTCAACTGCCATCACTAAGCTGCAGGAATGGTGTCTCCAGAATGAACAGGGTTTAGGGATTCCTGAGCTGCTCAATCTGGCATCTGATGTCACCGGGCTAAGCCAGCTGACATTGTACCCTCTGGGTTTACCGGTGCCTTCCAGTACCTTCTGGGGCGGGGGCCAGAGTGGAGTGTAGGGGTGTGTGTCAGTGAGCTCAGCTGCCCGCCTACCCAGATGCTTTCTTTCTACTGCATGCCAGTCAGTGTCCAGGGAGCTGTAACTGCCCTTGGCAAGTGACTTCATCTTCCTGAGCCTCAGTTTCTTCATCTGTAAAATGGGGATAACAACAGCTGGCCCTCGTGGCTGTCTGGTGTGTTCCTTTCTGTCCTTCTCCCCATCTTGCGTTTGCCAATGTTATGCAGAACTGACTGCCATGCTCTCTTCTCTTCCAAGCAAGGGGACTTTCAGAGCAGTTCCCCTGAGTCGGGCCCTGCCTCTTCCTCCAGCATCCACCTGGGGGCCTGAAGAGAAAAGGCCCAAGAGGTCTCTGTTTATTCATGTGGGTCATCTGTTGACACACATAAATGGAGACCTCGTCACACTCGCTCTGGAAGAGTTTAGGCTTCTTCAGACTTAGAACTGGCAGAGAGAGAGGCAGAGGGTGGTTGAGGTTAACGTGGAAATGGGCAAAAACTTCAGAGAAGAGAAGCTGCAGTGGGAATGGGTGGAATGTGAGTGAATTAAGTTGAAAATATTTTTTGAGCACTGAAGATGATTCTAGGCTCCTGGGGCAGTGGCAAATGAGATCAATGTGGTCTGGGATCCACTCCTAGAATTCCCAGGCCATGAGGAAAGACAGAGACTGAGCAGAAATGGCAGTTGTGGAGAAATCTACCAGGGAAGCGCAGGGCACTGTGGGAAGAAAATGAGGAAACTAGCATGCTTTGGTGCCGTCTCTCAGGTGAAGCAAGCTGGCATTTTAAAAAGTAATAATAATTAGTGACTAATAATTACTGAGGGCTTACTATCCGCCAGGTATTTTGCATGCACAATCTCGCCAAATCCCCAGCACAAGCCACTGAAATACACATTTCACAGAAGCCGTGGCTCTGGGAGGGGAAGTGATGCCCCCGGTCACGTGGCCATCCAGCGGTGAAGACAGATTTGGGTTCAGGACCTCATGGTTGTACAGCAGACAGACACACAGAACTCTGGGCCCCATCCAGTCCTGCCTGAAGGTTGACGACCTGAGAGGCACCAAGGGGCTGACCTCAAGCATAAGCAGGTTCTCATGAGGTAGGAGGAGAGGCCCTGGGGAAGCAGACACACTTGAGAAAAGCCTGGACACAGCAGGAAGTGACAGCGGGCCATTTCCTTCTCTTCTTCTTGGCTGATCACCTTGTTGTCGTTTTCCTTCGGGGTCGCACGACCCCTGGATTCATTCAAACTTCCGGGCAAGGTATTTCTCTAGGAGGTTCCCACTACCTGTGAAGGTGGGTCTCTCATGGATGTTTCCAAATTTCCTTTTTCAGTTGGCATCCATTAAGGTTGAAGAGATGCCTGAGGTCTGTCTTTTGAAGAGCGGGGGACGAAAGAAGGTGCCCAATCACCAGCTCTCTGCACTGCCTCCTTGGGCTTCATAGAATATCCCAGAGACCAGACCTTGAATTCAGCAAATGAGAAGAGTGCATACACAGGAAGTCATTCCAACACTCAGACGATGCCAGAGGCCCATGGAGGAGAAGGACTAGATCCAAGGCATACAATCAGCCCCAACTCAGGTGATAGCGTGAAGCCTGACCCCTAGAAGGGCGCTTGGTGTTGAAGTTATTTACTTTCCAGACTCTTCAGAGGTGCTTGCCTGCATGACTGTGGCAAATGTGCCCTGCTGGGATCTGCTCTCCCAAGCAGAGTGAGAGTTGAGCAAAGTTTTACTGAGCCCAATGAGAAGAGGCACAAGGCACATTTTTAGAGTCAATTGGACGACTCTTCTTTGTGGTTCTTAATGTTCAGACACTTTCTTCTTCTTCTTTTGTTCTTAACCTCTGTTTTCTATCTTCAGCTGGAAGTGGTCAGAACCAAAACTGAAATTGATGGGGCGCCTGGGTGGCACAGCGGTTAAGCGTCTGCCTTTGGCTCAGGACGTGATCCCAGAGTTCTGGGATCGAGCCCCACGTCAGGCTCTTCCTCTAGGAGCCTGCTTCTTCCTCTCCCACTCCCCCTGCTTGTGTTCCCTCTCTCGCTGGCTGTCTCTCTCTCTGTCAAATAAATAAAATCTTTAAAAAAAAAAAAAAAACTGAAAGTGATGGTGCCTGGGAGTGAGGCTGACTACTCTTTAGCAGAGCCTCTCCTCTCAGACTGGCCAAGGTGAGGCTTGGGTGGTGGGTCAGTTCGGTGAAGACTTCATAGGACAGCCCCATATTTTGTAGGATATTCAACAAGAATCATGGCCATGTTCTCGATGCCAGGACTTGTTCTGGGAACTGGGGAAGATACAGCCATCCCTAATCTCTTAGGACCTGAAGGACTGATGCCAGAAAGGATACATCGTCAAATAATGTATCTCAGTGTGAAGACTTAAAGCAGTGTTTATATGATAAAGTGCTGTGGTTTTACAGAGAGAGGAATGACTAATTCTGCTGGGTCAGGGAAGGTGGCTGGGGCAAGCTTCAAGAGCTTTGATTCAAACTCTAAAGAACAGGTAACCTGAATAAATCTTGACGTCCCACGTGGCTCAGTCCAGTTTTGGTGTTGTAACATAAGAGGTAGTGAAAAAAGTAAACATAATTTTTAAAAAGTAGTTGAAGTCTTGATTTAATTTCTGGAGGTAGTACTAAATGTGAGAGGGGTTCTCTAATGAATATCCTTCCAGTTTTCTAACTCAATAGCCTCTACATGGAGGCTCCCCCAGACTTCCTCTGTCACCCAGTCTCAACCATCCATACCACAAGCTTCTCTGACTCTCAGCTCTCTCATATTTTCTTAAAAATGCATCTCCTCGGGGCACCTGAGTAGCTCAGTCGGTTAAGCGTCTGCCTTCAGCTCAGGTCATGATCCCAGGGTCCTGGGATCGAGTCCCGCATCAGGCTCCTGCTCAGTGGGGAGCCTCTTCTCCCTCTCCCTCTGCCTGCCACTTCACCTGCTTGTGCGCTCTCTCTCTGTCAAATAAATAAATAAAATCTTAAAAAATGCATCTCCTCCCTGTTGACCTATACCTCAGCTCCTTGTTAAATGGATAACTCAGTCTCTGCATTCTGTAGGTATTTAAATGAAGGATACTGCCCTGATTCTGCGTCCTGAGGAAGTGGGGAGGGGAGAAGATCCTGAACGCTCATCTTTTCTTGATTTCTATTCTTGTTGCCGTTCAACGGGGTTGAAGGTGGGAATTGGGAAACAGCGCACCCTGGCAAAGGCACTGGACCGTAGAAGACCACCGTGCATTTAGGTGTGAACAGAGCTGGGGGCACTCATGAGGAAGTAGGAGGGTGATAAGTTTGGATTGTGAATGGTCTTGAGGCCGAGGACTAGGAATCTGGATTTGATCCTAAGAGTAATGGGATCTGTTGAAGGTGTTTTGCTAGTTTGTTTTTAATTTGGATAAGATGGGATCAGTTTTGCATTTTAGGAAGCCGACTCTGGTGGCTTGCAGGAAGTTTGGATGGATGGGAGGAGAGGCTGGTAGCCAGAAAGCCAGGTGGGAGACTGTTGTAAACACCGGGGAATGAGACCTGAATTGGTGTGACCATAAAGATGGAAAGGAGGGAATGGATGTCAGACCTATTTCGAGATGGAACAGGCAGAGGAAATGGCTTCACATGCTCACTAGTATTCACTCTTTTGTCAAGGTGATTGTGAAAGAAGGTATCAGACTTAACACACATGGATCTCCTGTGCCTCGACACCCAGTCTGTGTGCACAGTAGGGAGATTACACCTGTAATTAATTACAAGTCCAGGCTTGGAAGCCTCTTGCGAAGAAATGGACCAATGGATTCAGAACAAGCATCTGGGTGGGGCTTACACACGTTTCCAGCTTTCCTGGCAACTTCCCACACAGACTCTGGTCTCCAAGGACCAACCCGGCAGTACTGCTCTCTTTCTCAACCCACTGCTCCTCCCTGCCTGGCTTGAAATCTAGGTGGAGGTTGTAGGGACTTCTTTCCCAGGGTGCATCCAAGAGAGTGGAGGAGAAGAGACGTGACCTTCAGGGACAGATCAGAACTCAAGTCTAAACCCCACTCACTTGATGAGTCACCTCACCTCTCAGAGGTTCAGTTCTTCATCTAGAAAATGGAAAAGAGTACCTCTCTTAAAAGGAGGTAACATTATGAGATAACCCATACGTAAAGACCCCCAGCCATGTGCTCGCCACATAGTAGGGGCTTGATAAATGTTAATTTGATTCCATTGAATTTGGCTTCCATTGTAGCCCCAGCTCATTTCTTAGGTGGAGCGGAAACTGTCTAGTTAACTGTTATACTGTTCATTTTCATTCTACAGATGAAGACACACACACACACACACACACACACGCAACATAAACACTGTGGAATATGGTTTGTGCTATCTTACAGCTGGAAACTTGCCCCACTTCAAGCTAGAGCCTGACTTCTGGCTCCAAAGAACTTTCAGAGACAAGGTACCCACAGGATGATGACGCCCAGCCCCTAGTTGGCCAAGGGCCTGAGGGGCTGGATTCTGAGCGTTGCCATAGAAAGCTTGAGTCTCTGAGCTTTCAAGACTATCTTTGGTTCTTTTTTTTTTTTAATTTTTTTTTTTTTATTATATTATGTTAGTCACCATACAGTACATCCCCGGTTTCCGATGTAAGGCTCGATGATTCATTAGTTGTGTATAACACCCAGTGCACCATGCAATACGTGCCCTCCTTACTACCCATCACCGGTCTGTCCCATTCCCCCACCCCCCTCCCCTCTGAAGCCCTCAGTTTGTTTCTCAGAGTCCATAGTCTCTCATGCTTCATTCCCCCTTCTGATTACCCCCCTTTCTTTATCCCTTTCTTCCCCTACCGATCTTCCTAGTTCTTTTTTTGTAAAGATTTTATCATTTATGCCCTGGACAGAGATTACAGAGACAAAGCCAGCTAGAGGGGAATCACAAAGTGGTGGGGAAAGTGGGGAGGAGTGAAGAGGCACACATCCACCAAACAAAAATACCATAATAGCGGAGGAGCCTGATGTGGGGCTTGGATCCACAACGCCGGATCACGCCCTGAGCCAAAGGCAGACGCTTAACTGCTGTGCCACCCAGGCGCCCCCGATCTTCCTAGTTCTTATGTCCCATAGATGAGAGAAACCATATAATTGTCTTTCTCTGCTTGACTTATTTCACTTAACATTATCTCCTCCAGTGCCGGCCGTGTTGCAGCAAATGTTGAGAACTCGTTTCTTTCTGATAGCGTGAGAATATTCCATTGTATATATGGACCACAACTTCTTAATTCATTCATCTGTTGAAGGGCATTCGGTCCTTCCACAATTTAGCTATTGTGGACAAGCTGCTTATGAACATTGGGGTGATATGGCCCTTCTCTTCACTACGCCTGTATCTTTGGGGTAAATACCCAGTAAATGGCTGGGTCATAGGGTAGCTCAATTTTAACTTTGGACCTCCACACTGTTTTCCAGAGTGGTTGTACCACCGCTATTCCCACCAACAGAGGAGGGATCCCCTTTCTCCACATCCTCTCCAGCAATTGTTGTTTCTTGCCTTGTCAATTTTTTGCCATTCTAACTGGTGTAAGGTGGTATCTTAGTGTGGCTTTGATTTGAATTTCCCTGATGGCTAACGATTTTGAACATTTTTCATGTGCCGTTAGCCATTTGTATGTCATCATTGGAAAAGTGTCTGTTCATATCTTCTGCCCATTTTATGATTTGTTTATTTGTTTCTCGTGTATTGAGTTTGAGAAGTTCTTTGTAGATCTTGGATACCAGTCTTTTATCTGTAGCATCATTTGCAAATATATTGTCCCATCCGTGGGCTGTCTCTTAGTTTTTTTGACTGTTTCCTTGGCTGTGCAGAAGCTTTTTGTCTTGATGAAGTCCCACAAGTTCATTTTATCTTTTGTTTCTCTTGCCTTTGGAGATGTGCTATCTTGCTTTGGCCGATGTCGTAGAGGTTGCTGCCTATGTTCTCCTCTAGAATTTTGATGGATTCCTGTCTCACATTGAGGTCTTTCATACATTTGGAGTTTCTCTTTGTGTATGGTGTCAGAGAGTGGTCAAGTTTCATTCTTTTGCATGTAGCTGTCCAATTTTCCCAGCACCATTTATTGAAGAGACTGTCTTTTTTCCACCGGATGTTTTTTCCTGCTTTATCAAAGATTGGTTGCCCAAAGAGCCGAGGGTCCTTTTCTGGGTTCTCTATTCTGTTCCATTGGTCTATGTGTCTGTTTTTGTGCCAGTACCATGCTGTCTTTGTGATCCCAATGAGAAGAGGCACAAGGCACATTTTTAGAGTCAATTGGACGACTCTTCTTTGTGGTTCTTAATGTTCAGACACTTTCTTCTTCTTCTTTTGTTCTTAACCTCTGTTTTCTATCTTCAGCTGGAAGTGGTCAGAACCAAAACTGAAATTGATGGGGCGCCTGGGTGGCATGGCGGTTAGCGTCTGCCTTTGCTCAGGACGTGATCCCAGAGTTCTGGGATCGAGCCCCACGCTCAGGCTCTTCCTCTAGGAGCCTGCTTCTTCCTCTCCCACTCCCCTGCTTGTGTTCCCTCTCTCGCTGGCTGTCTCTCTCTCGTCAAATAAATAAAATCTTTAAAAAAAAAAAAAAACTGAAAGTGATGGTGCCTGGGAGTGAGGCTGACTACTCTTTAGCAGAGCCTCCTCTCAGACTGGCCAAGGTGAGGCTTGGGTGGTGGGTCAGTCGGTGAAGACTTCATAGGACAGCCCCATATTTTGTAGGATATTCAACAAGAATCATGGCCATGTTCTCGATGCCAGGACTTGTTCTGGGAACTGGGGAAGATACAGCCATCCCTAATCTCTTAGGACCTGAAGGACTGATGCCAGAAAGGATACATCGTCAAATAATGTATCTCAGTGTGAAGACTTAAAGCAGTGTTTATATGATAAAGTGCTGTGGTTTTACAGAGAGAGAATGACAAATTCTGCTGGGTCAGGGAAGGTGGCTGGGCAAGCTTCAAGAGCTTTGATTCAAACTCTAAAGAACAGGTAACCTGAATAAATCTTGACGTCCACGTGGCTCAGTCCAGTTTTGGTGTTGTAACATAAAGAGGTAGTGAAAAAGTAAACATAATTTTTAAAAAGTAGTTGAAGTCTTGATTTAATTTCTGGAGGTAGTACTAAATGTGAGAGGGGTTCTCTAATGAATATCCTTCCAGTTTTCTAACTCAATAGCCTCTACATGGAGGCTCCCCCAGACTTCCTCTGTCACCCAGTCTCACCATCCATACCACAAGCTTCTCTGACTCTCAGCTCTCTCATATTTTCTTAAAAATGCATCTCCTCGGGGCACCTGAGTAGCTCAGTCGGTTAAGCGCCTGCCTTCAGCTCAGGTCATGATCCCAGGGTCCTGGGATCGAGTCACATCAGGCTCCTGCTCAGTGGGGAGCCTCTTCTCCCTCTCCCTCTGCCTGCCACTTCACCTGCTTGTGCGCTCTCTCTCTGTCAAATAAATAAATAAAATCTTAAAAATGCATCTCCTCCCTGTTGACCTATACCTCAGCTCCTTGTTAAATGGATAACTCAGTCTCTGCATTCTGTAGGTATTTAAATGAAGGATACTGCCCTGATTCTGCGTCCTGAGGAAGTGGGGAGGGAGAAGATCCTGAACGCTCATCTTTTCTTGATTTCTATTCTTGTTGCCGCTCAACGGGGTTGAAGGTGGGAATTGGGAAACCAGCACCCTGGCAAAGGCACTGGACCGTAGAAGACCACCGTGCATTTAGGTGTGAACAGAGCTGGGGGCACTCATGAGGAAGTAGGAGGGTGATAAGTTTGGATTGTGAATGGTCTTGAGGGGCCGAGGACTAGGAATCTGGATTTGATCCTAAGAGTAATGGGATCTGTTGAAGGTGTTTTGCTAGTTTGTTTTAATTTGGATAAGATGGGATCAGTTTTGCATTTTAGGAAGCCGACTCTGGTGGCTTGCAGGAAGTTTGGATGGATGGGAGGAGAGGCTGGTAGCCAGAAAGCCAGGTGGGAGACTGTTGTAAACACCGGGAATGAGACCTGTGGTGTGACCATAAAGATGGAAAGGAGGGAATGGATGTCAGACCTATTTTGAGATGGAACAGGCAGAGGAAATGGCTTCACATGCTCACTAGTATTCACTCTTTTGTCAAGGTGATTGTGAAAGAAGGTATCAGACTTAACACACATGGATCTCCTGTGCCTCGACACCCAGTCTGTGTGCACAGTAGGGAGATTACACCTGTAATTAATTACAAGTCCAGGCTTGGAAGCCTCTTGCGAAGAAATGGACCAATGGACTGAGCATCTGGGTGGGGCCACACGTTTCCAGCTTTCCTGGCAACTTCCCACACAGAGCTCCTGTCTGGGGTTACTGCAACGCAGTATCTCTCAACCCACTGCTCCTCCCTCCTGCTTAGAATCTGGGTGGAGGTTGTAGGGACTTCTTCCCAGGGTGCATCCAAGAGAGTGGAGGAGAAGAGACGTGACCTTCAGGGACAGATCAGAACTCAAGTCTAAACCCCACTCACTTGATGAGTCACCTCACCTCTGAGGTTCAGTTCTTCATCTAGAAAATGGAAAAGAGTACCTCTCTTAAAAGGAGGTAACATTATGAGATAACCCATACGTAAAGACCCCAGCCATGTGCTCGCCACATAGTAGGGGCTTGATAAATGTTAATTTGATTCCATTGAATTTGGCTTCCATTGTAGCCCCAGCTCATTTCTTAGGTGGAGCGGAAACTGTCTAGTTAACTGTTATACTGTTCATTTTCATTCTACAGATGAAGACACACACACACACACACACACACCGCAACATAAACACTGTGGAATATGGTTTGTGCTATCTTACAGCTGGAAACTTGCCCCACTTCAAGCTAGAGCCTGACTTCTGGCTCCAAAGAACTTTCAGAGACAAGGTACCCACAGGATGATGACGCCCAGCCCCTAGTTGGCCAAGGGCCTGAGGGGCTGGATTCTGAGCTGTTACTAGAAAGCTTGAGTCTCTGAGCTTTCAAGACTATCTTTGGTTCTTTTTTTTAATTTTTTTTTTTTTTTTATATTATGTTAGTCACCATACAGTACATCCCCGGTTTCCGATGTAAGGCTCGATGATTCATTAGTTGTGTATAACACCCAGTGCACCATGCAATACGTGCCCTCCTTACTACCCATCACCGGTCTGTCCCATTCCCCACCCTCCCCTCTGAAGCCCTCAGTTTGTTTCTCAGAGTCCATAGTCTCTCATGCTTCATTCCCCCTTCTGATTACCCCCCTTTCTTTATCCCTTTCTTCCCCTACCGATCTTCCTAGTTCTTTTTTTTTTTTTTAAAGATTTTATTTATTTATTCGACAGAGACAGAGACAGCCAGCGAGAGAGGGAACACAAGCAGGGGGAGTGGGAGAGGAAGAAGCAGGCTCATAGCGGAGGAGCCTGATGTGGGGCTTGATCCCATAACGCCGGGATCACGCCCTGAGCCAAAGGCAGACGCTTAACTGCTGTGCCACCCAGGCGCCCCCGATCTTCCTAGTTCTTATGTCCCATAGATGAGAGAAACCATATAATTGTCTTTCTCTGCTTGACTTATTTCACTTAACATTATCTCCTCCAGTGCCGGCCGTGTTGCAGCAAATGTTGAGAACTCGTTCTTTCTGATAGCTGAGTAATATTCCATTGTATATATGGACCACAACTTCTTAATTCATTCATCTGTTGAAGGGCATCTCGGCTCCTTCCACAATTTAGCTATTGTGGACAACGCTGCTATGAACATTGGGGTGCATATGGCCCTTCTCTTCACTACGTCTGTATCTTTGGGGTAAATACCCAGTAGTGCAATGGCTGGGTCATAGGGTAGCTCAATTTTTAACTTTTTAAGGGACCTCCACACTGTTTTCCAGAGTGGTTGTACCAACTCGCATTCCCACCAACAACGTAGGAGGGATCCCCTTTCTCCACATCCTCTCCAGCAATTGTTGTTTCTTGCCTTGTCAATTTTTTGCCATTCTAACTGGTGTAAGGTGGTATCTTAGTGTGGCTTTGATTTGAATTTCCCTGATGGCTAACGATTTTGAACATTTTTTCATGTGTCTGTTAGCCATTTGTATGTCATCATTGGAAAAGTGTCTGTTCATATCTTCTGCCCATTTTATGATTTGTTTATTTGTTTCTCGTGTATTGAGTTTGAGAAGTTCTTTGTAGATCTTGGATACCAGTCTTTTATCTGTAGCATCATTTGCAAATATATTGTCCCATCCGTGGGCTGTCTCTTAGTTTTTTTGACTGTTTCCTTGGCTGTGCAGAAGCTTTTTGTCTTGATGAAGTCCCACAAGTTCATTTTATCTTTTGTTTCTCTTGCCTTTGGAGATGTGCTATCTTGCTTTGGCCGATGTCGTAGAGGTTGCTGCCTATGTTCTCCTCTAGAATTTTGATGGATTCCTGTCTCACATTGAGGTCTTTCATACATTTGGAGTTTCTCTTTGTGTATGGTGTCAGAGAGTGGTCAAGTTTCATTCTTTTGCATGTAGCTGTCCAATTTTCCCAGCACCATTTATTGAAGAGACTGTCTTTTTTCCACCGGATGTTTTTTCCTGCTTTATCAAAGATTGGTTGCCCAAAGAGCCGAGGGTCCTTTTCTGGGTTCTCTATTCTGTTCCATTGGTCTATGTGTCTGTTTTTGTGCCAGTACCATGCTGTCTTTGTGATCACAGCTTTGTAGTACAGCTCGAAATCCGGCACTGTGATGCCCCCAGCTTTGTTTTTCCTTTTCAACAGTTCCTTGGAGATTCGGGGCCTTTTCTGGTTCCATACGAATTTAAGGACTATTTTTTCCAGTTCTTTGAAAAATGTCATTGGTATTTTGATCGGGATAGCATTGAACGTGTAGATTGCTCTGGGTAGCATGGACATTTTAACTATGTTAATTCTTCCGATCCATGAGCATGGAATATTTTTCCATCTTTTTGTGTCTTCCTCAGTGTCTTTCAAGAGTGATTTGTAGTTTCTAAAATATAGATCCTTTACATCTCTGGTTAAGTTAATTCCAAGGTAACGTATGGTTTTTGGTGCTATTGTAAATGGGATGGATTCCCTAATTTCTCTTTCTTCAGTCTCATTATTCGTGTATAGAAATGCAACTGATTTCTGAGCATTGATTTTGTATCCTGCTACATTACTGAATTGCTCTATAACTTCTAATAGTTTGGGCGTGGATTCTTTTGGGTTTTCCATATAGAGTATCATGTCATCTGCGAAGAGAGACATTTTGACTTCTTCTTTGCCGATTTGAATACCTTTGATCCCTTTTTGTCGTCTGATTGCTGTTGCCAGGACTTCTAGTACTATGTTGAATAATAGTGGCGAGAGTGGGCATCCTTGTCGTGTTCCTGATCTTAAGGGAAAGGCTTCCAGCTTTTCCCCTTTGAGAATGATATTTGCTGTAGGCTTTTCATAGATAGCTTTTATGAGATTGAGGAATGTACCCTCTATTCCTACACTCTGAAGGGTTTTAATCAGGAAAGGATGCTGTATTTTGTCAAATGCTTTTTCTGCATCAATTGAGAGGATCATATGGTTCCTGAGTCTTTTCTTGTTGATATGATGTATCACGCTGATCGATTTGTGAATGTTGAACCACACTTGCATCCCAGGGATGAATCCCACTTGGTCATGATGGATAATCCTTTCAATGTACTGTTGGATTCTATTAGCCAGGATCTTGTTGAGGATTTTGGCGTCCATATTCATTAGGGAAATCGGTCTATAATTCTCCTTTTTGATGGGGTCTTTGCCTGGTTTGGGGATCAAGGTAATATTGGCCTCATAGAATGAGTTTGGTAGCTTTCCTTCTGTTTCTATTTTTTGAAATAGCTTTAGGAGAATAGGTATTATTTCTTCTTTGAATGTTTGGTAGAATTCCCCAGGAAAACCATCCAGGCCTGGAGTTTTGTTTTTTGGAAGGTTGTTTATCACTGACTCAATCTCTTCATAATTAATTGGCCTGTTTAAAAAATCAATTTCTTCCTGTTTCAGTCTTATCTTTGGTTCTCTTAGTCAGAGTCGCTGGCCAAGCGCTCCCCTTGACAGGAGGTCAGTCCATAGGAGGTCGGACTAGTTCATGATGGTCTCAGAATACGATCACACCTTCTGTTGGGATTGTAGAAGGAGAAGAGCAGGGGGAAAGGAAGGAGCCCTATCTCAGACTCTGAAGATGAGACACTAGACCCCTTTGCCCACAGCTCTCAGGCTGGGGACTTAATGAAGAAAACCTCAGAGAATCTCTTCTTCCTGCCATGAGGGCCAACCGAACCCCAGAAAGTTGTACCAGGAAAGGGCTTTCTATTTTACAGGCACTGAACTCAATTCAGTGTTGAAACAAAAAGGAAGAGCGGAAATAAAAAATGGAAGCACACAGATGATTTTGGCCATTGACCTGCTCAGGGTGAGCATAGGCCCGGAATGAGCTGGGTGGCGAGAAGTTCTTCTGCTAGCTGGGTGTCAGCTTCAAGTCCACGTGCCTTTCCATTAGCAAGTGTCTTGCTGTACCAGCTGTGATTCTGGGAGTTCAAGGTTTGAATATTTCCATGCGACATTGCCCTGGGCGCCCATCTATTTTATCCTTTAGTGCTCAAGTGAAGAAAGGGTGATTTGTTCCAACACTGGAGACGAATCTGGCCTTGGGCACAGACTGAGAAAAGGTGTGTGAGTCCCCGGTATGGATCCCGGGTAGTGATTAATGAAGTTGCTAGCATCCCAATTCTTTTTTTTCCTTCTGAGTGTGCAGAAGACTGTACAACTCTGTGTTTGGGTGGGGTGTGTGGCAGGTTCTAACTAATGCATGATGGGCATTACTACTGGCTCAAAATATTTAATTGCCAGGGCAAGAATTTCCAAAGCTCTCTCTTTCCCCTTGGCATGGTGGCAATTGGTGGCTGCTTTGTAAGCCCGGGACCCTAAGCGACTATGACCAATGGAACCTCCCTGCCTACCTTTGGGAAACATGGCACTGAAGAGACATCAATCTTTGTGGTTTTACCTGAGATTTTGGCCTTGCTTGTTATAGAGCATAACCCAACACATCCCGACTGACACAGAGATTCTTTACGGGGGGATATAGGGTACTTGTGATTGTCACCTTCTACTGTGACTTTACAATCCACATCGTGGTGGCTCCATTTGAGCCGCGACAGGGACCAGCAGGTACCTTATTCTGTTCTAAGCACTGTGCTTGGTCCTTCACGCACATTTATCCCGTTAAATCCTTACCACTCCTCTATGAGATCGATAAAACCATTCCCAGATGAGGCAATGAGCTTCGAGGGGTTAGATATTATGCCCAATTTAACATGGCAGGGATGGATTCTAAGGTCTGGCTTTTCCGACACAAAAACAAGTGTTCTCTCTATTCTATCACTTTGTCCTGGCAGCAGCAGAGCTAGTTTCCCTCGAGACAGTGCTAGGCGGCTGGGGGTGTGGCAAGGGAACTGCGCTGCCAGGTTTTGGGCACCCTGGTGCCAGCGCAGTCGCTGCCGTGCGCCAGGACTCCAAGTACGTCCACTTACCCCACACCTCCTCCTACACTAATGATATTTACTCTTGCCATCCCAGCAGGGCGTTCCACGGCCTAATTATCATTTAGAAACTCTGAGGGTGGAAAACACAATGTTCAGTGCTTAATGGTTAAAGGACTCATGTCAAGTCTAGAGAAGACTGGGAGACATGAGTGTTGTTGAAACTGGGCCGGCCGGGACAGTAGGGGTTCAGACCCACAAAGGTACGCTGTGCCATAGAAGGGCAGGGACAAAGGCTCTGCAGTGTTTGCTTAGGCTAAGGGCAGGATTCCCATACTATCTGAGTCATGTGGCTGTGGGGACCATGACCCACCACTGTCACTCCTACATTCCCCTCTGGGGCCAAACCTTTGTTTTTGTCATACTACCAAACATCCAGCAACCCATTTACTGAGCATTTACTATGTGTCTGGAACCTGGCTTGGGAGTCTGAGCGTCACAGTCTTACAAATTCTTTGTCACCAGGGAGGTGGGCACTTGTCCCTGTTCAGAATCTGAGGCTCAGAGGATAAAGTGACTTATTCAAGGAGGCAGAGCTGGTGGGTGGCAGATCTGAACCCAGATCGGTCTGGCTGCTAAGCCTGGGCTCTTAAACTCAGCCACGTGTCTCCTTAGAACAAAGTTTAGAAGAACAAAGCTACGTATGTTTGGAGTCACAATGATCTGACTCTGAGATCTCAGATCGTATACTTAAGCCTTTTAATCTGTCGGAATCATGGTGGCACTTCTCTAAGGTGGGGATTGTGACAGTAGATAGATAGATAACTATATACATAGTTATAAAATTATAAAATTTGTGGCTTTTCTAAAGATTCTTGGCTCTTGGCTTTGAAAGACAGTTCAGTGACGATCCACTGTACCCCAGATTTAAGAAGTCATCACTCTCTTGAATATCTCCCAAGACGGGAAGCTCACTACCTTGCAAGTCATCCCTTCCCAAGTTGTATGGCATGCTGTCCTGGAGAGCTCTGCCTGAGTAAAGTTGCAGCCAAGGAACAGCCCTCACCCCCAGGGGACAGGGGAAGAGTAGGAGGAAGAGAATGGCTGCGTCCTGGTGGGTGTCCAGGGGGACACACCTGTGATGGCATGACTAGATGGTGATGCCGGGCCATTTTCCTAATTGGCATTAATGACACCATCTGGTCTGAACACCCACCTTCTGCTTTCTCTCCTGCCACACCTTGCTGACTCTCTGCTCCGAATGGTGACACCTGACCAGTCGATATCCCAACTTGTCTGGCTAACACCAGTTTCTAAAAGCTGGGGCAAAGGATGTAACTTTCCAGACCCAGACTAGGTTCTGGTCTCCCTTGTCCTGATGCAAGCGAAAGTCTGGTTTTCTGCCCAGGTGGGTATGATAGGCCTCCCGTGGCCCAGGTAATGGTCTGGAACAGAATTCGCTCCTCGCTGAATTGACATGGCGTCCAGCGGCTGGAGGCTGACTGCCAGCCAACCCACAGACTGTATGGAGACGGAGAGAAGCAGAGACCCAGAGATCCACAGGCAAAGGGAGGCACAGGGAGTCCGAATGAGCAATAGGAGGGAGAGAAGGAAGGAAGGGAGAAGGAGAGGAAGAAGGAAAGGAGGAAAGTGGGCAGGAAGAAAACCGTAGTACACACCTTCACGAATGCTGTCTTTGGGGAGGCAGAGCTCCTTAGGTACCCCCTCTTCCCTTCCTTCCCTCCCTCCTGCTCTTCATTCTACCTTAGTTGTACAGAGACTTTTCGGTCCCGAGGGATGGCTGGGAAGAAGAGAAAACCAGGGGCTCTGGCTCCGCCACTTTGCTGAGTCACGTCAGGCAAGTGTCTTGCCATCTCTGAAATGTAGTCTTCGCTATAAAATGGAGATCTTCCCTCCCAGATGGACACGGAGCTGCCCTGAGTGGTACTGTCCACATCCCCTGGACTCTGGGGGACCTCCAGAGGCAAGTCAGGGTCGTACCTCATAGCACAAGCCTTGTAGGGCCAAGGCTGGGCCTCCTCACATGGGGCAGTGGCGTCCCTTGAGAACATTTCTTGCTATCCATAGGCAGAGGCCTGGGTATGCCTGGGGCCTGAGTCCCTCTGTGGGTCCCAGCAGTGGCTGCTGGGAGGACAGCCAGTGAGTGACATGGGAGTGGCACGTTGGGGTGGGGCCTGACGGGAAAGCATCGCTGGGCACAGTTACGGTCTACTGAGTGCTCTGCCTTGTGTTTTTGGCTGGTACTCCTTTCATTAACTTTACGAGGTGGGTTTTATCGTGCCCATTTTACTGATGAGGAAACTGAGGCACAGAAAGGGTATGTGTGTGTGTGTGTGTGCGTGTGTGTGTATGTGTGCGTGTGTTTGAGCGAGGCTGACTGGTGAAGTCTGTACCTCCTTGAGATGCAAAACCAGAGAAATGCTCCGGTCCGCGTGAGGTGTGAGGGGTCCAGTGCTCTGAGCGCACCGGAACACGCACCACCTGCTGGACAGCTGCTGTAGCCTGGGGGGGAGGGGCAGAAGGGGTGGCAGAGAGCCTCTTCCCTGCTCGTGCTCTGGCAGGGGCCAGCTGGCAAGAGGCCCCAGCCCTCCTGACCAGCCCCTGCCCCGGCCTCTTACTGCCCTCTGAGCTGGTCTGGCCATGACTCGGGCAGTGCAAGGCTGGTTGGCAGTACATGTGTGCCTTCCCCTCTCTGGCCCCCGGTGTTTCCAGCTGCAGAGGGAAGACATGGCCCTTGCAGGGCTGTCACCCAGATCTGAGCCTGCTTCCCTCCCGAGAGACCAACCTGCCGGTGGGGGAGGAGGCGGCGGCCCAAATGGCTCTGACCTTGGAAACTCACGGTCAAGGGAAACAGATTTAAACACGTCATCACACAGACATTTTAGAAGTTCAAGTGGTGCTGGGTACCAGGAAGGAAAAGCACGAGGTTCTATGAAGTATGATAACAGGGTGACTTAATTTAGATTGCAACTGAATTCAGAAGGAGCCCCCAAGGGAACGACCGCTCACCCAAGGCGTGGAAGGTGAAGAGGTAGTCAGTGTTGAGGAGGGCCCCGTGGTGCAGGCACGGCCTGCGGGAGACCCTGAGATGGGGATGAGGCAGGAGTATTTGAGCCGTCTGCCGGGAGCCCATGCATTATTTCATCTCATCCAAAGAAGACTCCACGAGACCAGTGCCGGTCAGATCTCCGTGAAAGAGACGAGAAAAGCCAAGGTCAGGGAGGTATAGAGGGATACGTACAGCAGCCAGCATTTGCTTTCATTTCCCATGCTTTCCTCTGGATCTCAGGGACTGGAAGTCCAGCAACCACACTCCACAGTTCCCTCGCCCCCAGAATTCTTCCGGTGAGCAGGGTTTTGCCCGTGAGGTGGATTCATGGGAGATCCAGAAGGCAGAAGGGTCCCAGAAGCCATTCTTGCTTCTCAAGCAGTGAGGGAAGACGTGTGAGCCTCTGTCCTCTGCCTGCCCGTCGCCTGCCCTGGACCTGCACGGAGGGCACCTGCGGCGGTCCCTGGCGGCTTCCTGGAAATTCCTCACTTCTGCAGCAGGGGGACACTGCTGGCCGTGGCCCAAGGATAGAATGACGAACCGGAACGCTAGGGCAGACTCTTTCTCTCCTCCAGCTCTCCCGCGTGCTTTGCAAACACCCCGTTCCCTGAACTAAGCCCCTTTCTGCTCGAGATGCCTTGGATCTCCGTACTTGGGACCGCACTCCGGCTGATACACGGGACAGGAAACCTGCCCAAGGCCACAGGCCGCCGAGCGGTGGGACTGCGAGTCAAGGGGGTCTGTCTGATTCCAGGGCCTGACCTCTCTTCTTTTTTAAATTACTTTTATACCTTTTCTTAAATTTCTCTTTTATTGTGGTAAAATACGTATTGACATAAAATTTACCATCTTTTCCGTTTTTAAGGGTACAGCTCAGTGGCGTTAAGCTCATGCACGCAGCTGTGCAACCATCCCCATCCTCCATTTCCAGAGCTCTCTTCATCTTTCCAAACCCATACTCTGTGCACATTAAACACCGAGGGCCCATTCCATCTCCCCTCGGGCCTGGCGACCACCCTTCTACTCTGTCCGTATGAATTTGTCTATTCTAAGTACCTCATTTAAGCGGAATCAAACAGTACTTGTCTTTTTGTGTCTAGAAAATTGGGTAGCTTAGCAGAATGCCTTCAAGTTTCACCCAGATATAGCGTATGTCAGAATCCCCTTCCTTCTTAAGGCTGGGTAATGTTCCATCATACGGACAGACTGCATTCTGTTAATCCGTTCATCTGTGGATGGACTCCTGGGCTGCTTCCTTGTTTTAGCTCTTGTGAATAATGCTGCTGTGGACACAGGTGTGCGAGAGGGCCTGAAAGCCTCACCTGTGCACCTGGTTTCCAGCTGCCCAGAAGTCTCTGTTTTACATCAGTCTGAAAGCAGGTTATCACTATCAAGTCTTTGAGGCTGCAGGATTGGACACTGTTTTTGTTTTGGTTTGTTTTATTAAAGATTTTATTTATTTATTTGAGAGAGAGAGAGAGAGAGCACAAGTGGGGTGGGGGGGCAGAGGAAGAAGCAGACTCCCCACTGAGCAGAGACCCCGATGTGGGACTTGATCCCAGGACTCTGGGATCACAACCTAAGCTGAAGGCAGACCCTTAACCGACTGAGCCCCCAGGTGCCTGGGACATTGTTTTCCCAAAGTTGATATGCAGGATTATCGATCGTTCTTTGCAAAACCAGGCTGTCTTCCCACCCCTCTCAGACGCTCAGGGGCCGGCTGGCTCATCAGACTGAAGAAGGGGCCAAGTGGAGGAGGTGAGGGATGGGTGAAGCCTTGGGGCGGTTTGGGAAACAGCAAATTAGCGGCCCATCTCTGAACCCAAGAAGCAGAAGCCAGAGATCCTGCCCTGCTCTGTCCGGCCGCTGGCTCAGGGCACTTCCTGTCTGACAGGGGGGCCGTGGAGTAGAAAGTCACAGGAAGGTCTGGAGTGAGGTGTGCTCGCAAAGACACATACCCAGGTTGCCTCGGGTCTTTGTGTGATTGCTTAACTTCTGCTTTGACCCTTTTTACCCCTGTTCCCAAAGCTGGTTCTCCACAACTGACACTATTCTCCATGACTCAGTGGGACATAAAATTCGCACTAAATGCTGCCTGCCTCGGAGACCCACTGAAGATGGAGGCAGCTCCCTACGGCCCAGTCCTAGTTTCCCCACCTCCGGCTTCCCCCCATGCTTGCTCATGTCTGCCTTCACCCTTCCCTGTGTTCCCGGCTTGCTCCACACCTGAGTCCATGACACCAGACACCTCCTTTTGGACACAGGTTCGTAGTTAACCTTGAGATCAGTGAATCATTCCCCAGACAGAAGTCTGTCAGTCTCTGATGCGGTGTGCCCTGGGACACAGGGCGCTTGGCACCTCTTTTACCCAGACTGGGCAAGGCAAAATTGGTGTCGACAAACACATCGTTCATTCATTCATTTATATCGATAATCAATTGAGCACCATCATCAACAGAAATAAGAGTAAGAACACAACGACTGTTAGTGAGGGGAAAGTTAACTAGGAGGATATTTTTTAAATGCACTTAACTGGGACCTGGGGCTCAGGCAAGATTTTTTAAGGAGGAGTTGATGTGTAAGTTGACACTTGAAATATAAATAGGAATTTGCTAGAGAAAGAAAAGTATTTCAGGTTCTGGAACCTGCATGTGCAAAGGCCCTGTGGTAGGAGAGAGCAAGAGGGCATTTGGGGAACCTTAAGAAGTTTAGACAGGCTTAGGGGTGTTTGTAAAGGACACTGTGTGTGGAAGAATCCAGCTGGGAGGTCCTCTAGTCTATAGGGCACAGATTCCTCAGGGTCCAATTCTTTTTTCATCAAATAATCCCTTTCTAGAGAATAAGATCAATCTCAGGGGTAAATTATTGCAGAGGAGGAGCAAAGATCAAAAGTATAGTTAACTTCAACTTTTTCTTGTTCATTGCCTTCACAGGCAAAGGGATCTCTGTGGGTGTCCCCGTGACTTCTGAGTCTGGTTCTCCTCCCTCAGGCTCCTGTTCCTGCCTATGTCCCCCCACTTTTCCAGTTCCTTACTTAGCCACCTTTATGCTCTTCTTTGGCAAACTCCACCCCTTCCTCCCTGTGAGTTTTAAGCTGCAGTGCTCAGGCTTGGCTAGGTAGACCCCTCGGTTGTCACAGGAAGGGAGAGAGATTCATCAGGGGGTGTTGAGGTCACCCAGGACTGGGGTATTGGCAGAGGGGGTGCAGAGGGGGTGGCTAAGTCTCTGAGGTCTTCAGGATGTCTTTTAGAAGGCTTGAGCATGGCTAGGATGAACCTATGGATGGACACAGACCCTGAAAGAAGAAACGTAGGGAGGTGAGGAAGGTCAGGGGAGAGGCGCTGGAGTCTTTGAGACCAAGGTGTGGAACTCTGGAACCACACAGCACAAACTTGGGTGAGTCATTTAACTCCCTGATCTTCAGTTTTTCCATCTGCGAAGTGGGGATACAAAAGTACCTATCTCAGAGAGTGGCCGAAGGAACGAAATGAACAACGTTCAGCACTGTGATTGGCACATCCCAGCTCTGTCTCACTGTTGGCTGAATACATTCCAATACGTTCCAATAAACGCATGGTTACCACAGGTCTGAAATCCAGAGGAAGACCTGGGCTGGAAGGCAGAGATGGGAGAGTTCCTTTCCTGGGTCATCGCTCCTGCCCATAGGGTAAATATTTGCAGGGTTAATGTGGAAGCATTCAAGAGAATCAACTCTTCCCGGACAGTAGCGGATTCTTTGGGGGAACTTATTTGCATGCGAGTAATTAACATGCCCATTGCAAACCAAGCTGCTCCACTCATCAGAGCTGCCCGGGGGACTAGTTGGGAGCCCCTAAGTCTTCAGCTTGAGTTACGGTCTGAGTTCTAGAGCACTCAAACTATAGACCACTTTTTAAGAAAATGCAATTCACTTCTCCTTCTTCTGGCTGTTCTTCCTTCCCATTAGCCTGGATTCATGGAGTGTCTGGAATCACTTTGAACTTCCTTGTATTTTGGTTCTGAACAGCAGGCTGCCGTGCTCTGAGATGGGAGGAGGGGCTGCTGCCAAGTGCCCGCTCCTCTGCTCCGGGGTGTCTGAGCAGGCTTCCGGAAGCAGCTGATGGAACGAAAATGCTAAGTGCTCCACTCCTCACGGGCTCGGGGCTGTGCATTTCGCCCATCCAAAAGACTAGTCGAACGAGAAGTGAGAAAGAGTGCCTAGTGAAAGAGGGCACGAGTGGACAGGAAGGTGGGCCCATTCTACCCGCTCTCTCCTGCTGCGCCAAACACCGCCCAGACGGGGTGGCTCAGAACAGCGGCTCGTCCGACCGGAGGCGCTTCTGCTGGGCTCACCTGGGCTCATCACGGGGTTCCATCCAGTTTGGTCTTGGGCCCTGTCTGGAAGTCTTGGATTTGGATGCCTGAGCCTCTCTCCAAGGCCTGGGTCATCCTGACCCTCCTTGCGTTGCCAGAGCAAACCACACCACGTGTCCAATCCCAGAGTCAGTGTGGGGGAGGGGACTGCCCCCGTGTGGCTTCTGAGAAGGGGGATTTGCTGGGGTCACTCCTGTGGAGATCTACCCTGGGAGCCTATGCACTATTTCCAAGATTCCAAGGGTCTGCTGAATCACAGAACAGCAATGTCGTGGACACTGATAATAACCCTAATACTACCATTGATCACGTATACCTTCTCATTTAGTACTTAATAAGTTCCAGGGCGGAAATAAAGCGTTCGGTATTTAATCTTCCCAACAGTTCTGTCGGATCAGGACCCCTCCCAGTTTGTGGATGAAGAAACTGAGGTTCTTTTTTCCTTTTTTTTTTTTTTTTGAGAGAGAGAGAGAGAAAGAGCGAGTGGGTGCACGAGCAGGAGGCGGGAGGGGCAGAGGGAGAGGGAGAGTCTCAAGTGGACTCCACGCCCAGTGCAGAGCCCCACGTGGGGCTCGATCCCACGACCCAGAGATCATGATCTGAGCCGAACCCAAGAGTTGGATGCTTGACTGACCGAACCACCCAGGCGCCCCAAACCGAGGTTTGAAAGGTGAAGTTTGGTTTTCTACGTGCATCCAGTGGCTGTAATTCTTTCTGAAGTGGGAGAGGCCTGTGGTGGGAGAGGCAGGCCCCGAATCCTTCCGCCCTGGCTGAGAGATCTCTGGACAAAGCTAAATCTCATTTCCAAAGGGGGTCCTTCGATGTGTTGAAACGTAAGCAGCTTTCACCAGATCGCAGTTGGAGGAGCCGAGCGTATACGTGAATCAGAAACACGAGGTTGCTGTTTGTCTTCAGGCACACAGGGGTTTGGCAGTCTCCACGTTCCCTTGGCAAGCAGGATCTGGGCCCTGCCAAAACCTGGAGCTCTGGCAGAATAGTGTGGACCTTCCGGTCAGGCCAGGCCTCCCTTCCTGCTGTTCAAATCAGAGTCCCAGCCTCCTGCGGCTTCTGGCTTCTCCTGCGCTTCTCCGGGCCCTGGAGCCCCAAGCACAGAACAGCAGGAGGCGTCGGCCCAGCCCCAGCCCGTGTGGAAAAAGATGGCACAGAGCATGGTTTCCTGGAGCGCTGTCAAGCAGCGGTCCCCTGGGTGCCAGGAAACCCAGCGACGGAAACTGTGGCTGCAGGACCCATCCACGGGGCGTGCTGTCGGGAATCAGCTCAGAGTGAGGAGGAGTGTGGCCCAATCGAAGGGCGAGACTTGCCCGGGGCCGGCCAGGAGGTGACCTCGCTGGATTCCTTTAAGATCATGGGACGTCCTTCTGAGAAAAAGCAACTTTCAGGGGGAGAGAGTTTAGAACAGACCTGGTTCATCAGGTTTTTCTGTAATTGCAAACCTTCTCAGAGCCTTTATTCTCCGAGGTGAGGGGCCAGGGTGGGGAGCAGGGCTGTGGCAGATTCAGGCTGCCATTCCACAGGATGCACTAGAAGGGTGCTGGTTTAAGTGCCAGAATCCAAGCTCCGCAATGCAGGGATCTCGTCTACTTTACTCGTGTCCCCGGAGTCTAGTACAATGTCTGGCACGTGATAGGTGACCGATAAATAGTGGATAAATAAGTAAATGAGTATGTAAGCGTAGGACTCACCGCTTTCTTTGTTCTTGTTTCTTGCCCTTCCTCTCTCCCATGCCTTCCTCCACTCTCTTCTTCCTTCCAAGTATTCACGACAAACCCTGTGCTGATCCTAGGGACACGTTAGTGAAATAAAACAGGCCTGCTGTGTGGTCACTGATGGCTTCATTACAATTTTTGACTGCAGGTGAGCGACTGCTTTTGCCCGAGTAGCTGGAGAAGGTGAGAGATGGCAGCTGCCCAGACCCCCTGTGGCAGGCTGGCTCCTTGTCAGTCAGGGTCAGACCTCGGGCTCCTCCTTGCTCCCTTTGATACCCTTAACATCCCATTGCCCTGAGGTCCCAGATACCCCAGACCTGGCAAAGCATGCTGAAGCAAGCCACTGGCTGGGGAACTCTGGGAGAGCAGGACCACATCTGTGTGCTCCCCAGGGCACCTCCAGGAGCCGGCCAGGACCTGGCACTAGGGAGTATTGGATGAGCAATGAAGCCCGGGGATGAGGCTGATTTACGGCAAAGGTCCACAGCCAGAGGTGAGAAAGAAACAAGAGAGGCAGTGGATGTTCTGGGATGTTCTGGGACGTTCTGGAATTCCCGGCCATGGTCCCAGCTCTGAGGGTCCAGATGCCCCACCTGTGAGGGCTATAGGCTGTCCCTCCTAGCCTCCCTTATTGACCCCTCCTTCTCCTTTCATGACCAGTTCTTCTGGGGATCCAGAAAGATCTCTTGGCCCTATAAGGAACCTCGCAGGCGCTGTCAAAAAAAGCAGGGTTGTTACTCTGAAGGGAGAAACTTGCATGGGAATAAGGTACCCAGCTTGCTCCCCATTAGCTGAACGCTCCAGGTCTCAGAGAGTCATGTGGGTAAGTCCCTGGGACCATTCCAAATCCCATATCTGCCTTCAGTGCCTGCAGCTGGTAGTGATGGTGTTTGGCCCATCAGAAGTTGGAGCTCCCCTCGTTGGATTCAGGGCAAGGATCTGAAAGTGTGGGGAAGGTCCACGTTGTGTTAACGTAAGCGTGAAACCCACTTCAGACCACAGTGAGGTGATTATGAGAAAGGGGGATGCAGGGGGCTTTTCCCAGAACTGAGCCACCACAAAGTTCAAGGCACCGGCCTAGACCCTGTGTCAGGCCCCATACAGTCCTGCAAGGTAGGGTTGCTGTCCCATATTGCAGATGAGGAAACTGAGCCCAGTGAACAAAAGTGACACGACCAAGTTGCTGACATGGGGTTTGAAATCAGGTGTGGCAAGTCTGAAGCTCAGGTGATTTTCAGACCACCCTGTGCCTCCTGTGATCAGAAAGATGTGTGCCCTCTGAGGCGGCCTCCCATTGGGAACCTTGGTGATGGAAGGGGAGGGCGCAGGGGAGAGATGTGGAGAGTATGCCCAGAAGGCCATGTGGTAAGGGGAGGGCAGTAATCTGAATTTGGAAAAGACTCCCCCGACTCCTGTGTAGGAGGACAGGCTTCCTCTTAACTGTTGAGAGTAAGCTTGGCAAGAAGGGACTGGGAGCTAATTGGCAAATCAGTTTCTCTTGCCAGGCTTTCGTTTCCCCCCTTTCCATGGTGAATTTGGCTACGGTGATCGATAATTTCCATGTAGTGCAGATGCTCTGTGGACCTTCCTCACGCCCTGTGCTGCTTCTCAACAGGACACAGCGTCCGGGATTGGAGAGATTCTTTGTCTCTCTCATATTTCTCTTGTTACCATTTAACACGAGCCCTTCCAAAGTGAGTTCGCATGTGCACATGGACGCATATCTGTAAATACCTGGAAAACAGATAGGCTGGGATAGATCACCACGCAGGGAAATCTACGAAGCTGAACCGTGTGCTGGGACGCACCAATGCTACCCCCCACCCCCGCCCCTCATCTGCTTTCGAGGACCACCTGTACGTGGGCAACAGAAGAGTGTGGGTGGATGGTCATGTTCACATTGTTTACAAACAGTGGAAAAAATCGGAGCCAACCTAAAAGTCCACTACTTGGCAACTGTTAACAAATTATGGCATAGGCAGGGCACGGAATACTGAGTAGCCATTAAATGAAATCAGTGGAAACTTTGCGCGCTCAAATGGCAAGGCTCTGAGGCATTGCGAAGGATGAAAAAAAGCAAGTTGCAGAAAGAAACATACAGTGCAAAAGTCAGCATAGAAATGCACCCCCGTCCTGTCCCCCCCCCAGCCTTTCCTATGAGCTTCTATGTCACGTATAACACCATACAAAGAACAGAGATTTGCAAGAGAAATACTTAACTGGTAGTAGCGGTTGCCTCTGGACTGGGTGAGGATTGGAGGTGACTGCTGTCAAGGGGAAACTCTTGCCGTCTCAGTCATCTCCCATCTTTAAAAAGAAAGATGCACTCACAGATTTCGATGTAACTTGTAAGTAATTAAAAAGAATAAGATAGGGCTCGTGAACATACTCGGGAAGATATTGACCAGATTTGCTGCTGTTGACGGGCGTTTCTGGTTTCTGGGGTTCTATATTGGATTGTCTTTACTTTTTTCAGAATGAGATTATATTCATGCATTTGTGGTGCAATAACACAAGGAAAAAATGAAGCAGTTCTTCTAATTTGATCTTATCTAAGTGAGCTCAGCAGCTACCAGCACTGGGGGGAACTGAGGCCCAGAAACCCATGTGACAGCAAGCCAGCGTGCGGTGAGTCAGTGAACGAGGGGAGAAAAGGCCATCCCCAGAGCCCGCCGAGTCACGTGATGCCCGAACACAGCAAACTGGCTTGTTTTGCAACCCAGGCAGGCCCTTTAACCACAAGCCTGCTGGCTGGCCCCATGCGGCGGGGGGAGATGATGCCAGCACTCTTCCCTCGATGAGTCATGCTCCTTCCCGCAAGAGCTAGGGCAGGATGTGGAGAAGATGGGCTTGGGGGGCAGAAACTTCTGCCTTTAGGCCCTGCCATGCAGGGTGCCCTGGAGGGTGACGGGCTCCGGGGCCCTTGGGGAAGTCCCCGATGGGGCTGCCGCTCTCCTGTGTAGATTAATACAACCATGGATGTGGGCTGCAGACCACCGCAGCGAGTGCCTGCGTGGTGAGCAAAAGGAGGTGGGGATTCAGAAGCTTCCACTGAACCCTGACAGCACACTCCCGTGCAGGGCACTGTGCCCATGTGATGTGATCACTTCCAGGGTGGGGCTTGCTGCCCCCCTTTATACAGAGGAGGAAACTGAGCCTCAGTGGAGGTAAGGGGCTTATCCAAGGTCTAAGGTCCAAGCTGGTAAGTGGCTGAAATGGGATTTGAAACCAGCTGTGGCTGAATTCAAAGCCCAGATGGCTTTCACCGCACTCTGGTTGCTTCTGGAAAGGTGTGTGCTCCCAGGTCTGTGTCCTTGTGGGTCACACTCCCAGGTTTGCTGGTGGAAGGGAAAGTCAGGCAAGAGAAGTGGGAAATCCTCTGAGATGGTAATGAGAACCTGATGTACTATTTCTCGGCACTTCTCGGCCAGATGCTGGACCGAGTGTGTTACTTTCATGGGCTCCTTAGTCCCTTCAACAACTGGTGAAACAACTGTCTTTGTTTTAGGAATGGACACACTGAGGTTCATAGAATGAAATGACTATCTAACAGCACAGCTAGCAAGAGGAGGCAGAATTCAACACTGGGTCTGTCTGATTCCAAAACCCCCCATCTGTAATTACCCCAAAGCGCTTTCTACCTGCAGAGACACATCCCCCGTGCAGCTCTTGGCTCTCCTTTTCCTCTGCAGTCTGACCCTTGCCCACCAGGCAAGTTCTCATGCATGCTCCATACTGCATGGGGCATCACCTCCTCCAGGAAGCCTTCCTCATCTCCACAGTGAGGGGTTGGTTCTCTCTGTGCCCCCACAGCTCCCTGAACACATGTGTCTTTACTACATGTGCTTTTGTGACTCTTCCTCCTTGTCTTTCCAGGGACCATGAGCTCTTTTAGGGTAGAGATAATGTGATGGTGAATTTTATGCATCCACTTGACAGGGCTAAGGGATGCCGGTGAAACACTTTTGGGTGTGTCCGTGAGGATGTCTCTGGAAAAGACGAGCATTTGAATCTGTAGACGGAATAAAGAAGATGGAGGGGGTGGGGGGGCATCGTCCAATCTGTTGAGGGCCTGACAGAACAAGACAGAGCGAGGGTGAATTCATCTCTCCTTGAGCTGGGACATCTACCTTCTGCTCTCAGACCTCGGAGCTCCTGGTTCTCGGGCTTTCCCACTGGGAGTGGGACTTCTCAGGCCTTTGACTCCAGCTGAGTTGCGCCCGCCCCCACTTTGCTGGTTCTCCAGCTTGTAGGTGGCCGGGTCTGGGATTTCTCAGCCTCCACAATCACAGGAGCCAACTCCTAGAATAAATTTCCTCTTACATACATATCTCTACATAGTCTATCGGTTCTCTATTTCTCTGGAGAATCCTACCTAATACAGAAGGTCTGGGATTCACCAACTATTTTTAAAATCCTTTGGTCATATTTTCCATCCAGAGGCTGGTGCAGTGGTTATGTATGAGTTTAATCAGCCCATAGATCTGGGTTTGAATCCTGACTGGTCTGGGTGATGTTAGGTCAGTAACTTGACTTCTCTCAGTTCCCATCTGTAAAACGGAGAGTCCCACGTTTACTTCTCAGTGTCGTCGTAGGGATGAAGTGAGATATTTACGGAAAGTGCTAAGCACAGTGTCTGGGGCACAGAGAACATTCATATCAGTAACCTCCCAGTCTAGCCCAGTCAGGGGTCAGCAGATGACTGGCTGGGAGAAAATATGACTGCCCTTCCGTGTGGCTGTCCCTCTGTCGTTGTGAGGACTCTATTCCAAGCTCTGAGTGCTGCCCATGTTTTATAATGCCATCCCCTGGATATATCACTCCTTATTTTTCAGACGGTGGTAGTTCACACCCAAATTTACAGATGCAGAAAAGGGGTGAGAAGAGGGACTGAATAAACCTATAAACCCAAATTCACAAATGAAGTGATACAGAGAATAAACAAGCATTTTAAAAAATGTCCTTTCTTAATTCTGTCCGAGGGAATTACAATAACTTACATCAATCACCCAAGGAAAAAAAATATTTAATGCACAATTCTGATAAGGGTGGGTTGAAAAGTCATATACACAAACACTACTTGTAACCATCCAAATTCTTACAAACTTTGGGGACGATGTGATAATATATTGTCACACCCTGGTATTTATCCTGAGAAAATCATCTTGAAGAAAGGAATAGTTGCAAGCAGAGATGTTTATTACGTCAGTGTCTACAGCAGCAAAAACCCGGATAACCCTCGAAGGGTCATTTATAGGGGACTGGTAGGTCAAATTGTGGTTGTCAGTGTAATTGTCAACAATGTCAGTGATGCAGGTTTCATCGAAACACACAAGATGTTTATTGCACAATTACCAGGAAAGCAGATGTGACCTGAAATTTACTCTCTGAATGCAACTATGTTAAGTTTGTGTAAATGTCAGTAAGGGCAGGAAGGTCAGAAGCAAAAAGAAAAGGGTTTCTGGAGGGGGGCTGTGGGTTGCTCTGATGTTTGTTGTCCAATTGAGTCACTATTTCTGGGTTGCACTCTAAGTGGCCTGGAGGAGTCCCCTCACCCTGGCATTTCAGACCCAGATTCCTTCCCACCAAGCTGTCTAGCCTCTCTTTGCCTCTCCTGAAGCCAGGTCACCCCAGCAATCCCCAAAACAGCTTCATGCTGGCCTCGAGATGCAAATACACATAATGGCCTCTTGTCTGGCTCCCAAAAGCTGACCGGCCTTCACCAGGGACCTGCAAAAAGGCAAAGCACTCTGATCTGGACTGGAAGGATTCCCCCTTAGAGTGCTCTCCAGCACTGGTCAGCAGGGGCTGGTGTTGCAAAATGGTTCCTGAGAGCACTTTCCGTAGAGACAAAGAGCCCTGCAGGGGAGGGAGGCTGCGTCAGTCCTAATGGGGCTGATGGGAGTCCCAGTAAGTTAGGGACTTCTGCTGCCCGAGCAGCACAAGCACGTGGGGGAGTCACGCACTTTTGCCCATAGGACCATTTGCAGCTTTAGACCAAACGAAGTCATGGACGAAACCATTTCTGTTGGGAACTCCAGAGGGACCCTTAGAGCAGGAGGGAAGGCACTCAGCAACCCAGCAACCTTCTACCCGGGATCCTCTTTGGTCTGGCTGGTGTCCGGCAGCCTCTATCCGACGCTGGACCCTGCACCCTGCTTCCTCCGGTCTCCGTCTCAGCCCAGCCGCAGAACACAGGCATGCACCCCCAGTCAACACCCCACCCCGTCACAGAATCAGGCTCTTTCTTTCAACCCGGTTGGCCTGAGTAGCCAGAGAGGAGTTCTTGAGAATGATTCTCCTTCGTTGCCACTCACGCGTGCGTGCGTTCATTCACGTTTTCGTGATCTGTTCTTCCATTATTAAGTACCACCTATGCCATGCCAGACATTATGCCAGGCTCTGAGGAGATGGCAAGGCCGTGGTGGTCCTGGGAAAAAATAATAAATGAGTGAATAGTAAAAAGCTAAGAAATTCTATAAAGAAATCAACAACGGAGTGTTCTGATGGAGAGCAAGGGGTAGGAGTGAGGAGGACAGACCTCTTGCCCGGGGTGGCCACTGGAGACCTTTCTGAGGAAAGAGATGCAAGAAGGTGGGCCAAGAGTCTCCCAGGCGGCAGCAACAGCTGAGCAGAGGCACAAAGTGGGTGCTGGGTGCTGGACGTGCTCTAGACATGCCCCCTGCTCCCCTCACTGTCCTTTTTTTTTTTTTTTAAAGATTGTATTTATTTATTTCAGAGAGAGAAAGAGAGAGAGAGAGCCAAGTGCAAGCATAAGTGGGGGTGGGGAGGAGGGAGAAGCAAACTCCCCGCTGAGTGGGGAGCCCAAAGTGGGGCTCGATCCCAGGACCCTGGGATCATGACCTGAGCTGCAGGCAGACACTTAACTGACTGAGCCATCCAGTCGCCCCTACTATCCTTTCTTTTTTGTCTCTGTCCCTCCTTCCCAATCTCATTGATATGTCATCTCCAGCCTCTTTTGGCTCCTGATTTATGTAGTCAGAGACTGGCCGGTGTCTCCCTGCCTCTGTTTTTTGCGCTCCTCTGAGGCTTTCAGGGCCCCAGGTTCTGAACTGTCCTTTCGCCACCTTTGTCTCTGGTTTCCCTTGTGTGCCTTCGCGCTCCCTCTCTCCCTCTCCCCTGTGGGGCTCTGTCTTTCCTTGACCTTGGCTCCCTCTCTCCCCGCTTAGGCTGGTGGGCCCTGGGCCCTGTCTCGTCTGTGCCAGAGCAGAGGCCGCGGCGAAGCCCCGTCTGATTGATATTACTACTGACAGCTAAAACCTTGAAATCTTCCCACAGTGTATCTCTGGAGGGCGTTAAGCTGGCAGTGTTTTGTCTGCACCCGAGAAAGACAGGGGTTTTTAAACAAATATATACATTCTCAGAAATCCAAGCGATTGTATTTCGCCATTGATCCATTATGACGTTGAGTAAGTACAAAGCTTGCTTGGTGCCTGCAGGGGGATTACAGAATGAGCGGGCTGTGCTGGGGACCGAGGGGGAGGGCAGCGGAAATCGTCCCGGCGGGGGGGGGCGGGGTGCAGCCTGTGCTCTGAGGACCTGACAAAGGGGCTAATGTGTGGAAGGGAGCAAGGTGATTTCTGGTTGGGGGAGTCAGAGGAAGCTTCTCGAGGCCCAAGCATCGCCGCCCCTTCTGGAGAGCCTTCGTGACCGCCTCCCCACCCCCACAGGGCAGGGACGGCTCACGCCCTAGTCTCCGCTCTGCTGTGTTTGAGTGTCTAACGCCGTACCGGCAATGCGGAGAGGCCTTTATGAGCTGCAGACCCCGCTTCCCCACTGGGCCATGAACTTCGTGGAAACAGCGGTCCTGGGGCACTCCACATCCCCAGTGGCCATCCCACCGCCCGGATCCTGTCCGGCCGGGCCAGCATCAAGGTTCATGCTCATTAGGGGGTCTCGGCGAGGCACACACGGCAGACGACACTTAGCAGGCTTTGGGAAAACGCCTCAGTTTCCTCATCTCTGACATAAAGGGGTCCGTGAACCAGTGCAGGCAAAGTGTTTGCAACATTTTGAAAATGCTCAGTAACGTGAGCTCTTGTTACTCTTACGACTGTCACCTTTGTCATCATTGACATCGGCCCCACCATCACACTCTCTAGGCTTGGGCACCGTGCAGATAACTGGCCACAGAATTCTCCCTCTCTTCAGGATGAATGGCTAGAAGGCTAGGATTTTTGGTGCAAAAGGCTAGCTGTGACTTGTATGAACATTTTTTATTCTCCCAAATATGTTCTTTTACACCCTGGGTCCCTGCCATGAGATGCTGGAAGAACTCGGGGATGAGCTTGGACATACCAGAGTGTTACTTCTGCTCCTTTCTTTCTGCACTGCTGCTTGGCCTGGAAAGATCTTTCTGCGGCGTGGCTTCTTCCCCACCTCCAGGTTGGCTCAGTGCCTGATTCCAGGCCCTCACAGGCCTTGGACCGAGCTGGGCCACCCCCTTTCAAGTTTCCATACCTGTTTAGTCCTTGCTCTGTCTGCTCATTTGATAGTGTGTTGGGAGGCTCAGTTTAGCTGATTCTAGAACTTTTTGCCACTTCTCTCTGGGTCTTAGATGGGAGTGACTTAGAGCTTAAATGTGAAGATTAAGGGAGATGATGCATGAGACATGGACTGTGTCTGTCGGTCAGCACGCCTCCGTGCTCTGTCCTCACCTGAGTGTGAACTCTCCAAGGGCAAAAACTCTCTGGGATTCATCTTCAAAGACCTAGAACATTGGGCTGTCCAATATGGTAGCCATGGACCACATGTTGGAGCACTTGAAATGCGGCTAGGCCCGCCGAGCTAAGCTGCACGTGCCAAAGACAGCACTGGGTTTTGAAAGCTTAGGATGACAAGAAGAATGCCAAATAACTGGTTAATATATATATTTTAAAGATTTTATATATTTATTTGACAGAGATAGAGATAGCCAGCGAGAGAGGGAACACAAGCAGGGGGAGTGGGAGAGGAAGAAACAGGCTCATAGCAGAGGAGCCTGATGTGGGGCTCGATCCCATAATGCCGGGATCATGCCCTGAGCTGAAGGCAGACGCTTAACCGCTGTGCCACCCAGGTGCCCCTGGTTAATATTTTTATATTGATTACATGTTTGAAATCATCATATGTTGGCTATATTGAGTTAGATAAAATGAGTGAAAACATCATTAGATAGTATTTACATGTTATATTAAAATAGATATATGAAGTATATTAAAAGACACACTATGTTATAATAAAAATGATTATTTTTATTACCTGATGTAATAATTATTTAAATTGACTTCACTTGTTTCTTTATTTTTTCCCGTGGCTCTCAGCAGATGTGAAATCACTTACGCAGCTCACGTTAGAATTGTTGGGCGGTAGCACTCCCTCAGGACATAGCAAAGAGCTTCTGTAGCACAAGTGAGCAGTGCGTGCGGGTGGGATGGACAGATGCATGGGCAGGTGGAGGGAAAGTGAAAATGAATGAGTAGACAAATGAGTTAATAAACAGCTAATAAACGGGTAAATGAATAGACGGACCTAGATGAATGGGTAGAGGCATGAACACGTGAATAGAAGGGTGGGCAGATAGAGGGATGGAAGGATGATGAACAGAATTGGTGATAGCATGAAACAGTAACCGGAAATTAAAAAAATGATAGATCAGTAGGTGAGCGAATGACTGAAAAGATCAAATACGTCCCTAAGTACAAAAATAAATACATACGCCCAGAAAGGATAGACGCCCTGGGAGCCCAAGGTTTGACTTTGATAAGAAGCCTTTACTCATCTTGCTGGGCTCGTGGAGTGTAAGCCTTCGACCAAGAAGAAAGGCTTACCCTTGCTCTTGGGGAATTTATTATTTTAATTGTTAGTCTTCATCAGGGGTTATTGGAATTTTTTCCCCCTCGGACAGTTTATCACTTGTAAATTATTTGTCACATCGTTGTAATTCTATCCAGATCCTTAACTTTCTAATCATGCATCGTTTATGGGGTCTCCTTTAAAGAAGCACTATAATTACGTGCCAAGGGTCCCAGTAAATTTTATCAGGCCATAAAATATTATCCTTTAATTATTTGGAAGGGGAAGAAAGGCAAATGTTCCCTCTGCAAGGCTGGTGATCGATACTGCAGGGCTCGTGGGGGCTCAGGCAGCTTCAGACGTCCTCATCTTACTGGTGTCCCTCCCGGGGCTCCTGCTTCCTGCCCCAGCCACGTCTGCACAGAGCAGTGGGGCCCGACGGGCTCAGGCCTCTCTTGATTCTCTGGTGGGTGTTAGGCCATCACACACTCGTGACGTGTGTCCTTGGAGGGGTCTCATTATGCGCAGCGTGTCCAGGAGGATGTTGGGGGATGAAGCTGTTCTTTCACCCTTTACATAGAGGAGGGCACTTAGACACAAAGAGCGTGCAGAGATGGGACTCTAACTTCGCTCTCCTGACTCCATGATAGATTTTTCTTCCCTCACCATGCCACACCTGCTATTAGGAACTCCAACCAGAAAACATACAGGTGCTCAGTGGATTGGGCTTTTTTTTTTTTTTTTTTTTTTTTTTTTCCCTCTCAAGGGTTTGAATGTAGACATGCTATGGAACCAGGGCTTTGCATCCAACATTTTCATCATTGAAACAGATATTTTAGCCAGGCTTCCACTATGTGCCAGATCCTGGTGCTGGAGGGAAGCTGTAAATAATACACTTTAGTCTCTGGGGCTCACGGTGTCTTTGAGGAGACAGGCAGGCATTGGTAAAATCTTTACGCTGATCATGGAAATTGTCTCTGTGGTAAACACTACCAGAGGGGCTTTGGAAGGTTAAAAAGAGGGGTTTTTAATGAGTTGGGGAAGGTTAGGAAAGGCTGATCTGAGCGCTGAAGGATAAGTAGGAGTTAACAAGGTAAATAGACAAGGGAAAAGTATTTTAACTAGAGGAAAGAGCCTGTGCAAAGGGCCTGTGGTAGGAAGGCCTAGAAAATAATCCAGGGTGGCCAGAGAAGAGTTACCAATGGGAGACTGTGAGGTGAGGTTGGAGAGGTTTTAAGAACCGTATTAGGCAAGGCCTAGTGGGTCAGGTTATTAAGCCTTTTGGTCTTTATCCTAAAAGCACTGAAGATTCAGGAAAGGTTTAGGTGAGGGGGAAGAAATGTTTTAAAAGGCAGTATAGGCAAGGGAGGACTTGGACCAGGCGAAGGGAGGAGGGGTGACCTTGCGCGTGAATGGATGTCGGGAGGTGGGTCCGTCTAAGTGCAGGGGCGAACTCAAGAAGAGGAGGAAAGCTAACTCATCCCCACTCATTTCCCTGGTCTTGGCTTAGGTGTCATTTCCTTGGGGACACCTCCCCTGACCCCCAAGTGGGCCACGTCCTCCGCCCCCGAATGGTGGTCCCCACCCTCCACTTCCCCTTTCACAACACACAACACTATTCCTGCCATGCCTTACATAATGGCCTCTTCCCCTTGCTGTAGGTGGGCCCCTCCGTGAGGTAGGGATTGGAGTATCTTGATCACTTACAGTGACCCCACTCTCAGCCCAGGACCTGTCTCCTCGTTGGCAAGTAATACACAGACCAGAATGAGTGAGGGAATGGGTGCCCGAGAGAGAGAAAGAGATAGAGAGAGAGAGGGAATTTATGGGGGCACGTTTCCTCCAGCCTCTTCCCCATTATTGCCCCTCCTGGGCCCTCCCTCTCCTCCTCTTACTCACTTCCTTTTATTGCCCTAAAGCTGGACTCCTCCAAAATCCCTGCCCAGGGGCTCTCAGCTAAAAGATGTGATGGACCCATGAGAAAACGTCTTAACCCTGGATCTGAAACATCAGTTTCCCCGGGAAGGCCTGGGACGTGTAGGCGGGTCACAGAGATGAACTACCTCGATTCAAGAGGTAAGGTGACTTGGCCAAGGCTGCTCAGAAGGATGATGGCAGAGTAACTTCTGAAACTCCTCCCTGTCACGGACTTAGGGTGACTCATCTCGTTGCTGGGTTCGCTCATTATCTCAGCGCGAACGCTTCTTGGCGAGCCCTGTGGTTACAGGGTGGCGAAATCCCCAACCAAGGCTTCTGCCTAAAGAAAATTGCCTTTAGATCAACAATAATAGTACTTATGCTAATGGTAGCTAGTATGTATGCCAGGAACTTTCCCCATCCTTTATTGCAGGGGTCTGAAGTCTATGACCCACAGGCCAGATCTTGTTTCTGCAAAAGAGGTTTTATTGGAACAGAGCCACGCCCATTTGTTTATGAATGCTTGTGCCTGCTTTCTTGCTGTCATGGCAGAATCGAGTAGTTGTGACGGCCCGTACGGTCCTCGACGCCTGAAATATTCACCGTCTGGCCCCTCACCAATGGGGTTTGCCAGTCTCTGTTTTTTTATTCATTATTGCAACCTGATGACCTGGGTCTTATTAGATCACCATTTTACAGATGAAGAAGCTGAAGCTCAGACAGGACAGTTAATTTCCTTGAGGTGTCAGAGATTGGAGGAGACCTGGAGATTCTCTGTTCACAACCTGCGATCGTCCTCACATGCTCTCCTAGAAGTGACAGCATCTGTCTGACCTTGAAGGAGAAGGCAGGGACTGGGCTGATCCCTGGTAGATTCCAGGGCTCCAGACACTGAATTCTCCGGTGGCATTTTTGGACGAATGCTCCGATCATCTATTGTTGCTTAAAGATAACCCCCGACACGTGCCTGAAAATAGCAATGATTGTTTCTTTTGCTCCCAAATCTGCAATCGAGCAGGGCTTGGAAGGGATGGCTGTTCTCCATGTAGTGTCGGCTGGGTAGGATCAGATAGGGCTGAGGATTCGCCTCCAAGATGACTCACTCACGGCTGGCGAGTTGGTTCTGGCTCTTGGTCTCTGTCCTCAGGAGCTTTTCCAAGGCCTGTCTTCAGCTTCCTCACAGCATGGTGGCTGGGCCCCAAGAGGGAGCATCCTAAGACACAGGAGGTGGAATTTGCCAGGTTTTTTGAAAGCCTAGCCCTGGACGCTGTGCAGAACCACTTTGCATGTTGGCGGTCAGGTGTCATAGACCTGCCTTGATTCAAGGAAGAGGACAGAGATCCCATCTCTCAATGAGACAAGTGTCAAAGAATTTGGGGGCCATATTTAAGAAAACCCACCACAAATGTTCATATTCATCTCAAGGGTCTGCCGGGCCATCATTTTGACCCAGCATAGCCTATCTCTGGTGAAGGTGACCTCATCATTTCTTTTCCAAACTGGGACTCCCCAGCAGAAGGACGGGATGCTCTGAATAATACCACAAGGCGGTGAGTGCAAAACAGAACTGTCTCAACAAACTGGCTATGCAGTCACACTCTCCCTGGGGGCAATGATTAATGTTCTCTGGATGCCCTCACGTCATCTTGGGAAGGTAATGTTAGGACCCCTGCGTTCTGTTTCAGTACCGAACACATTAAGGAAAATGTGGGTAAGCTGTTTAAAAATGAAGAGTAATTTTTTCCTGGATGCAAATCTTCAGTTATCTGGAAAACTCATTGAAACAGAGCCTGTGCTCTCCCGAATCTTCCGGTTAACCACACTGCTCTTGTGGGGTATGGCAGCTTCAGATGCAGAGACCCCCGCAATGCTCTGGCGGTGGCCTGGCTGGCCTCTCTTGCTGATTTGGGTACTAGATCCTGGGAAAGTAGAGACTGGTAACACATGGTCCCGACCTCCAACTGCTTATGACTTCTTAGGCAAACTCGTCTGGGCAATAGGCCATTGCAATGCCAGACGATAAGGGTTCAAGAGAAATGGAGACAAAATATCGTGGGAGCACCGGCAAATAGCTCCATGGAAACATCCAGAAGATGTTGCAGAGGAGGTAACATTCAGGTTGGGTGATTTATCTATTTTTTCATTGCCTAGTATGTCTCAGGCACCTTGCGAGGCATTTTACGGATATCATGTTCTTTAGTATTCAGAAAGCCCCGTGCGAAGTGGGCATTATTACCTTCCCGTTTTATACTTAAGGAACCTGCTTGAAGTACTTGAAGCCACTAGCTCGAGTCTAAACAGGCAGCAAGTAGTGAAAGCAGAACAGTTGCTGGGGATGGAAGAGGGGTGAGTAGGAGTTTTTAAAGCCTCAGAGAAGGCGAGGGCGTTTTAGGGCAGCAGGTGTAAAGACAGGCAGGTGGAAGAGGGTTGGCAGCCTGGGGTCTAGCTGGCTGTTTGGTGTGTCTGGAACACGGCAGGGGTGGGGGGGTGCCGTGGGGTCCTGGCTGGGAAGGAATCTTGTAACACGGGAGGCTGGGGTCTTCCCTCGCAAGGGAGGGGAGGAATATTAGATTTTGCCAGCGCCAGCCATCTTGAGCTTCGGCTCCTTGCTATTTTGGGTGTGAGCCATGGACCAGAAGCATCACCTGGGAGTTAAGTAGATGTGCGGCATCTCAGGGGCGCCTGGGTGGCTCCATCAGTGAAGCATCCGACTCTTGATTTCGGCTCAGGTCATGATCTCAGGGTCGTGAGATCGAGCCCCGCATCGGGCTCCTTGCGCAGCGGGGAATCTGCTTGAGATTCTTTCTCTGTCCCTCTGCCCCTCCCCCTGCCCGCACTCTCTCTTTCTCTCTCAAAAAAATAAATAAATCTTTAAAAAAAAAATGCAGCATCTGAGGCCTCACTTGAGACCTACTGAATCGGAACCTTCAGGTTAACAAGGTCTCCGGGTGGCTCACCTGCCCGCGAGCACGTGGAAGCACGGGTCTCGCACACCTCCGTTCACAGAGTTTGTAACTTTATATCATGTTTGCTCGCAGACAGCATCTTCCCCTGATAGTTTCCAGTTTGGAAAACCTGAGCAATGGCTGGCAAAGATTTGGGGGAAGGTCAGAGGTCGGGAGCAATCCATCCGTTAGATTTTCTTCTGCTCATTCTAATGACCGCAGCCTGGCCCTTCTGGCTTGGAGCCAGATCCGCCCCGGTTCCTGCTCACGCCCTGCACAAACTCTGAGCATGTCAGCTCAATGGCACAACTTGGGGTCACAGGGTCCTCATACCCTGAGAGTCTGCGGTGTAATGCACTGGGTGCCAGTCTCTGGGGACGGGCACCGAGAGGAGCAGACCTCTGCCCTGTCCAGCTCCCAGAACCACTAGCCAAGGCTGCAGGCGAGGGTGACAGGGACATTTTACCAGGGCAAGGTCTTGCTCTGGCTGAGGTCGGGGACCCAGAAATTGATCCCTTAGCTGTCATGTTACCTGCCCACTAGGAGATGCTCTGGGGGCAGACTCTGTGTGTGTGTGCGGGGCGGGGGGGTGGAGAGAGAGAATCTAAGAGGCTCAGGTTGTAGGAATGTTGGCCCTCACATTTTCCTCCTGGCCCTCGGAGAGTCTTGACTACCTCCTGAAGCCAGAAGTGGTGATGCTGGTCAGACAGAACATTTCCATCTTTCCTTCTTTCTCTCTCCTCCGCTCCACGAGCACGCCCCGTGCTTCTGGGCTGCCCCTTGGGGATGGGGAGTGCAGGACTTCTCCCTAAGCTGCACAGGCTGCCCTTGGTGGGAGGAAGGAGGGGAGACAAAGGAAAGGATGAGGCAGGGGCGATGTCTTAAAGGCCCCGAGAGAGGAAAGTTGCTGCTGCTGAGGGAATAAAGAGTCTCTGGTTCTAAATGAAAGATGGTCCTGCCAGTCACTGTCCTTATGTCTTTGAGCAACTATCGCTGTCTTGGGTCCTCAAAGTTGCAGCTCATGTCAAGGTTACGCTAATTCCCCCTCTCGGAGTTTGGGTGGGCACTAGGTGGGCTGCGTGGAAGTGCCCAGCTGGGGATGTGGCGCACGGATGCTATTCGTAGGCTCCTGGCCCCTGACCTCAGGCCAACCATCCCGGCTCCCCGTGGGCAATAAACTGAAGGGCCTGGTTTTAGTTCACAAACCGCGCTTGCCCGGAGCTCCTCCCTGTCTTGCAGGGAAGTGACCTTCCTCACGTGCCCAGAAGATCCATGTGACGGTGGCGTGCCACAGGCAGCTGAACGGATCTTGCGACACTTACGATTCCCTCACCGCCAGAGAGGAATGAGAGGGTGAGAGGAAGTGGGAGTCCCTTGTTCTCCCAGGCTCTGCAAGGCTATGCTTGCTGCGGGATCTTAAGGCCATTTTTATGAAGATGGATTCCAGGTGGTTGAGGGACTTGCCCTGAAAGTCTCTCTTCCTCTCCTCTTCCTCCTTCTCCTCCTTTCCCCTCTTCTCCTCTTTAACAACACACCTTCTGTAATCCACCTTGAACTTTCTTCGGCAGCAGGTAACCCCCGGAAAGCGGTGAACCCATCTAGGCTCTGCTGGGCTTGCCAGGAGGGCTGGGCAGATCATGGAGAGCATGGGCAGGGCTCGCAGGAGGGCCGCAAGGCATGAGGTTGGCTCACAGAACTCACAGAAGCTTCGGAGACCTGGAGCGCATAGGCCGGAGCATCTCCGGGGAGTGGGCCCGCCGGAGGAGGTGAGCCCGTCACTCTTCCCCTCACTGGCCAGCCTCTACTCATTCTGGAATGCTCAACCCAGAGACGTTTCCCCCGAGAATCTGCTTTTCTTGACATCCCCCAGGCCTTCCGTCTCAGCAGCAGGTGATGACTCATCCCCTCGTGGGAGCAGCCAGGACTCCGTTGTGATTTGAAGATGGCATGAGTCATGGGTTCACTTCTGCACTGCGGCTCAGCCTCCTGTCCCGGGGGTCGGTCCCCTGGGGTGACCCAGGCCACGCACTCTTACAGGGCTCACACCCTGGCATTCTTTGTGCCCGCTGGCTTTCCCCCATCCGCACACTTACCCACCCCGCCCAGGTGTAGGCACCTGCCCCCACGGCCCACACTCCCCTCCACCAGCCGGTCCCACCCACCCGCTCCAGTAGGGAGCTTTATTGCCTGAGCTGGCAGGTGTTTGCAGACCTGACATTGGCAGTGACTGAGTGGGCCTTTTGGTGACACTTCCATAAAACCTTATAAATCTCCTCTGCTCAGTGTCACGTGCACACTTTTATTTTCCTCAATAAATACACACATTCTTGTTTCCTAACAGCTCCAGTCTTGGCTGAGCGCCGGGCCAAAGGGTCCGCTTCCTGTACACTCGGCCGGGACGCATCGTGGACAGGAATGGGGGGACCACTCCATTGGTTGTCGGAGGCCCTAGACATCCTCGGGGACCGGGGGTAACAGAGGCCTTATTTGAATGGGACATTTCAGGTCGTCTTGTCCAGCTGCAAATTCCACCCCTCCCCTTGCAAGCGCTTGGCGTTTGTTCATTACTCCTTCTAGACTCTTCCACGGAGCTTTGAGGTGAGGGCTGCTATGAAGCCTGTTTTTCAGACCTAGAAGCCGAGGCTCAGAGAAATTAATGGTCAATGGCAGGGCCTGGAATCTGCATTTAAACAATATTCCAGCTCATTCTGATGCAGGTGGTTTGGGTCACACATTGAGAACGAAGGCCTTTTTGTGAATGACGGGGGTCTTAGGATACAAACCATATTTCCCCTTTCTTAAAATGAAAACACTTCGGAAAGAATAACTTTGAAGAGGGAAGGGACGATTCCCAGGACAAACAGTTTTTGCTCAGAGGGTTGGTGGAACTTCAAGCTGTAAGAACTTGGGGGCTGAGCCTCCGGAGAGGCCAGCTGAGGCCGGGTGCTGCCCCTTGCCTTGGCCAGCGCAGCCCATCACCTCTCCTGGCTCTGCTATCACTTGGGTGCATGGTCCTCTGCCCCTCCTTAAAAAGTAATTTCACTACTTCTACAAACTGATGAATGTTCACCCCTTACGAAGGTCTTCGAGCGGCTGTTCTGAACTTGGTTTTACAGACTGGGGAGCAGGGATGTCCGGGGAAATCTCACCGCCAGTAAGTGGCAGAGCTTGGATTAGAAGCCCAGTTGTCTGATCTGCAGTGGAGCTTGTTCTGCACTCACAGTGCTGCCCGAGCCCTAACTGCCGCCCGCCTGATGTCAGGGGCTTGGAGGTGGTGAGCTTCCAGGGGGCCAGTGCGATGTGTGTTCAGAGCCCCAAGACTGCAGTACCTATGGCCTTGCTAGGAGATCTCAGGGAATGGAAAGAAGGCAGATAAAAGGGAAGGGAGGGCTGGGGGCAGTGGTGGGAGGGAGAAAGTAGAGGGTCTCACACTCAGCGCCGCCCTATTTTTGGCCATCAAGTCATACTCATTAGGTACCATGTCAGAAGCAGAAGGGTAACATGTAAAGCAAAGGAGAGGCCTCTCTTCTGAAGCTTTTAAAGTGAAAAGCTTGGCTAAGGTGGAAGGGAGGGGGGTAGAGAGCTTGCGTCTTCACTTGGGTTTGGTCCATTGGGAGGTCCATTATGGAGGCGCCATCAATAGTCCATTGGAGGCCGCAGAGCAGGGAAGGGCGTGGGCCCCAGGAGAGCTCAGCAGCTCGGATGCATGCGCTTCTCTCTGTGGGTCCCCCAGATCACACTGCCAGGAAGTGGGACAGGACAAGTTCTTGCCTCTGGGGAATGCCCGCTGAGTGGGGTGTCCGAGCAGATGCATGTGGCCACTCACAAGTTCTGTGCCCTTCTGAGATACTTCCAGAATATACTGTGAGAAAGACGTTAATGTTATGCTGACTCTTCTGACCCACCCCATGCCCAACCATTGGCTCTGGGCACTCCAGCCTGTTCTCTGAAGTCCTGGGTCTCCCTGATTTCTAGTAGCCCTGTTCCCTACTTCCTGCTTTGCTCTTGTGCCCGCTTAGCACAATGCGATGTGACCCAGGAGTCTCTTGGAACCTCCTCCTTACCCGAGGCCTGTATCTCACCCACCAAATGGCCACAGTGGCAGGGCTGGAGGTTTCCCGTGGGCTCGGCAAACAGGGACTCTCATTCACCAAGGCTAATCTGGCTCAAGTGACTGCTCAGTGCTCTACCTGCCTCTAGAACCACCCCTCTGAGCCCCTAAAATGGCTCTGTTCCTGCAGGGGACCAGCCTGGCTGCAGAGTCAGTGCACTGAATTGTTTCCATCATAGAAGGGCCGGTGCTTTGTTCTCACTGGACTAGAGATATGGATTTCATTGGGACTCTGGATACGGATTTGCCTTCCCTGCCTGCAACCCTTTTGCCCAAACTGCCATGGATTCCCAGAAGGCCTTCCTCACCACGCCGGGATTGCCCACAGCATCACCTCTTACCGAGAAACTCGTCGGACGGCAAGTAAAGATCAGTGATGGGCTCACGTCCATTCCATTCACTGGCCTTGCAAGGTTCCCCCTCACTCTCAAGGAGTCAGTCTGATAGAATTCTGGAATAAGCCATCTGAAGGCTTTTTATGGCACTAGCTGGATGGCAGCAATTTGTGGGGCAGAATAATGTCCTCCAGGATGCAGACACGTTGCTAAATCGGTGACCAGTATAAGGTGCTGGCTTTCTCCGCGCCCAGGGTTCACAGGTTGGGCAATAAGCTCCTCTTACTACTGCCCCCGTGATCCAATAGCGAAAGTTTTGCCTCCTGCTCCTGGGATTTAAGCTTTTGTGATCTAGAAGATTTAGAGCCGAAGGGAGAAGTGCTTCCAGCAGGGGGCACAGCGATGGGTCAGTTAGATTGGAATTTTCGACTGCCTCCTGGCCTCTTTGGACTCCTCATGCTGGGGAACCAACCAGGAAAGAATTACTGTGCTTGCGGGGTGATTGGTCCTGCATACGAAAGAGAAATTGGGTCGCTACCCCCCAGTGGGCAGAAGTGGGGTAGCCTGTGTTTAGTCCGTTCGGGCCGCTCTATCACAACACACCGTAGATTCGGTGGCTTATAAACCACAGACATTTATTTCTCACGGTTCTGGAGACTGGAAAGTGTCTGGCAAGGAGCAGTCTCCTGGCTCGTAGATGGTGGTCTTCTCACGTGGCAGAAGGAATGAGGAAGTCCCTCTGGGGTGTCTTTCCTAACAAGGGTAAGCCAGGTACGGTTCATCCTGAGGCAAATGCTCTCTAGCTGTGAACGTGTGAAACCAGACAAGCTGTGTGCTTCCAAAATACAAGAGTGCCACAGACGTGGAGTAGGCATTCCCACTCCCCAAGGGAGAAATAGGAGTTAACAGGTCCCATGTCAGTCCAAAACGTAATGGGACAAACAACATGAAAGCTTGAGTCTTGAGAATAATCTTTGGCTCGGTGCTCTGCCCTTAGACCCAATGGGGTCCTGCCGCCATAGCTGTCTTGGGTGGGAGCTGCCGCCCTGTGTATGATGGACACAAAGGGGGGTAATGAATGCGATGACAATAATGGAAAGACAGTTCACATGACCATGTAGTAAAATGGTGTGGTTTTCTACCATATTATTTTCTTTCATGTCTGGTGAAAAATGGTATAGTTCATTAATTTATCCTTCACATTTATTGATAGGTTATTACCAGTTGTTTTATGCTTTAAGATAGATAAAGGAGATCTATATTTTTACAGATGTAGAACTAATAGATTTCCATTCCTTTTCTAACATGTTATTATTGCGATACTGAAAAATGTAATATGAAGCCCCTTTAAATATAAAAAAATGTCAGTTTTTAAATTAATATGTTTTTAGTTGATGATCTTTGGGTTTGAGGTGGGCAATCATATCATGAGCAGATAGTCATAATTTTGTTTTCTCTTTTTAAATGGTTTCATGTCAATTTTTTTTTCTTTCCTTATTCCCCTGACTAGAATTTCCAGAGTGATTATCAGCGGTGGTATTGTAGGGAATATTCTTGTCTTCCTCTTATTTTTAATAGCAATGCTGCTTATATAGTGCCCTTCACTATAAAATTGAGATAGATATTTCCACCATGCTGTATTAGACTTGGCTATTCCTATTCATTATATTCTATATTTTTTAAAGGAATGGGCATCAAATTTACCAATTACTTCTTCATATTTATGGAGATGATTGTATTTTAATTGACTTGATATGTATATTTGTAACATATTTCCTAGCGTTAAATAATCTCTTCACCACTGGTTGTGACTATGCTTTCGATATTCCAATTCATTAGCTTTGTTGGTGTGTTTTGAGAGTTTTTGTAACAATCTTTAAAGGCAAGATTTGTTTATAAATCTGATGTGAATACGGTACATGCAAACTGATATAAAAGAAGTGGAAACAAAATAAACTGTTAGCAGTGGCCTCCCGTCTGTTAGACAGCAGAAGAAGAGTCTATTTTATTATTCTTCTCTTAAAATGTCATACACATTTTAAAATGATAAAATTAAACATTATATCCATTACATATTGCTGTGTAGCAAGTCATCTCAAAACTTAGCGGCTTAAACAACAACGGGTCTATTTGCTCACCTTTCCAAAGGTCAACAATCGGGGCTGGGTTCAGGTGGGCGTGTCTTCTGCTGATCTCGCCCAGGGCCAGACGTGGTGCTGTTGTCAGCGGGTGGGTTTGCTGGGGGCTGGTTGATTTAGAGGGCCTCAGATGGCACAGTTTATCACTGTTCCTTGTCCTAGCCTTCTTTTCCATGGAAGAAGCTGCAAAGTCACATAGAAAAGTGGGGTGCATGAGGAGATGGGAGGAATTGCTATAGACAGCTTTGCAAACAATCTGCCATAAACACGGTATAGTTAAAAATTAAAAAAATACAAAGTATAAAAAGAAAAGAAAGGGTAATACCCTGTGTTAATAAGGATATGGCAAGATGGACTTTCTTACACATTGCTGATGGGCCTATTGAAAGTATAATAAAAAAAAGATTTGACAATGTATTTCATGAATGGCAAAATATTTTTTAATTAGTATTTTACTTAAACGTACCAGTTTATTAAAGGATATAATGAAGGATCTGAATCAACAGCCAGATGAATAAATACACAGGGTGAGGTCTGGGGAAAAAGTATGGAGCTACCATGCCGTCCCCAGGCAAGCCATGAGTGGTAAAATGTTAATAGAATTTGACCTAGTTTTCCTATACCTTGGAATTTATCCTAAGGAAAAAAATCAGAATTCTGCATACGCAAAAAATTATGTGCAAAGATTTTTACGTACAGCATTATTTTGTGAGCGAAAATCTAGATCTAATCTAAAGGTCAACTATGGAAGGAATTGATGACATCGTCTCTATGTGATGGAACATTCTGTAATGATTACAGTCATGTCTGAGGAGATGAAGAGAAGGTTAAAAAGTAGGATTTCTGTGTGTTTATTATAATTCTAATTTTGAAAGTTGATTGCACTCATATACATACGTATGTACTCCCGTATATACATCGTATTGCATTGCATGGCGTATATTTTTTTTTTAATGATTTTTTATTATATTATGTTAGTCACCATACAGTACATCCCCGATTGCATGGCATATATTGTATTCATACCTATATTTGAATACAGTCAACTCTTACATATATATATAAATATATATAAATTAATATATATTAAATGTATTAATTATTTCAATTAATTTAAATTAATACACATTTAATTAATTAAATGTATATTAATTTATATATATATTATTATACATGAGCATAGTGATGGTGATTATTTCTTGATGGTTATTGTGTTTCTGGTATTTTTTATATTATAATAATTATTGGAGCCACAGGTACCAGACGGGGTCACCTTGCTATATTGAACTAGAGAGAGTCGACCGTAACGGTCTCATGTCCTGTGGAAAGTCTCGGTCTTCCCCATTAGTTCTGGGACTTCTTGAGGGTTTTCTTTCTCATTAGAACCTCTGGTGGTGACTCCCTATCTTTGGAATTCTGTTGTCTATCCTGTCTTTGGTGGTTCTTCTCGTATCTCTGCCCTGGCATCTTGAATGATACCTGGACCATCCTCCCTTCTCCTCTGTTTTGACTTCCAGTCCTCTCTCAAACATTCTGGGATGTGAATTTGCTGCACGTATGAGACTTTTACTAAAGATCCCTGTTCCCTGTCATCTCATGGAGATGGGTTATCCTGTATAATACAAAAGTCAAATAAGTCCCGTATTAGACTACAGGTACTTAAAGATTTTTTTGTTTGTTTCATAGACCCTATGGGGAGTCTTAAGAGAACTGTAGACCTCTTCCAAGTATATTGTTTTGATATGCATATAATAAAGTAGAGAGGATTGCAAAGGAAATGAATGATATTGAAATAAACTTGTCACGTATTTAAGAAAAAACAAATTTGTGATGCCGTGATGCATGTGTTTCTTTATTAGTAATGCATTAAATAGTATACAAGAAGTTCTAGTTAGCCAGAAATTGAGTGTAATGTAAAAATAAGTGTAAATGATATTTTGAGATATGTACAACAACATGGTATGAAAATATCTGTGATTTCTATTGATTATAAAGCTACAAAAATTGAAAATACTGTGGTGACAGGTTGTTTCTACCCATAATTTTAATAATCGCTAATTTCCAGTTAGAGATTGGTAAAAATCAAGATGTCACTCTGGCCTCCTCTCAGTTCAAGGGTCCCCAGAATTCTGTCTGTGGACCATTCAGGACCCAGGAGCCCCGGCTGAAGAACCTGGTTTCCGGCATTCCTGTTCTGCCACCGTGCCATGTTGGGTCCCATTCTCTTAACCATGTCACTTTACTCTTTCTCCCTTTCTCTCCTTCCCGTTTTTTTTCTGGAAACTTGGAATTCTTCTCACTCTATGAATTTGAGTGATTCTTCAATCTCTGGTTCCTAATTTTGAAGTTAGCTCTTGCCTTATCTTTGACTGTCCACAACCCATCAGGGTGTCCTCAGCCCAGAGAACCAGTCATCTACTCCGTTCGTTATCATCATAGTCAACATTCGTGGAGTGTTGTCCTTATGGCAGGTGTTGCTTTCAAGAGGGCATGAGTTCTTTTTATTTGCACATGTGGGAAGCTTGCTTAAAGCCATGCAGTTATCAGGCTGCAGAGCCCAGCCTTGGGCCTGCTGGACGGTCTGGCTTCACTTTAGTGGCACCCAGAAGAAAATGAAAATTAGCTACTCAGGTCCCTCTTTTCATAGAACCAACCGTCTTTAGGAGACAATTGTGATTTTAGAATACTATTTTTTTTCCCCTGGTACATTTCTAAATCTTCCACAATCGTCATTTTCAGTCCTCTGGGAACTGCTAGGAGAAAGCAAATGCATAGGATGGTCAGACACTGGAGCCAGGACTCTGAGAGAAGCAGAGAGGGGACGTGCCTGGGACTTCCTGGTTCCAGCTTGTGCTGAGGCTTGGCTGGTACCTGGACTTTGGGTTCTGTATGACCCCATACGGTTTCTATGCCAGGCCCCTTCAGGCTTAAGCTGGCTTCCCTTGGTTTCTGCTACTTGTCTCCAAAAGTGTTTAATACATAAATAAGAGACATGCTTTAATTTAAAAATCAGAAAGAGAAAATATGCTACTAGCAAAGCATTACCAGTTGTGGGAAAGGCTTTGTCCTCCTCCCTGGCCCTTGCTCCAGGGGCTGCCCCATTCTGCTGGTAGTAGAAGTGATGTCCGTGATGATGGACTGTCACCTCCTACGGGTCTCCGATCACCCGAAGAAAGCACACATCCTTCTTTGTGTTTCTGCTGTAGTCAGACTCATGCATACCTCCTATCTTAGTCATTCTTTTAAGGAAAAATAACCCTCTATTGCTTGCAAATATCCATTTGTTGAATTTGTCTTTCTGTATGTCCGCTCTGTTGGAGTATATGCTTTTGCAGAACAGCGGTCTCCTTTGTATCTCTTGGAACCCAAAGCCCAAGGAAAGGACCAAATACTTGATGGCCACCATGAGGCGTTTGATACTTGGTGGCTCATGGTTTTGGTGAAGGTGTTGCCTCCCATCTTGATTTGTATTTGTCTGACTTTCTAAGCCAGGCTCCTATCTCTACCACCGAAAATGTTGGCCCGTAAATGCAACTCAGTGCACTCTTTCTAGCAATTGTTGGAAGCAATGGTATCAGATTGTCTGCCCTTGTTGCAAACCCTGTCTTATCCTAGTTCTTCAAGACTGGAAGCTTGTGTGGCGTCTCCTTGGTATGAAGGGCCTGCTTTTCCGTATGGAATCTGGCTTCATCTTATTCCACCATCTTTGGGCTAACTTGAATAGGAGACGATAGTCAGCCCTTAGTATTGCAACCCCAGGCCCTGGCTCAGCAGCCCAAATCCAGTGTGGAACCCCAACCTTAAGTGTATTTGGGGTGGGGATGCATAATATGGCCTAGGTGACAGGATAGTTATTTTGGTCAGAATTCTTTCATTCTCACAGAAACCCCATTCTCACCTGTTTTAAGCGAAACAGATAACATTTCGACATAAGTAGTTGAAAATATAGGCGTGGCTAGATCTAAGGGGTCTAATTCCATCAGGGGGCCCTCTTTGCTTCCTTCTGATCTGCCACCTGAGCACGTTTCATTTTAAGTAATCTCTCTTTCCCCTTTCCCCGGTGGTGTAAATGGTCTCTAGCAGTTTAGGCTTGACCCGATCCCTCGGACAGAATAAAAACCACAGCCCTGAAACAAATATGCTTGAGTCTTGGGCCCCAGTTTGGGCCGATGACAGATCCACATGGATGGGAGAAGGAGAGGAAAGAGGTGTGATGGGAAGACCCAAGGAGTGGACGATCTATTGCGGTGGAGACGGCCGAAGGCCAGTGATTGTGCGCCAGGTGGGCGGGGCGGCACCGAGCACGAGAGAAATACTACGTGTCCTGCCTTTGGTCCTGGCCGCGGTGACGCTGCTGCTGGTGTTGGTGAGGTGCTGGTGGGCATGACAGGGAGGGAGAATATTCCTTCTGGCTTCCAGGTCCTACTGATTCCAAGACCACAATCCAGCAGCATGGTGCCTCCAACCCCATTCGTGGAGACACATGATTTCCTGTGGTTCTTGCCTTGAAGGGCAGAGCAGGCTGCACATTTGTCCCAGAACTAATTCAATGGCTCCTGAGTCAGCAAGCTCCCCAGGCCGTAGATCACGTGGTATCTCAGAAACATACCTATGCCTGTTAGCAGAAAAACAGAGCAAAACAAGCTTCCACCACCGGGATGGCAGGAAATGTGGTCAGCTTTCTTTGAGCACCAAGGGAGGTGAAGCCAAGATGAAAGGTCATTGGCTTTTCCTAATGAAGAGGCACAGAAACTGCTGATTTAAAGGATAATAATAAAAAAGCACCCTGGGGGACATTTTATTGCACTTAGAAATGTTTAATTTCATCCTTCATATGAAAAAATGAAAAAAGAAACAGTTTGATTTTCATAAAAGCCAATAGATTAATATAAAAGGAAAAAAAGTTCCCAGCCAAGAACGAAGACAGAGCTGCGTTCATGTGTGTGCCTGTGCTGACTCCTCGGGCCTCATGTGAGCGTCTGCATTTGGCACACAGATTCCTTGTTCTGTAAAAACTATTTCAGGAACACTTTGAAAAGGCTGCCCAGTGATGGCTGCCTCATTTGGGATTTATTATAATATCATTAGGAGGGGTTATATCACTTGGTATAATGTCAGACACATTGTAGCCTGTGGTTTTATGATGTGGACAAATATCACACTCAGGAATAAGATGGCTCGGAACAAATCAGTTCCATCTGGGTCCTACTGTAAATAGAGCTTTTCCCTTCTGCTGCGGGAAGATAGATTCTCATTCCGCATCCAGCCCCCCGACCTTCTCTCCTGCAGGCTCTTTTTCTTCTGGGTCTCCCTCTTCCTCAACCCTTGGGGCTTAGGAGAGAGAGAGCAGCAGAGACGATTCTGGAGGACCCCAAAACCTACTGGAATGGGGGGGAGGTGCAGGGAGAGGGGGAGGGGGATTAGCTTTTATCCGGTGTCTGTCATGTGTCTAGACCAGCGTTGGATGGTTTCACCCTATCACCTTGCGTGTCCTCACAGAGAACCTACAGAGTAAGTCGATGTCTCGTGGCTGTTTTACAGAGACGTTGAGATGACGTGATTAAAAAGTCTCTTACATGAGGTCCCTAAACTCCTAAGTGAGGGTTTAGAGGTTTGAGGTTCATCTGACTCCAAACCTTGTGACCCCTCATGGTAGCCTTCGGGGTTCTGTGTGCCCAAGAGCTAACTAGTCACAGGAGGGAAGGGACTGGGGACAGGTGGGGTGCCCGTTGTCTTTAGTTAAAAACGTGGCCATTTTCAGAGCCTATATGAGCATGGTATAACCATCTTGGAACACTATTTGGCAGTTTCTTTTTTTTTGTTTGTTTAAGATTTTATTTATTTATTTGACAGAGAGAGAGAGACAGCCAGCGAGAGAGGGAACACAAGCAGGGGGAGTGGGAGAGGAAGAAGCAGGCTCCCCGCAGAGGCGCCCGATGCGGGGCTCGATCCCAGGACCCTGGGATCACGCCCTGAGCCGAAGGCAGACGCTTAACGACTGAGCCACCCAGGCGCCCCTTTTTGGCAGTTTCTAATAAAGTGAAGTGTCTGCCTCCCCTATGACCCAGCAATGACATTCTCAAGAGGAATGAGTACCTATGTCCACAGACGGACTTGTGTGAGAATGTTCGCGGCAGCTGTTCCATCATAGTCGGGAATTGGAAACAACCCAAATGCTCCTCAATAGGAAAATGGATAAAGACATTGTGGTGTGTTCATGTATTCGACGACGGCACCACAATGCCAAATAATAAGCCCACGGTAGATGCAGTGACATGGAGACATCTCCAAAATGTCATATTGAGCTAAAGAAGACAGACGCAGAGGAGAGCGTAAGGCACGATTCCAGTTAACATGAATTTCAAGAATGAGGAAAATGAAGCAAAGCTGCGGGGAATCAGAGAGGGCTGGCCTATGGGGTAAGAGGTAGAGGGGGGGCGCCTGGGTGGCTCAGTCATTTAGCGTCTGCCTTCGGCTCAGGGCGTGATCCCGGTGTTCTGGGATCGAGCCCTACATCAGGCTTCTCCACTGGGAGCCTGCTTCTTCCTCTCCCACTCCCCCTGCCTGTGTTCCCTCTCTCACTGGCCGTCTCTCTCTCTGTCAAATAAATAAATAAAATCTTAAAAAAAAAAAAAAAAAGAGGTAGAGAGGGCCTGGGAAGGGCCAAAGAAAACTTGCTGAGGGGCACCTGGCTGGCTCCATCAGTGGAGCATGTGACTCTTGATCTTGGGGTGGTGAGTTCGAGCCCCATGTTGGGGGTAGAGTTTACCTAAGCAAATAAATAAAGAGGGCATTAAAAATAACTGGCTGAGAATTGCTATGGGAAATAACTCAGCCTGGGTGATGTGACATGGGTTTATACATAAGTATAAATTAATTGAGTTGAGTATTTAAGATTTTACTGGTGGGGCGCCTGGGTGACTCAGTCGGTTGGGTGCCAACTCTTGATCTCAGCTCAGGCCTTGATCTGGATCTCAGGGTCATGGGTTCAAAAGATTTTACTGGTTATAGAATACACTTCAGTCAAAAAGGAGAAAATAATAAAAAGTTTAATAGAAAAATTAGGAGAAAGTAGTCAACGGTGTCATGTTCCAGTTGTGTTTTTTTTAAACTGGCTATTTGATTATTTTTGACTGAATTCTTGAAAAAAGTATGGAAACGGGGAACGATTCATGCTCTGCTATGATACCGGCTGTTGGATGTTCAGATGGAATAACTAATGAATGGTGATTGACTTATTTCCAATACTTCATATAGAAAATCAAGTGTCATTTTCTGCCCTCGGTATATTGTAACCTGCATCTCCGACAGCTGCCTACCCATTTTTCTTTTCCTTTCTTCCCCGTCCTATGATTGCTATCATGGAGTGCAACAGAACAAGAGATTTTAGGGGAAAAGAAAGAAGAGGAAAAAGAAAAGTGCACCACTTTCCTTTGGGTGTTAAAATATGATGAAGTCGGGGCGCCTGGGTGGCACAGTGGTTAAGCGTCTGCCTTCGGCTCAGGGCGTGATCCCGGCGTTCTGGGATCGAGCCCCACATCGGGCTCCTCTGCTATGAGCCTGCTTCTTCCTCTCCCAATTCCCCTGCTTGTGTTCCCTCTCTCTCTGGCTGTCTCTATCTCTGTCGAATAAATAAATAAAATCTTTAAAAAAAAATATGAAGTACTTTTGATTTTTTTTTCAGAAGAGATCTCGTAGGTCGACTCACAAATTGTCATAACAACCTGTTTATTTCTGCCAAAAGAGACAATCAAAGGGAGATTGTTAATTTATTTGAATAGACGCGTGTCACATTCACTCTGAGGAACAAGGCCAGCATGTTATGCTGGCGCATGCTATCGAGGATTGCGAACATGATTTTATTTTTTGTCCCTCTAAGGAGAGCACTTATCCGCTGGGATTTGGGTCTATTATTTTTTCCACCAACACTATTTATCTCCATGGTCTCAGTGAAGGCGAGGAGAGAACAATTCTCAAGTGAGTTGAGGCTGTGTAGACAGATGTTGTGAGTAGCTTAGATAACTCTTCTTCACAGCCTTGGGTCGTGACATAGTTGCTCAGCTCCTTGCCTCTCTCTCTGTGGCCCTGGATTATTTGAGCCAGACAGTCTCTGCTGCCCTGAATTCTCTTCACTTGGGTTGCCTGAGCATGACTCTGGCCATCGCCGATGTTCAGAGGCTCCCTTTGGCCTCCCTGACCTTCGGGTGGGTGGAGCGAATGACCCCGTAGCTGGCTAATGACATCTTACTTCACAGAGATGTTTGTTCTGAATACACGAGGGAGAATGGCGAAGGGGTCAGGGTGAGTGGAAAAGTCACCGTTGGACGGTAGAAACACAGGGAACTCTTGGATTCACTCTTCCCACGAACCACAACAGGCTCTCCACTTCTGTAGTTGGAGAAAAAGTGAGAGCACAGTTTGTATTATTGCTGGTGGGGAGTAAGTTGTCTGGGCTGGCAGAGAACAGAGGACAGAGGAGCCAAGTGCTGACCTCAGTGATGTATGCCTAATTTCTAGTGCAAGGCTTGGCGTGGTAATGGGATCTTGGTCACAATTACTCATGGATGTTCATGGTTATCTGGACAGGACCCACACCCTCCCTGTTCATGGCAGGAAGTCATATGAGGCCGAGAGATGTGAAATTCATAAAGTCCTTCTACATACCTAAGTCTGTGAATACTATTAGTCTGTGAAACATGAGGCTAACAGGACCAATTTTTTTTCCCCCTTAAGTTAAACCTTCAGACTTTAATTTCACTCTGTTCCTTATAAAATGGATGTTTTCTCAGCTACATTGGGACACTTAAATTTTTAGTCTGCTGAGTTTTAAACAACATCCGAATGCTTTAGTGTTTTCTTTTCCCTGTATTGTGGTTATTCTCTGCTTACACGATCCATTCCACAAATGTTTGTTTATTGAGTACCTGGTATAGGCTAGGGAGAATTCTTGGCAATGGGAACAAAGAGGCAAAGGAAGTGGACGACGTCTCTATTATTACAGGGCTTGTATTCTGGTGGGGAGACGAACAGTAAAGGAATAATACACCATACCAGCTGACGAAATACACTATTGATGAGAAACAAAATGGGGTTTGAGGGTAAAGACAGAGCAGGGGCTGTGCTTGCAGCTGGAGAGATGAGGAAAAGGGCTTGCTGATCGGGAACCAATAATGCAGTCACCCTCCAGGCATTTGTAAGGGTGGTAGACTTTGGGAATGGCTGGCTGTAGGGGTACCGAGAGGAGCTCACCTCAGAGCATCTCGAGCTGCCTTCGAGTGAACGTGAGATAATGTGCTTATTCGAAAGATCCCTGGGTCCCAGGAGTTCTGGAGAAGGCTCGCCGGCCCATTCCCCAGCCAACACCACCTCAGCCTCCTGGAATCTTGATGGATTTTTCATTCCTTCCCCTTCCCCATCGCTCCTGTTCATATCCTCTTTCATGGGTTGCTCTCGGAAGCTCCAGGTTCCTCTGGTATTGTGCAAAAACGTTCCGCTCTCCCTGGCCCCAACTCTACTTTCGGTCAATATTTATATATCCAAACTTATCGACATCCTCAGCAGGGCGAGGACCTTTTATTAAACACGCCACATTTTCTTTCTTCTCTAGAAGACAGGAGAGAGAAAATTGCCAAGCATAAAGCACTGTGTGTGTGTGTGTGTGTGTGTGTGTGTGTGTGTGTGTGTGTAAATCTGGGACGGAAGCTGGGGCGGTGTCTTCCGTTGTGTTTGTCTAGAGAGCTGTCTAGGATTGCGACCTCGTGAAGGGAAAGAACTGAATGTTATGGGTAAGAATCACCCAAAGAGGAGGCAGATCCCGAGAAAGGATCTGGGGATGTGGAAGGCAGACCTCCGGCCGGAGGGTTTCTTCGCTCTGTAGGCTTTGCTCTCTCCGGCTCAAGTATTCCCGTGGTGTCCAAGGCGGCCAGGAATAGAGGTTGATGTCTCATCTGAGGTTGAGCCCTGGAACTGCATGAATCGGTAGTCTGGACAGGCTTCTATGAGAAGGGGCCACGTCCAGCCAAAGGACCACAGCTAGCAGGCAGCTTTCAGGGACACCATGTGATAATGCCGCTCTCTGAAAGGGCCCAGGGAAGGCACCAGCCCTGGGCCCCTGGGGAAGGCAGCGTATCCATCAGAAGTCAGTAGGCATGTTCTCCTTGACCACCGATTCTACTTCTAGAAATGGGACCTACAGCTACACTTTTATATGGCAGATGTACAAAAATTATTTATTGAACCCGTGTTTGTGACAACAGATCGCTGGAAAGAACCTCAAGGTACGTATCTGGGAGATTTTTACATTTAAGAAATGATAGCATTTTCAGATGCTGGTAATGGGAGTCATGGAACAGAAGGCAGACACTGCTCGTGGGCTGAGATGGAAGGCTCTCCGAGACAGGTTGTCAAGTGGCAGACAGAGCAATGGGCCACGTACAGTAAGCTCCACAGAGGCAGTCTTGCAAGAATATTTCCATGTAGAAAGCCTTTGTGGGAGTCAGTGTTACATTGAGCCGTGTCATCTGGGCACGGTCCCTCCTAACCTGGCTGTTCCGGTCCTCCGGGGACAGCTGTCTGAGTACCTGGCATGCTTTCTGGTGCACAGTAGGTGTCCTTTCTTGCTGCCACGCCTCCAGGGACAGAGCTCACCGCCGCACTTCTTCTACGCTGGACAACGCCACTTCTCAGGAGAAACCTGATTTGAGCCTCTCTGCCTCTTAAAGCCCTGGCAGGAGTCCTGGCGTGGCTCAGAGCGGGCACCGCTCATGCAGAGGGTGCCGGTACCTTGCATGGGTGTGTAGATTCTCAACCCGGTCTTCCTCCAGATTCTCAGCAGCTCCCACATCGACTCCAAAGCTGGGAAGAACCTTCCACACTTTCGAGCTAGAGTTGGCACGGAGCGCATGGCCCGCAGGCACTGGGGCTAACACTTTCTGACGTCTCTGGACCCTGAAGCCTCTATCCCCTGTTGCGTGAGTTCTTCATAGCTGTGTTCTTGGCCCCCTCCTGCAGGGGGATCGATCTTTCAGAAGGCTTATCTGGCTGCCTCCAAGTTCAAGGCTACTGGCCATCTCCGCTCCGTTATATGTATTTTAATTAATTGTTTCTTGTGCCTGGGCCCTGAGGTGAGTTTTTTGTTTTTTAACCACAAAGAGCAAGCTTAAGAAAATCAAATAAATAAACACTAATGAACAGAGGAACGAGGCCTGGGGGGGTTAATTGAGTTTCTGGGGCTGCAAGGCGACCCCGGGAGCTGTTGTCGGCTCTGAGAGGGGGGCTGGTCTGGCCACCTCCTCCGTGCTGACCGCTTTGTCATTTCACTGCCCGGACGAGGGCCGACTTCGTTGCCAAGATATAAATGGAAGAGACTTTTTCAGCAACTTATTGGGTCTTTTTCCACTTAGGAATATTGATTTTTCTCTTCATTCAGCCTGGGGTAGAGCTGAATAGCTGAGTCTCTCTGGGTCTGAACACCCAGCCGGTGGGTGTGGTGCCAACTCGCGTGACTGCCAGTGAATGAAGCCTGTGAGCGTGTCTCCAGGAGCCCAGGCCTCCCCGGCAGGGCCTGCTTCTGTGACCGCTTTGAGATGCCATGAAAACCTGGCCCCGTTTATCCATGGGAGGAGGAATTTATACTGTATCCATTTACTCCTCTAATCACACCATTTACTTTAATGAGAAACAAAACTGTGCCAGTTTCACAATTATGATATATATCAGGGCTTAATTATTTGTACAGGATCGAGTGTTCGATTGAGTCCACGGAAATAGAGCAGCGATGCTCATTCTACATGCTTCCCCCCCTTTCTCCAACAAAGAAGCATCCAGACCTTATAGGCTGAGGGACCTGGTGGGCCATCGACTCACACCACACACTAGCATCTCCCGGCTTTCAAAATAAGGAGGAAACACTGGAACCCCATGACTAGGGAGTTAAGGAGACTGAATAAATAAAAATGAACATGATAAAAATATCATGGCTTTTGATAGCCAGGCAAGGGCATCTGGCTTCAATTTGCAGGGATTTTCTCATTTGTTAAATGACAAAAAAAAAAAAAAAAAAAAAAGAGCTAATAAAAATTCTGTGGTTAAAGGTCTTTTAAAAAGTACTAGAAAAGCAAGTTCAGAGTTGTTGCTGCATTTGTTCCTGATTATGGGCACAAATGGGGACAAACGTTGACCCTTGTGACTTGGGTCTGGATGTGCCGATGGAACTCTGGGGACCTGGGTGTGTAGGACTGTCTGATGCCTCTGGAACTTGGGTGGGGAGGCAAGAGGGAGAAGTCCAGGCCAGGCCCCCGTTTTGTTGCACGATGGCTTTGTGAGGGTCATTCTTGCCTTCGGATCCGCTTCAGGACATGCCTCCAGTAGTCAAGAGCGTGCCCCCTAAGAGGGACCTTGTATGGGGGAGGTTGCAAAGTGAGAAGGGAAACAGAAGGGAGGAAAGAAGGGTGGGTGACTGTCTACTGTGTGCCAGGTTTTGGGCCGGGTATTGGGCAGCAGGCCAAGGGTGACTCCGTAGCTCCAGGGGGCCCTGAGACAAGCAGCTGGGTTTAGGGACGCTTGTTCCCACCCAGAACTCCCAAGTGACTCCCAGGACAGCCTGTGCAGCTGGTCTGGGGAGTGGGCGACTGCTCTTTGTTCCCTTTCTGCGGCTCTGACTCAAGGGAGAAAGATCAACTGTCTGCTGGGCAAACGGTGTTACGCAGACCTGGCACCAAGTTAGTGTCTCGTCCATTCTTTGGCTCACTTCATCCATTCTGTCTTCACAGGAGCCTCTAACAGGTGTCCGTTCCAATGCTAAGACCTACATTTCTACAAAATGAAGAAAACCTGGTCCTGCCCTCGAGAACTATGCAGCCCAGTGGCTATGAGCAAATACACAATCTTCACAGAGGCAGGTGTGATAAATGTTGCCTTGGGTGGGCATGATTTTGCAAAAGAGATGATAGTTGAAGTCGCCAGAGAAATTCAACAGTTTGGAGAGAATTTCTGGTCGAAGGATAGGGGACACAAAAGGCAAAAAAGCCCCAAACAGTCAAGGGTTTTGGGAGGTCTGCAGTCTGGTCACATATAAACTGGTTTTTAATGAAGTGTCTTGATCACTGGATCCAACCGAACTCAATTCAGTACAAGCTTTTCGATTCACATCTAGGGCTCTGTCCAGGGAGCTCATGTCCCTCGTGGGGACAGGTGTGAACCGAGACCAGTATGCAAGACTCAAGATTTGTCCAGGATGCGTTTCAAGTCTAGGAGGGTCAAAAGCATACAGATCTCCTGCACAGGGGGTGCTGGGGGGTAGGGCATTAGGGAGGCACAAGGAGATGACTGCAGGAAAAAGAGGACAGACCACATGCTGGATAAGCAGTCCAGGAAGGCTTCCTGGAGAAGGATGGATGAGGATTGAGCCTTTGAGGATGGAAGACAGAAGACATCCTCCTAGGCAGAGAAGAATGTGTGAACAAAGGTGTGGAAGGCAGGTGATGCATGTGAGATCATTTCTATGACCAAAGGCCAATTAACCTTCTGAAACAATCTCCGAACCAGGCTACCCATCAGAACCTTCTGGGGAATTAAATAGAAATGACTGGGATTCCCCTCCAGAATTTCGGATTTCAAGTTGAACACACTTTTCAACACACCCTCCAGGGGATTCTGACACCCAGCACACAGGTGAGATTCCACGTGACAGGGAGAAAGGACAGGCTTTGGGCTTATACAGACATGGGATTGAATCATGGGTTTGCTTCCTAATCATTTTGTGATTTGGAGCAATACACTCGATTGCTCTTAGCCTCATATTCCTTGTTCTTAAAAAGTAAGAATAAAAAACTAGAGGGGGTAGTGAAAATAAATGAGATGATATGGGTCAAACTGGGAACTCAATTTCTGGCTAAAAGTAGGTGGTGGATAAATCTGTTTCTTCCTCTCCTTGGTTTAGTAAAAATGACATTGTCTTCTGGGAAAGTAAAAATGCCCCAAACGCATAATTCTTGGCCCTAAGAAAGTCACAGTCATAGACAAGGCAAGACATTTGTGTTCTGGAATAAAATGTCAGGTACAAAGAAGACTCCTGGAACTTCAGCCTCTTTTTCCTGCCTTTGACAATGCCCAGATTTCTCCAATGATGCCCTTTAAATGTAGTTATTAAAAAGTTTTTGGGGCGCCTGGGTGGCACAGCGGTTAAGTGTCTGCCTTCGGCTCAGGGCGTGATCCCGGCGTTATGGGATCGAGCCCCACATCGGGCTCTTCCGCTATGAGCCTGCTTCTTCCTCTCCCACTCCCCCTGCTTGTGTTCCCTCTCTCGCTGGCTGTCTCTATCTCTGTCGAATAAATAAATAAAATCTTAAAAAAAAAAAGTTTTTGTGCTCAGTGAACGCACAGGGACCCCTAAGGGATATCAGGGGATAAAGCCCTTGAGAACTTATACCTTAATAAGAATTAGTGAAGGGTCAGCTTAATGCTAACGTGATAGAGGAGGGTCAAAGCTTGCAAGGTGACAGTCTTAGTCCAGTGGTTTTAAAATTCTACTTTGTGATGCCCTACAGATGGGGCCACCATGTTTAGCTATGCCTTGAACACCTCTAGGAGGAGCCATCTGCATGGACTATAATGAGAATGGCATCTTCTAAAGTTGTTCAGTGTGTAACCTGCACAACTGTCTATGGAGGGTCTACGTCAGGGATTCCTGAAAGTTGATTTTGTTAAGAGAGTAGGATGCAGGCAAGGAGATGTAGCTACAGGTTCTTACTTGCCTTCAGATAAGCCCTGTGGTATGAAGTGAGGTTCTAGGGAAGATTCTCTTTAAAGATAAAGAGAGGTATAAGCTGGTACCCTATTCAACCTCCCCATTGTGCAACCGGGGAGCTAAGGCTGCCTTGAGAGAATGGAGCAGACCTGGCGCCAAAACCCAAGATTCTTCGGCCTGCAGGGTGGGGGGTCGGACAGGCACGTCTCCATCCCCACCTCTCAGTGCCAGGGCAGAAAGGGAAGGCTCCGGCCAGGGCAGCCTCCCAGGAAGGACCACCCTGCCGCAGGCAGAGCCTTAGGCCCCCCTCTGGAGAAGCTCCATGGTGCCTGACAACCAAAAGTATCTGGAATCAAGCCTGTCCTTCAGCCCGGGAAGCAGCTCCCTGAGTCCTGCCTAGGCCTGAGCCCAGGTCTCAGACGGTGGATTTGCTCATCAAGGCCAGGGGGAGGCTTTGAAGACTCTATTTCCCCTTTTCCTGCTGAGTTATAAGAAATGGAGAAGAGTCCGAACAGCCAGGAAGACAGGCTGAGGCAGCCCTTGGAGGAAAAGGAAAGTGAGACCAAGGGCAGGAGTGGGTGGGATGGGGTTGCTCCCTCCCACCACCTCCTGCTCTGACCTTCGCGCTGCAAGCGCCTCTGGAAGCAGGGGCCTGAGCCGGGCCTGCGGTTGGCCCGCCAGACGTGGGGCACCTCCGAGCCTGTCTGTGGGTCTGGTTCCCTCGCCCCAGGGTCTCCTGGGAAAGCAGAGATGAGGCGGCCTGCCTGGAGCACTTTCGGGCAGCAATGACTTCAGTGCTTGTCCCCAAAATAAATGCACCACAGACAAGACAATGTGGTCAGGGGCTGAGGACTTACTGTAAATACCAGCCTGGGGCTTCCTATTTCTGTCCCTATGACTCCCTGGGGGGCAGGCGCTGCCAGTCCCTTCCCAGGGCACTCTCCTCTCACTGCTGCGTCCAAGGAAAATTTCTTGGCCTGGGTGTCCCTCGTCACGCTGCTGCAGGGTCCCCTTTGGGGATTTGGGCAGGGACCCTACCTCCCAAGGTGCACTTAGACTCAGGGTCTGATGTTCTCCAAAAAAGAGGTGTTAGGCACTGTGGTGTGTATTCACACACTCTTCTGTGCAAGCCTCACCATGAGTCCAAAACACGAGTCCGAAAAGAGTAACCTCTATTATGCACTTAGTGTCTACCGGGCACTGTCTTAATGGCTTTCCATGTTTTATTGCATATAGTTCACCCCAAAGTCATAGGATGTAGGTTTTATTCCTACACCCATTTTATAGATGAGAAAACCAAGACAAGACCATGAAGGAACTTGCCCAAAGGCCTCGCCTCAGTAAGCCCAAGGTTCAGCTCAGGCAGCCTGGCCCCAGACCTGCATTCTTAACTCCTACGCTGCTCGGGGAAGAGGTAAGGCCCTTGTTCCGCAGATGGAGGAGAAATCCAGTGGAGAGAAGTAAAAACATTTGTTGAAGAGCAAGCCGTGCGCGCGAATGGGTGGGAAAGGTGGATTTGAATCCAAGTTCGGTGGACTCCAAGGGTCCTCCCCCTGCACTAGGGCACCTCCCAGAGGCGGTTCCTGGCATTTCAGTGACGCTTCTGTCGGGCCCCCTCCCCAGCTCCCGGGCAGCAGTTGTCTCCCAGGGTCTAGACTTAGCAGCAAATCAGTCCACGTTCGCGCACACCCTCATGGAGCCTTCTCCTTTGAGTGAGTTGGCTCTTTCCAAGGGGACACGGCCCCTGCCTCTGGGAGGTTGCCCTGGTGGTGGTGTTTCCTGTCTCTCAATTCTCGGGGGCTCCGAGTTCTCGTATTTTCCTCAGAGTTCTCGCAGTCTGGAGTGGGCCTGCTGCATTTGCAAACTGACTCCTGCCAGGAAGTCTCACTGTAAGCTCGGAGGGTGTCCGGCCCACTCAGGAAACGGGCATTTATCCCACCCCATTCAGCGCGGCTGCTATAGAATCGGAAACTCTGAAGCCAGGCCTGTCCCTCCTTTTAAGGAGTGCTTGATAGGCTGCAGAGAGGGAAAGAAGACACGGTGGTCTGAGTGGCCACTCAGAGCAGAAGTGAAATGCTGGGTGGTCTCTTTCGAGGAGATCTGCCGAGGCCAAGCAGGAGTCAGACCCTCCGGCTCGCCCCAGGCATTCAGCAGGACGCCGGGTCGGCCGATAGGGAGCCGTTTTCTGCAGACACGAGAATCGTGGCATCTCATCGCTTTGCCTTGGCTACGAAGACCCCCATAAGCCAAACCTGTACTTAGTTATTCTAACTTTTACCCAAAAAGAAGTGCTTGAAGTACTTCTACTCTCTTCACCCTCTGCCTCCTTGTTCCTTTCTTTTGTTTTGGGTAGGTCTTCGAAAAAGCTTTTATTTTATCAGCGCTCTTATTATAAGTCACCTGGGATTCAGAGTCCGATAAAGTAGAATACTGCATGATTCTGCTTATCTGAAGCACCCCCAAATAGATTTATAGTCGCCAAGGAAAGAGTGGCGGGTGCCAGTGGCTGGAACGGAGGGCTGTCCGTCAACGGGTGCAGAATCTCACTGTTGTGAGATGGGTCCCTTCCAGAGATCTGCTCTACAGCGTTGTACCTGTGGACAACAGTCCTGTGTCGCGCGCTTAGAGCTCTGTCAGGAGGGTAGACCTTCGGGTCAGTGTTCTTACCGCAACAAGTACAACAAGGAGAAGGCGCCCATGGGCGCGCACTCACACGCGTGTGTGCACGAGCAATCTCGCTAGCGGGGCCAGCTAGTGCTAAGTGCTGCGGAAGCAAAGGCAGAGCAAGGAGCGAGCTTGGGTGGTGGTGCAAGGAGGGGGGACTTGGCTCTTTTAGTTTGGGTCACACGGGAAGCCCTCTCAGCGTCGCAGCGGGCAGAGGTCTGAACAAACAAGCTACAGTCACGTGATCATGGAGGGGGGCGGGGCCCCCTAAACTTTCCAACGCTTAGGGAGCGTTAACACCACCAGTAGCTTTTAAAAAATGGCTAATGGAGGAGGAGTCCGAGGCCAGACCAGGTCTGGGATCCAAGACTGTGTGATGTCCCCTAGAGCGGCGCACTAGCATGGTTCCACGGGAAGGATTTAGGGTTTGGACGTCCAGCTTCCCTGCTCCCCCGCTGGATGAACTTGAGCAAGTTGGGACCTCTCTGTGTCTTAGTTTCCTCTTCTGTAAAATGGGGATCAACGCAGTCCCCGCCTTGTCGAAATGTGATGACAGTGAAATGGTTGGCTCGGTGCCTGGCCCGAGGCTGGGACCCAGTAAATGTGAGCAGTTACACAATACTGCCTATGATCCGTCAAAGGAGACCGGGACAGACCCCTAAGTCACCCGGCAGACGAGAGTGAAGTCTGATGACTTGCTTGTGGGGAACTCGCTGACCTACCTCATCCTTGCCAAGGGCTCAGCGAGACTTGCATTGCAGCAGCAAAGGCCTTTCCTGCTTGCTGGGGCGGGCGGTCTGGGGATGCAGTCTGGAATTGCTTGGCTAGCTCGCACGGGTCTCTGTGGCCGGGCATGAATGCTCCTGCCCCGTGCCCTTTGGAGGTGGTCTGAGGGGGCCATTGAAATTGCCCAGCGAGGGGAGAAGGGCAGTTGCCCAAAGAACCATGTAGCAATTTGCCTTTCCTAAAAACTGTGCAGCTGAACGCCTCAGTCCTGCCCTCCACCAGCCAGCCCCTTTCTTCAAGAGCACAGAGGGAAATGTGCTGGGGAGGCAGAGCTCATCAGCCACGCTGAGTGGGCTACAGCTTTGGCCCTGAATGGCAATGTGGGTCTCCTGGGAGCATGCCCAAGGAGCATGAGTTTTCTCCAAATAGAGACCTCAGCGGCCTCCTCTCCTGCTAACGTGAGTCTGGATCTCAGACATCATTGCTTGACCGTGACAAGGCCACGGTCCCCAGTTGTAAGGAAGAGATGGCACTGGACGGGGTCCTCTGGCCCACTACAGGGCAGGGAGGGCGACCCACTGGCCCGGTTTCCCTGGGACTTCCCTGCTTTTAGCACTGGAAGTCCCACGTAAATCGGGGTAGTTGGTCACTCTGGAAGCAGGGCTGATTGTCTGAATGACCTTCATGGCTTCGGGAAACAATGCTGATGGTCAGGCCCTACTCTGACCTCCTGCGGCGGAATCTCTGGGAGCAGGATCCCAGATATCCGTGTTGTTCACAAGTTCCCCTAGTGGTTCTAAGGGAGCTGGCTCTCTGTCAGGCAAAACGGTGGGTAGGGGCAACCCTTAAGCCTTCACCAGTCACTGTGAGCGTCCTGCCTGGAGGCCATGGTCAAAATGTATCCCCAGGATGGACCTTTCTCGGGGAGAAGAGGTGGAGGAGGGGGTGGACAGGAGCTCGAAACGCCTCTTGTTCCGAGACCCAGGACTGGAAGGGGTGGGGGTGGGGAGGTGGCCCATCAAGCACCTATCGCTAGATGATCATTAGGGGACAAGTAACGAGGTTTTCTCTTCCTCCTCTGGGGACATCTGCCGCTTTCTACAAGGAGCTTGCTCTGATAGAAACTTCAAGAAAGAGCAGGGCTGATTTGGAGTTTATTCATTGGTTCATTAAAGCACGCACGCCGTCCTTACCCATTAGGCATTTATCGGACAGCTGTTAGGTGCCAGGGTGGGTCCTGGTGGCAGGATAGCATGGTGACGGAGGCCAACTCAGGGCCTTCCTTTGCGGGCTCTCAGCTCTGGTGGGGTCTGTGTAGCAACAGAGAGATTAGAAACTGAGGAGAGCACAAGTTTTCCAAATCCGCTCCATCCTTCCCCGCCCTACTTGGGGCTCCAGGAGGCCGGCCGTCAGCTCCCAGGGCTACCTCCCCCTCTTCTGCTGCTCGCATCGGCCAGTGGGTGGCCTGGTCAGGGCATCAGAGGGATCACTGATTCCCTGGCTTGCTCCCTGCAGAGCCTCTGAGGACTGGCTGCCTCCCTCCAGCTTGGCTCCTGCCTGGCGGTCCTCTCCTCCAGCCACAGCTGTCCTCCCCAGGTCCCTGCAAGGGCTCCTTCCCCTGTAGGCTGGGGACGTCATGGCTCCTCGGGGTGCAGGCTCCAGGATGCTGCCCCAGTCTTCGGGGGCTGCTGACCCCTGCTCTCACCGCTGGCCACGCCCCTTTAATACACGCTCCTCAATCACCCACATTTTCTTTCTGGGACCTTCACCGACACAACCCAGGGATACTTCTGCATTCTCGGAAATGACTCAGCTCTGCAGACAAGAGTATTGTTGATTTTTAAAGACACTTCCCACACCTGTGCAAAAGGAACATCACATTTATTATTGTGTCAGGGAGGAGGGTTTTATGCAACACTGTGTTGACTCTGGAGAAGTGGGAATGGCTAACAAATTGGCAAAGTCATCTTCCATGTAGTGAAAGAAGTTACAAGTGAATGAAAATGGGCTCTTGCTTCTGCTCTCTTAAACCCTGTTGCAGAGGTGGGGGTGAATCATTTAGGGAAATGTACCAAGAGCTTTAAAAATTGTATTCTTACGGATCAAACAGTACTTTTGTTAAGAGTTTCCACTTAAGGAAATAGTCAGAAATATAAAGATTAATGGACGGAGATATTCATCATCGGATTATCTAATAGTGATAAATCGAGAATAAGATCCATATTCTACAAAAGAAAGTTGACTAGAGAAATCATGCTGCTTCTGGAAGGACATAGTGTGTGGCAAGAGCTCTGGCTGCACATTCTGTGACGGTGCTGACGGCTTCGTGTATGCGGACCCTCCTAATCCCCCCAGCTGAAGGGGGGCGAGCCGGCCCCTCGGAAGCGCTTGCTCGGGGAGTGAGCTTTCACGGATTCTGAAAAATTATTTTATACAAAGGCTCTTATATAACTACTGAAAGAATGTGTTTTTTTTTTTTTAAGATTTTATTTATTTATTTGACAGAGAGAGAGACAGCCAGTGAGAGGGAACAAAAGCAGGGGGAGTGGAAGAGGAAGAAGCAGGTTCCCAGCAGAGGAGCTAGATGTGGGGCTTGATCCCAGGACTCCGGGATCACGCCCTGAGCCGAAGGCAGACGCTTAACAACTGAGCTACCCAGGTGCCCCAGAAAGAATGGTTTTGAAGAATATTTAAATATGTAAAAGTACTCATGGTATAAAATGAAAATAAGAATAAACAAAACCCAGGGGCGCCTGGGTGGTGCAGTCGTTAAGCGTCTGCCTTCGGCTCAGGGCGTGATCCCGGTGTTCTGGGATCGAGCCCCACATCAGGCTCTTCTGCTAGGAGCCTGTTTCTTCCTCTCCCACTCCCCCTGCCTGTGTTCCCTCTCTCGCTGGCTGTCTCTGTCAAATAAATAAATAAAATCTTTTTTAAAAAAAAGAATAAACAAAACCCAGACTTTGGAATTGAGACACAGAGTAGCCCTCATATTTAAAGCCTGAAGGACACACGCTAACATGATGAATGTTCATATCTGGATGGTGTGATTGCTGTAGATGGGAATGCTTTTGTTAGTTTTCAAATTATTCAAAATAGATCATTATTCAGTTGCTTCTTCCCTCCTCTCCCCAACATAGAGAAGTAAATGACAACAAAAACACAAAATGGCCCACGATATCCCATATCCCATATATCTTTGTATACACACACACACATACACACACACACACACACACACACGGACACATAAACCTAGTTCTCACTTTAAAACTATACAAAAAGGTACAAAAACAAAACTGAAAGTCTTCCTTCTCATCCACAAACCTCCCACATGAAACCACTGATAATAAATCCTTTTGATTCATTGCAGAATATATGCATATGCCAGCAGATCCGAGTGCTCTTCAAATAAGCCTGTATTGATTTTACAATCAGAAAATTGTAGCATGCACGTATTTGAAATGCGGGCATTTTTACTGTCAGTCCCTCGAGTGGTGGACTGGGGTCCCGACCTGACTTGGAGGATGGGGAGGTTAAGCACCCCCTTGGAGGGGGACCCAGAATGAGCGTAATGGCCCTTGGCTTGGGATCTAAAGGTCTCGGATGGGCTCTGGAATTCACACATCTGCTTGGTCCTCAGTTTCCCCATCAGAGGAATGGTACAGGGATGGGGGCTCTGATACTTTTCTTTGGAACGATAATCAGCATTAAGACGCCAGTATTGATCCCCAAGTTCAAGATCGGTGGTTGTTATTGGGTCTTCACGAGTGTTGCTACTGGCCACTTTTCCGTGTCCCTGAAAATTCTGGCTTTGGTTTTTCCTGAGGACCTAGGCACTCCTGACTTCCCCAGTCCCCTAAACCTCCTCCTTCTGCTTCCAGCTTCCTCCCCTCTCCTTCAAAAGAAACTGAATACACGTGTTTTCTATTACTTTTCCCTATCTCCCCCTCGCCCTACCCCAACTTCCTTAGAACTTGGGTCATTGATTGCACAAAAAAACAGGGAACCACAGGGTTGAACACTCCTATTGGGCAATACATACAATGTTCATAAAATTAACTGGAAGCTCTTTCTCTCGATGCAGTTCCCTACTCACTGAACTCATGTGACTTTTGAATAAATCACTCATACCCTTGAAGCTTCCGTTTGTTCTGTGTGCAAAAAGAGAATGCTATATTGTCTTTGGTACAAAGTCATCAAGAATGTGCCAATGCTAGAGAAACTTGCATCTTCTCAGTCCAGAGGAGAGACGGAGTGGGGGTTCACAGCAGCATTTGAAACCAGGGGTCACTGACTTTGTGTCATTTTACCAGAACATGTGCCATCAGGGAGCCAGGGGAGTCTACCCTGAGGTCCTGGCTGGAGCTGGGGCCCAGCTTTCATCCACAAGTTCACGGCGTTCATCCTTTTGTCTGGTGTGTATGCACAGCACAGGATTCAAGATCAGAGAGATTGGGCTGAAGTCCTTGCCGGTTATTCACCTGCCGAACGACCCTGGAAAGCCCTCACACGGTCACTGTTTAGAGTCTCCTTCTGAAACGTGGGTACAATCTTCCTTTCCTTTCTGGACAGCTGTGGAGACAACAAGATGAAGTCATTGCAGCAAAAGCACTTTGCAGACACCATAAAGTTAGGAAAATATAAGGCATGTTCTGAGTTCAGATATTGGAAAATGAGCCCTATGGTAGTGAGAATAAAAAGATCACTTTCTTGGGGCACCTGGCTGCCTCCGTCCATAGAGCATGGGACTCTTGGTCTTGAGGTCATGAACTCGAGCCGCACGTTGGAGGTAGAGCGTACTCAAATAAATAAATAAGTTTAAAAAAAGAGATCCCTCTGTTCATTTATTTTTTTAATAAACATGAAACACGTAAACAGTCTTTGTTATGTACCATGTAGCCATCTAAGTACTTGACACATATTAACACGTTATATTGTCCTAATTACCCAATGAAACAGATACAACGATTGTCCCTGTTTCACAGATAAGAAAACTGTGGCACAGAGAGGGTAAGTAACTTGCCCAAGTTCGCACAGCTACTAAGAAGCAGAATTGGAACCCAGGCCGTCTAGCTCCAGAGCCCATGCTCTTCAACATTTCTCACGCTGTCTTCTTTGCTAGTGGTGTTTGGCATAATAAAGATAACAAGAGACTTGTGACAGGCTGCTGTTGTAGCTGAGCCCTGCCCCTTGCCTGTATGGCCTTGAGAAGGTTAACTAACCTCTCTGAGCCTTGATGTCCTTATTTATAAAATGGGAATAGAATGCCCATATCTCACAATTTTTGCACAGGGTAAATCGAGGCACACCGTCTGGTCCACACGGGCACGATGAGGGTGCACAGGGAATGCGCGTTCGATTTGCACGCAGGGTCTGGACCCAGCCTCCGTCATGTACTTGGTTACTGGTGGATTTTAGACTTTCCCATGCTCAACCCCCTTCCCTCCCAGAGGGACCTCCCATCCAGGCCACATCCATGAGAGAGTGTGGGACCCTGCTTACACTAGCACCCCCGCCCGCCCAGGCTCCTGCCCTGCAGACCCGGGAGGGAAGCTCTGTTTCCGTGCCCGAACACATTCAACAATTACAGTGTTTCAGGTCCAAGGAGCCAGTTCTGAGAATCCTGTGTCCTTTGGGTTCTGTATAGCAAACATGGCCCTACACTTTTCTGTCTACCTCCCCTTCCCAAAAACTTGCCAGTTAATGTTAGGGTTGGAGGGAGGCTCTGATGAGGGCCTGCCCACGTGGGGTTAAGGTTACCAGCGGCCTCTGCCTCTGCCACTTCCCGAAGCTCAGTGGGGGCAGGAGCATGGCCGGGGCAGCGGGCAGTGGCCGGGCACAACATTTCCAAGATGTTGGGAGCCCCGCCTCGCAGCCCAGACCCACAGCCCAGGGTTTTTGCAAAAGAGGCAGTGAGTTTTATCCAGCAGTCTGGACACAGTCTGAAGTGGTTATACTTTTCACAGCATTTTCACTTTAGAAATGGCCTGACACCCGCAGCAAAAACCTGTCCGGGGTCTGACTGCCTGACTCAAGGCGCCTTTAAGGGATAAATGCTGACAGATTATCTCGATAATAAGTATAATAAATCTAGTCACAGGTCCTTCCTCTCCCTGAAAGGTATCACAAACCATGTATTGATTTTTTTTTTTAAAGAAGAGAAATAAGAAGTGTCTGCCAATTAAGAATCAAACTAACGGTTTATTACACTCCAAGCTTTAAGGCAAATAGAGAGCAGAAAAACGCTTGCTTTTGGCCCCTCCACTGAGACATAGTACTTAGGCAACTATGTAAATAACCTTATATTAAAACATGAGACATGCTGTCATTTGCTCAGTTTTTGTGTTTTTGTCCTCTGTTTTTGCACTGGAGCATAGAGATCGGCCAGTGCTCCCGCGTCTCTGAATTGTGCAAACCTTTCTTTTCCCTTTTCTGGCCATTCTAAAAATGGTTCCTCTCTCCTTCTTTTGCTTTGAATGGGATTCTCACAAGACTCATCTTCTCACCTGTTGGCGAGATTTGCTGTGGGAGGAGCTCTGAGAGATCCTTATTCATTTGTGTGTCCCACTGACGGCGTGTGTTACTCTTGCATTAGGCGGTGTGGCCCTCAGTGAAACCCTACGCGAAAAAAAAAAAAAGAGAGAGAGAGAGAGAGAGAGAGAGAGAGACACCGGCAGATCCCAGGATGGTGATACTAAAATAACGAGAGCTTTTCATTGAGGTAGGAACTAAAAACAAGCACCGTATTTGCCCACTGACCTGCCACATACATGTCCAGCTAGGCCACCGTGTGTGTGTGTGTGTGTGTGTACAGTGATTCTGTGCCCACCCAATGTTTGTTGAATGCATAATGTCTCTCTCTTTCTAGAAAGTCAGCTCCACCAGGGTAGAGTTAACCTATTGTTTACGGATGTATCCCACACGTGGAGATCTGTGCCCGACACACAGTAGGCCCAGAGTTAACACATGCTGAAGGGATAGATAGTCGTCTTCAGCTCATGCATGTATTCAACGTTCCAGAAGCCTTTCTGCCGCACCTGCTCTGTTGCAGGAACTGAACTAGGTGCTGGAAATACAATCCCAAACAAGACTGACCCGGCTCTGCCTTTTCTGATCTTTCAGGCAAGGAGAGGACAGGGGACTGGTTGAGCTAACACTACGCTGCTTTGCAAGCAATCAGTAAGAGGGACTTGGGGACCCCGTCTTGGAGGCTACAGTTACATGCCTCACCCAGACCTGGGGAGCAAGGGAATGGTGGCTGGATAAAGATAGGACTGGATGAAGAGGATGTTTACCAACAGGAAGTGAGGGAAAACAAGGAGCCAGGAGGGACAGAGGACGTCATCCCCAGAGTCAGAGTCAGGGAGCCAGGTGAGAGGTGGATCGGGGGAGTAAGCAGAGGCCAGATCGTACAGAGCCTCCCAAGGGATTTGGATTTCCCCCTAAAGACAGCAGGGAGCCTTCGCTGGGTTTCTAGGGGATCAACATAGGCAAATTTTTGTTTTGGCAAGATCACTCTGGTTGCTGTGTGGAGGGTGGATTTAAAGGGGAGACCCCATCAGAGAGGCAACTAAGAGGCTCTCCCGTCAGTCAGGGGACCTGGATGGGGGGACCTGGGTGAGAGAGGGTCCGGCTTTGGGCTAGAAGAGCTGGAGGGATTCCTGAGACATTTAGAAGGAAGAGCTAACCAGGGTTGGGGGGAAGGAGAGTTGGTGGTAATGGTGACTCTGACACTCCTGGTTTGCTCAACTGGGCGGATGGTTTGAAGTAGTTCAGGTGCAATGTGGGTCCACACGGGGGACTTGGAGATGGAGCTTCATGGCCCCTGAGACAATTCCTCAGTCTACTTTGAAGGCAGGTGATGAGAAGGAGGAAGAACTATGATTCAGGAATTTGTGTCGATAAAGCGCGTGGATCGGTGTCCTTGGTTGTGCAATCTGGTTGTCTACCTTATTCAGATTCAAGGTCTTTTACCCACACCTTCAAATGACTCTGGAAGAATGATTTAAAGTATTCTCCTGGGTGGTCTCTGGTGCTTTGAATATGAGTCTTCTTCTGAAAGCTGAGAGTGGAGTGGACGAGAAAGGCGTTGGGCCAATCATCTTTTCCAGAAACAGAACTTCTCCTTGTTTTTTGGATCTTTGATGTCCTCACCTGGTGTTCTCAAAAGGCTTTATTTCCTTCCATTCTAGTAATTTTGGAAATGCGATATTCTGAAGCACAATGTCAACACTGCAGAAGGAATAACCTCGCACTTAGAATTCATTTACTCATTTATACACCTACCCACCCACCTATCAGTTGAGTGGTTTCGAACGGGTGGTGAAGTGTCTGATGTAATTCGTCTCGGGAGAGGCCCAGCACTGGGGCTTCATTAGAGCTCTCCAAGTGATACTCACATGTGGCTTGAGCTGAGACTTAAGGTTCCACGAGAGCGGAGGCCACGTTTCTTTCCCTTTTGCTGCAATCCCCATGTCTCAGGCAATGCCTGGCAGAGAAATAGTGCTCAATAAATATTTGTAGAATATATTAATTTACTTAAGCACACATCAAACGTTTATTAAGTCCTTCCAGATTTTTTTCTAATTGATGATGCACATTATCTCGTGTCATTTCCCACAGACAGCCACCAGGTACCATGGTTCAGGAACTCAGTCACTACCAAATCACACAGTGGACCGAGGTGAGCATTGGTTGCTCTTTATCTTCTCAAGGACTTCCTTCTTGGGTACTTTCTCCGACCTATGGTCACCTGAGGCCTCTAGAGTGCCCATGACTGGGGACAGATGACCCAGAGGAAGCAAACAGGATGCTCCTTAGTCAGGGAAGCTGTCCGTCACTTAGCACCAAGGGGTGCTAAGACCCCTTGGACCCCTTTTGGGGGCCACATCTGGACTCTCCATCACTTAGAACTAGAGCTTGGGGCACGGCTCTGAGTTTCTGATCTGCCAGCCAGAGACTGCCCTCTCCTTCTTTGGTCATGTCCTTCCACCTCTGCAAAGTCTTGTCCCTGCCTTATGCATTCCTTCCTCCATCCGTCTCTGCAGGACCCCATCGCTGTGCACAGAGACTCTTTGGAGGCCCAACTTTCTCAAGTTATGGAGATGGCTCTGCCGCAGTTCTCTTGACCCACGAGAGTGTCTAGCTGAGGCAGCAGAAGCTTATTTCACTTGACTCCAATTACCTGTCCTGAGCCCCTTCCGTATATTGCCAAGAGATTTCCTGCAGATACGTAGCCCCATGATTCAGGCAATTATTCACGTATTCCCCCACATCATTAGTTTTATGGAACACTGCCAGGGGGCATATTTTTCTTTCCCAGGACTCCAGAGAATAAAGGAAATAGAACTCTTACCATGAAGTCATATTAAGGAGTTTATTTCTCAGAAAATACCCCATAGCACTTTTATAAAACCTTACACAGAGAGACTGCATTTAGGAGAATTATTTTTACCTCCCCTGCTGCCGTAAGAATCACCGTCCAGGCTCCTGCCTTCCAGAGCATGGCTTTAGCAACGATTTCTGTAGTGTCTACTGACCACGAAGGGGAGCCTGAGGTTACTGTAGAGAGGCCATCGCGCATGACGGGTCTTCTTGGGTTTAGGGAGGGTGACTATATGACTTAATCACCCACAATTTAAGCCTCGACACCAGGATGCATTTTTGTGTGTGTGTGTGTGTGGGATAACAGGTGTAAATCAGGACTGTCCAGTCTCACTGGGACATATGGATTACTCTGGACTTAATTTGCTGAGATTTCCTTCGTGGGTCTGGCTGATAGAGTAAAAACACAAAGAATTCAGCCAAATTGGGCAAAATATTAGATTATAACCCAGAGTAGTTGTTTTCTCCACTGAACTGGAGAACAAAGGATGATGGGATATATCAGTTAGCTCTTGCTACAGTCATGCCATGTAACAAATTGCGGAACACTGTCTCTTACAGCAATGATCGGCTGTTCTCACGTTTCTATCTGCAGGTAGTTGACTCAGGCTGGGCTTGAATCCAGGCTATGGGGTGGGTCCATCTCCGCTTCACATGTCTCTCCTTTTCCATGGACCAGTGTGCCAACTGGGACATGCTGACCTCATGGCCATGGTGCATGAGTGGAAACGTGAACTGTCATCTAACACTAAGGCTTAGATCTGGCCCTCTGTCCCTTCCATCCACATTCTGTTGGCCAAAGCAAGTCCTACAGACAAACCCAACCTCAGTGGGGTGGGGAAACACATGTGTCTTCAGTGGGAAGTACGCCAAAGGCACATACAAAGGGCATAGAGCTGGGAAAGGGTAGAGATTAGGCACAAAAGCACAATCAGTCACAGGGAGCATTAGACTGAAGGGGGTTTGCTTCTCCCCAGGCCTCTGGGATGAGCTGTTTGAGTTTATTCAACCAGACGCAGGCTGAGAAGGAAAAGTGAAGAGATCATAGACCAGTTTGGTCTTCTAGAGGCAAGATGCAGAGAAGTGGGCTCCTCACTGAGAATGCAAGAAGAAGAGACAGGCAGAGATCCTCATGATTGAGAATAGTAATCCCACTCCATGAAATACGGGGCAGGGTTGGAGTTTTCCCATCCACCAATCAAATCACACACTTTACTTCCCACAGGATGGGGGTAGCGAGGATGGGGAGAGGAAGAGCAGGGCTCATGCCCACGCTGAGGAGGGGAAGCGGAAACCCTCTGCCTGTGGGCTCAATGTGTCCCCAGCTCATGGGCGTTTCTGTGCGATGTCCACGGCCCCACGGATCCCACCAGGTGGAAGTTTGCAGGGTTGCTGGTGAAGGCTGGCTTTCCCATTCCGTTGCGCATTCACAGTTCCATGAACAAACGCTTCCATGGGCTTGGTGCCCCTATGACTCTGAGTGACCTCCTGCAGTGTCCCCCTCTCCCTGCCCCAAGCACCAAGCCTTTGCCACCTGCTGCCTAGCCCTGCATGACCTCCTTTCAGAGAGGGGCTAACAGGTAGTGAATCTTGTTAATCAGAAAAACTAATCATGCTGATTAGGCCTAGTTCAATAATGGATCACCCCTCCCAGGGAATCTCCTGTTTAAAGTTTAAACCCATAAAGTGGTTCTAGGGGAATGACGTGGGTGTGTGTGTGGGGGGGCGGGTCAGGATCAGGGGAGGCTGGGCTACAGGGAAGCAATTGGGGAAGGGGATTTCAGGACCAAAGTCCCCTCACCCCACAGATGACAAGGCGCTCTTTCATGTTCAAGGGCGGCTGAGACACGACAGTAGTGCTGATGATGTGAAGTCTGCAGAGCAAGACAGACTGTGGTCACCAAGGGCTGCAGGCTCTTTACCAGCCTCTTCTCCCTACCCCTGCCGCCATTCTCCTGGCCCCGGTCTTCTCTTCTCCGACTTGGCTCTTGCAATGACTTCCAGGCTTGTCAGCCTGACTCTCTAGTCTCCACTCCCCAAGATACTGTAGCTAGAGTGGTCTTTTCTATTTTTCATTATTTACATAATTAGAAAAAATATAAAAACAATACAGGGACACCTGCGTGGCTCAGTCTGTTACGTGTCCAATTCTTGATTTCGGCTCAGGTCATGATCTCAGGGTCATGAGATCGAGCGCTGTGTCCGGCTCCCCCCTGAGTGCGGAGCCTGCTTAAGATTCTCTCTATGCCTTTCCCTCTGCCCCTCCCTGCTAGCATGCTCTCTCTCTCTAAAATAATAATGATAATAAAAATAATAATGATCCAGGAAAGTGCATAGCTATTATAGCTGATGCCAATATATTTGCCATTCCAAATCAACAAATGCTAACTTCGGCCATATTTTATGTTTATCTATCTATCTATCAATCTACCTACCTATCATCTGTCTATCACATATCTTCATCATGACCATCTATCTACACTTTATTAAAACACAGCACGCACATGGAAACATGCAAGCCATTGCTGTGCGGCTGTTGAATTGTCAACAAAGTGAACATAGTCATGTAACCAGCACCACAAAAAGAAACAGAACATGACCAGCCTCTCCAATTGCCTCCTGCTGGTCATTCCATCCCCCC
>NW_024424675.1:28831312-29148169 GCF_017311325.1 Ursus maritimus | reverse complement strand
CTTCTCCTTCTCCTTCTCCTTCTCCTTCTCCTTCTCCTTCTCCTTCTTTCTTCTTCCTTCTTCAAAATAGTTGACACACAATGTTACATTAGTTTCAGGTGTGCAACACAGCGATTCGACAAGTTTATACATTATGCTAGATCCGCACAGCGTGGCTACCGTTGTCCTGGTACGTGGCTATTACAGTATCACTGACCACATTCCTTACGCTCTGCCTTTTATTCCCGTGACTTACTCATTCCCTAACGGGAAGCCTGTACCTTCCTCTCTCCTTTGCGCGTTCCGCCCATCCCCCACCTCCACCCCCTCTGTAGTTTGCCTATTTTTGAATTTCACGTAAATGTCGTCACTCAATATGTTTTCTTTTCAGAAAAGATTATCATTATTGTTATTTTATTTATTTATTTATTTATTTATTTATTTATTTATTTGAGAGAGAGTGCAAGCAGGGGAAGCAGAAGAGGGAGAGGGAGAAGCAGACTGTGCTGAGCAGGGAGCCAATGCGGGGCTCCATCCCAGGACTCTGGGATCATGACCTCAGTCGAAGGCAGATGCTTAACCGACTGAGCCGCCCAGGCGCCCCCAGAAGGATATTTTTAAAGAGAAATGTGAAGTCCTCTGTTTTAATTCTATTTCCTTCGCCGAAGGCAGCCACGTATAAGTATGACACACAGTGCAGCATGTCTATATGTTTACATATGTGTATAACATTTGCTTTGGAGGCAGTTTGTTCTTATTTAAGTACATGGTTTCACAGTGTAAGAAAGTTCTGCCCCTTACTTATTTCACAGAGTAAGCTTTCTAAAGTGCCCATTGGGTCCTGTGACTCCCTTTCCTTTTTAACTGCTCCCCTGACCCCTTCCAGACTGCTTCTCCCTCTTTGTGACCTGTGAGCCTAACATTGTATCTGTTGCTGTATAACAATGTTTAGGGTAACCGAATGAATGAACAGAAGAACGAAGGCTCTCCGCGTCATGAGGAACTTGAAAGTCCAGAACAAATATTCCCTCCTCTTTCTTTTTGGCTGCCTTGTCAATATCTGTCTGTAACACTCCCCGAAGACTTAAGGCCATCGGCAAGCCCAGCACAGAAATTTGACTTTATAAAAGGTTCCTTTAGAAGAGGTGGACATTTTAGAGCTGGGTCAGATCTCTGTAGCTGGCTCCCGATCTGTTTTCCTGGAACAGGGGAACAGCAGTGCGCTTCCTAGGCTTTTGCTTACTTAGAGCAAAAGGGAGTTTAAAATACAGAATTATCAGGGACGTCTAAGGAGGTTACAATGTTAAATGCACAGCTGCACAAACTACTAAGACGTCAGTCATTGGAGTTGGCCAGCTCTGGGGTTTCTGTCAAATTCCAGGCTCTCGGGACGGTGATCAGAACCAGAGCGAGATGGGTCGCTATTGACGTTTGGAAGGGGAAATCTCAAGGCTGTGCCGGGTAAAGGAACAGTAGTCCCGTCCTGGGTGGCCAGCCTTACTATCGTTGATAGCTCCGCAGACCCCAGGGCCTTTTCCTCACAACTTACGTTCCTCCAGTCCCTCCTGTGTCTTCCTTCACCCAGGCCTCAGTCTCCATCCTCATGGACAAATGCCCTTTTAGATTTTGAATGGAATCTTGGTTATCCCACTGACGAGCTGATTTGGATAAGCCCATGACCTCTCTGACATTAGCGTCCTTCACTGGGCTGTGGACATCGTATTACTTATCTCTCGGACTTCTTGAGAGAATTAGATGATGATAAAGGTGGTAAAGGGTGTGTAATGTCTGGCTCCTGGATAGCACTTCTGGTATTTTTCTACTTGTGTGCGCAGGTGGATGAAACGACGGTAGGAAATACTACTAGTTATGTTATATGCATAGAATGTATATTTTTCGTGTCTGATTTTATTTTTTTTATTTTTAAAGATTTTAGTTATTTATTTGAGCGAGACAGAGAGCAAGAAAGAGAGGGAGAGAGCTTGAGCAGTGGACAGGAGCAGAGGGAGAGGGAGAAGCAGGCACAGGGCTCGATCCCAGGACCCCAAGATCATGACCGGAGCTGAAGGCAGACACTTACCGGACTGAGCCACCCAGGCGCCCCTAGCATCTGACTTTATTTCTAACATTTTACTATAAACATTTTCCAACCTCATTAAAAACACCTGCTCTATATTGCTTTTGATACTTGTGCAATAATCTAACGTGGTTTGCTCTGTAAGCACACCTAACCGTTCCACACTGTGGGCCACTGTATTTATTTTTAATTTTTTATCAAGGCCAGTGCTGAGGCCAGCCCAACCTGATGTTGTTCTTTAAAAAAAAAACAAAACTCATTTGCAAACAACATGTCTTCTCTTATTTTTGCTTTGCTTTGTTTTGCTTTCTGCCGGGGATACTTACAATTTATTTTTTTTTCTTGATGTCAAGCTGTGGGTTTCTTTTTTATCAGTCAATTTGGTGCAGCATATATCGTTTTGTTTTGCATTTTTATTTTATTTTATTTTATTTTAAAGATTTTATTTATTTATTCGACAGAGATAGAGACAGCCAGCGAGAGAGGGAACACAAGCAGGGGGAGTGGGAGAGGAAGAGGCAGGCTCATAGCGGAGGAGCCTGATGTGGGGCTCGATCCTATAACGCCGGGATCACGCCCTGAGCCGAAGGCAGACGCTTAACCGCTGTGCCACCCAGGCGCCCCTTGTTTTGCATTTTTAGATCATTCCTTTCGGTTCAAGAATGTCCTACAATAGGTTTGATTGGTGCTTCAGTGTCATTACTTTTTTGAAGACTTTTTAAAGAACACATCTTTTTCTTTTTGTAAATTGGATCACTTTTCTCTGTTCTTCACATACGCCAGCTGTTTGCTCATTATTTTCACCTCTAGATTCTAGAAGATATATTGCAAAGTTACTGTTTCTCTGAAACTCAGTTTTCTGCAGTATAAATTCTGCTCTTCATTACTTCTAATGTAAACTGTGATTCTAAGAGTGCATTTGTAGTTCCTTTGCCAGCTTTGGGATCTTGGCCAGGCTTTCCTTCATCTTAGCCTGCATCTTCCTTTTGTATTTTGTCTCATTTTTCATCTCTTCTAGAAGCCATGCCTTCTTGCAGTTTATTGGGAAAAAAATACATGTTCTTTCTAAAATCTTCAATTTTTTTTTTTTTTTTTTTAGTAAACAAATTTAGAGGCACATCTTTTCTCTATATCTTTAGGAAAACACACTAGAGCAATATGTGGTAAACCGTGGCCTATTGTCTGTGGGCCAATGGTCCATGGGCCCAAGGTGGCCCATTTCCTGTTTTTGTAAATAAAGTTTTATTAGAACACATCCATACTCACTCATTCATATGTTGTCTATGACTGCTTTCTTGTGACAGAGACTGTATGGCCCACAAAATCTAAAATATTGCTATCTGGCCTTTTTGGGGAAGAAGTTTGCCAACCCCCATCCTATTCTCCTCTGTTTAATCACTGTTGAATGAAGAGAGATATTTCTATATCCATTGTTTGACCCCAGAAGGCTATGGATCCCAATGCCTCTGTAGGTCCCTCTCTCAGATTTAAGTCAGAGCAGAGCTTACCATCAGGGTACTCACAGGGCAGAGGTAACCTACTCCTTCTGGCTATTGATGAAATGTTTATTAAGGGACTATTTCCAAAGGTGTGGGAAGAGTTCAGGGATGCAAAAAGGAATGAAACGGAACCCCAAGTTTAGTACCTTTGAGGCACCTTTACCTACCCTAGGCCTGAAGGTGTTAGAGAAGGAGTGGGGGGACAGGAACCCAGAGAGAAGAGCCATATGGGAGGTTACCCAATGAGAGTCCTGTGGCTTTCAGTAGAGACATGCATCTAAGTCGCAGTGACCAGTAGGGAGGAAGCCAGAGTAACAAATGCCCTGACCTTACTCTCATGCCTGAGGTACTATGCTGAGGCCTCTCAATGGCTAAAGTCAACCAGAAACCAGAGGAAAAAGAATTGTTTTATTGCCCCCTACACTGATCTGCGTCCCGGAAGCACAGCAGAGAGTGGGGAAGGACGAGTAAGTGAGAGACATCCAGCACTTAGAGTTTATGTTCACAGGCTTGAGATCAGAGCTGTCCTGTAGAACTTTCTACAATGATGGAAATGTAGAACTTTCTCCTTACCTGTGTTGTCTCATCTGCTAGCCGCTAAGCTACCTGTGGCTACTGAGCACTGAAAAGGTGTCTGCCGGCTTGTGAACTGAATCTTTCATTTTAGTTAATTGAAATTAATTGAAATTAAAATAGCCACCTAAAACGTGTGCCTACCACGCAGGAGAGCACAGCTCCGGTGGCTTTCTGTTTTCCAGCGTGCACTGGCGGGGCCGTCCTGAGACTGTTTCCCCCTGGTTCTCTGATGATGAAATAGATAGTTCATTCCTGGACATTCCGAGATAGCCTGTTTCTCTCCTTTTCTAGAAATGATATCTGAAAACTCAAAACCTCTAAGAAGCATAACTTCTGGGCCTCCTTTTATGCCTTTGCCTGCCTAATACCCCACCCTGGACCCTCCCTCTTCCCTCCACTGTGAAGTCATGGGATAATCTCTCGCCAGAACTGGAAGACTCTTCTGGTGATTTCAGGGAAAATGACTTTAGAAAGCTCTCTGAGCGCAGTACAGGGTGTCTGTGTGCGTGTGTGCGTGTGTGCGTGTGTGTGTGTGTGTGTGTGTGTTTAATTGGCAAAGATCTGGGGTGTCTGCTTTTGAATTGGGGTTTGACTGTGTCTATCAGCCTTGACACTTCACTTCAAAAGTCAGGATGTGCTATCAGGAATGACTTGATTTTATCAATTCCCTCCCACAGATGTAGTTAGTAAAAACCTCCCCCCAGAAATTGAGACTTGGTTGATTGTGATTCTTAGCTCTGAGAATGTTCATGTGTCTTTTGGAGGGAGAGGTCACACCGGGGTGGCTATGTGGATTCTATTAACCCCAGAGCCTCCCCTCACCCTTTTGTCTTTATGATTGTCACTGTTGCTGTTGAAAACGGATCATGATTTTGAGTGTGCATAAACTCAGGTCTGATGCAAAATTAATACCAATTGCTTGATTTTCACACCAAGACATTAATTACTATTTGTTTTGCATTTGCATTCTCAGGTATCTGTGGAGGGAAATTAGCATACTCTGTTGTTAGACCATTATTAAAATGACAGTTGGGAAAATATTTGAAAAATATTGTCTTTCTTTCCGTTTTCCTCTCCGGCATTGTTCTTGTTCTTCTTTTTTTAAATCTTCTTGGTAACTTACATTCGTTGCACGATTTTGAAATTCCGGTTAAGTACTGGGAACCATTGCGGGACATTGGTACCTGCAACAAAATCCACAGTACGGAGACTCGGGCTTCCTAATGGTTTTGGCATTTGTGTGCAAACACAATTGTGAACCGGTCAAGCTGTTTAAAGCGGGTGCATCAGAGGCGCCTGTGAAATCATCTTTTGTTGCTGAAATCTTTGGAAGGGCACAGCCGACACGTTTAGCTGTCTGCTTCCTGCCATTGGGTCTGCCCGTGGTTGGGCTGAAAAGAGCAAGCAAAAGAGAAGGACGGTCTTTCATCATTGTATTAGCAAAGAATCCCAAAATTGGAGTTTGATCACCAGGGTTCATGTGGCCTGGGACGCCACGGAGTAGCTGAAGACACTTGGACGAGGCCCTTGATTTTCTTATCTGCGGTAATGGGACCCACCCCAGCATGGCATGGCAAAGCTCAAGTGAGGCGAAGGACCTTGTTAACTCTGGAGAACCACGCACATGGGACAGGGGGCTGCGGCTATGACTGTCTGTTTTGTTTTCTTCTTTGGGCTTTTCCTGTGAAGGTCACAATCTCACAGGTGCTCATACTCCTGCATCAGGGGCCCGTGGTCCAAGGTCCCAGAGTTTGCCTGCATGCAGGTGGGCTCCGCTGACACTGCTTCCCTGCGCTATACGTTTCCTCTGTGACCGTGAGCTGCTCAGAAGTTAAGGAAGACAGCCGTGGGCACCTGGGTGGCTAAGTCGGTTAAGCGTTGGCCTTCGGTTCAGGTCAGGATCCCAGGGTCCTGGGATTGAGCCCCACGTTGGGCTCCCGGCTCAGCAGGCAGTCTGCTTCTCCCTCTGCCTGTCTCTCCACCTGCTTGCGCACTCTCTCTCTCTGTCAAATAAATAAATAAAATCTTAAACAAACAAAAAAAAAAACCCAGAAAACAGCCTTTCTAGGCAAAGGAGAATCTTATTTTTTCATCAATATTTGTAAAAATGAATTTATTAATTCAGTAAATTGATTGAATATCTACACTTCCAGGTCCAAACTGTTTTTGGTTCCCATCCTTGGGGACTTACAGTCTAATACAGCTCAGGATGTGTGACTTCTCCCCAAAGCTGGAAGGATATGTTGGTTGATTAATCCGTTCATTGAACAATCATTTGTTGAGCCTTTTATGAACTAGGGCCTGTGCCGGGCACCGGGGATTGAAAGTGAGCAGGATAAGGTCCCTAGCTGCAGAGTTACCAAACTCTGTGTGCGCCGGGCGTGCAAATCCCTCGTGGGCTCAGCCGCATGTTCAGGGTGCAGGATGCCCCCTGCGCTCACCCCCAGGAGATTCGGACCAGGCACCTGGAGTTCGAAGCTGCATTTTGCACAAGCCCCTGGGTGGTGGAAAACAATTGGAAATACTGCTCTGGGGAATCCACGTGCAGCTGGACATGCACGCTCGCGCGTACACACACACACACACACGCACACACACACACACGTGACTAAGTCAGTGCAGGAGAACCAGAAAATGTTTCTCAGAGTTGGAAATCAGCTGTTCAGGCGAAACATGCTTCCTGACTCCACCTGGCTTCCTGGGCCCCTCCCGCCTTCAGTCCTGAGGTTTTGCCCCCAGGAGCAAAACGGCCAGAGACAGCCTCTTCATTACCCTGAAGTTCCAATAAGAAACATAAAATCCACTCCTCCGTGACAAAATATGCACATTTTTATACAGAAAAAGACAGAAAAGTGTTTTGCGCATTACACCGTGAGTTTGTCCCCCTTATCAGTAAATCTTTTTGGAAAGAAAACCACTTGGAATTGCAGTCTTTTGGTGTTTCACGCTCTTTGGCATACACCCCCGTTTGTGTAACTGATTTATTTATTTTTTTATTATCCGTGGATATAATTTCAGCATCGGCGATTTAGTGAACCTTTACTCCGTGGCAAGTGCTGTACAAAGCACATTCCATGCATTATCACATTTGATCTTTGCAGCCGACTCATGAAGTGACTATTGTTATTTTTCCCGTTTTACAGCTGGTGCAACTGAGGCTCATAGAGCTCGGCTCTTGCCCCCAGTGCCCACGCAATGATGCATTTCCAATTCCCTACTCTTCTACATGGCGCCGAAATGTCCCTTGTTGGACAGAAACCTTTGGCTGCATGCTTGATTATTTCTTTACAGTTGATTTCCCCAAAGGAGGATTTTTGTGTGATTCCTAGCGGGACAGACCCTGTTCCCTGACCTTTGCTCCTGCCCCGGTTGCCCTCACCTCCCCAGGAGCCCAGGCCTGCCCTGCTGTGCCCTTCACTCCCTGCTTTCCCTTGACTACCCTCCTGCCGCCCACCGATAGAGCGATGCGAGCCAGGGCTCCTGGGACCCTCTTTCCTGGCCACCAATGTCTCCTGACGTCTCTTTGGGCAGCGACATGTAAAGGCCAATAAAATCAGGTCGAGGTGACACTGTGACAAGGTGTCAGCACCTATGGCTGTCCTTGGACTGTGACAGGCACCTGGGCAAGCTTTCTCCATGACCCCTGGGTGACGAGTGACAAACAACATCAGTCACGAGGACAGTGGGGCTGAAAGCAGAAGGAGATGCCGCAGGCAGCTGGGAGAAAGCCCCCCGGGCCTCCTGCTGCTGGGAGCCCCTGGACAGTGTCAGCTGGAGACCGTCACAGGAGACGCAGTATCGAGCTGGTGGCACGCGCTCCCTCCCTCCTGGGGCCACCACCTCCCCTACGACAAGTTGAAGATATTTGTAGTTTGAGGGTTTCCAACTTTTGGAGGTCCCATCCTACATCATCAAAAACCTTTTTAAAACGCACTCACCTCTCAGATTATTGGACTGCCTTCCGTAGGGGCCATTTGGAGTATTTTGCAGGCATTTAATGCACATTTATTTCTGTTTTAATTTTTTTCTAAGAATATTGGAGACGTATTTTGAAAAGTCCTAATGTTTTCAGAGGCCCTTGAATAATCCCACAAGCACTGAGTTTATGATGCCCGGCGGGTAAACAACACGATCCTCTCATGAACTTCCAAGACAGACCCTCCAGCTTACTGAGCTAAGCACAGACCCTTCCCATGGCGCCTTCTCTCCCCGGCCCCCAGACCCCCTGGCATCTTCTCCTTAGTGCTTCCATAGCACCCAGAGTCCCTCAGCACGGAGCGACGGTTTATGCTCACTTGCTGTCCTGCTGGAACAGGAGCTGGGACTCTCTCTCACGTCTGAACCCCCAGTGGCTCAGCAATGGTGCCGAGGGGTGCATAGCAGGACCTCAACACAAGCGCATTAAATGCATGGAAGAAAGGGTGAACAGCTGGAGCTGCGAGGGATGTTTCTAGATCCGGGCTTCTCACAACGCCATTCCTGGTTCTGCAGCGGCAGCAGCAGCTAGCAACTAGCTAGAAATGCAACTTCTCAGGGTCCTACCCCAGACCTCCTGAGTCAGAAACTCCGGACCGGTGTCACCTCCAGGGGACACCAATACACTCTGAAGACGGAGAACCATGCTCTAGACCAGCGTTTCTCAAACAGATCACCCAAGGATCTATTAAAAAGCAGAGTCAGGGGTGCCTGGGTGGCTCAATCAGTTAAGTGTCTGCCTTCGGCTCGGGTCATGATCCTGGGGTCCTGGGATCGAGCCATGCATCGGGCTCCTTGCTCAGCAGGGAGCCTGCTTCTCCCTCTGCCCCTCCCCACTCCCGCTCTCTCTCTCTCTGTCAAATAAATAAATAAAATCTTTAAAAAAAATGCAGAGTCTGATTCAATATGTTTAGGATGGGACCTGAGATTCTGCATTTCTAACAAGCTCCCAGATGATGCTGGTGCTGGTCCATGGACCACACTCCGAGTAGCAAGGCTCTAGACTTCTCTAGTCCAAGGTCCAGCTTATTCATTGCCAGGCAGGGAGAAGGAAATCTACACTTGGTCAGTGATATCAATTCTCTGAGCCTCGGTCTCCTTATATGTCACAGGGGGACAATGATGAGCTTCTTATTACGGATAAAGGAAATAATACACAAAGCATAATGCTTGAGATATCACGAGTGCTTGGCAAATGTTTTCTCTTCCCTCCAACCTTTCCCTAGAACTTCTGATCATTTCTTTTTCTTTCTCATTCAGGTATCAAAGCTCTTAAACACAAAGACTATGCTTTTACCCTTCTGAAGCCAGCCAGTAAAGATAGTTATTTGAATGACTGATGTTAAGTGATGAGAAAAACCTTTAAAATCTCCTCTGATTTTTCTTACAATCGTTTAGGATGTGACAAACAGGATAAAAAAGGATGGGTGAATTAGAAGGGGGTCAGAGTCAGGAATGGAAGGAGAGGCTCAGGGAAGCAGAGCTAAGGGAACACCCATGTGGCTCAGAGCCAACACACATTTACTGGGCACCGACTGCATGCCCGTGCCTAGCCCTTGAGGACACAGTGTCACTGGGATGCTGGGGAGGAATGGATGGAGGAATGGAATGTGGGGGCCTCGAAGCCTTTTCCTAATTGTGATCATTTGTCTTCCTACAAGACTCAGACCCTCATTTGGACTTGGCTGGGGATTGTGTGGGCAGGGGAGGTATGGGTGTGGGGGGAGGAAGTCAGCATGAAATTAATTCTCTGCCTCTCCTCTCTGGAATGTCAATAATGTGCTGAGGACAGTGGGGGAGTGCAGTTGGCTGCCAGCACCCACCCCCCCACCAGGGCTGAATCTCTGAGCCCTCCTGGCAGTTTGGGGGCTCCTAGGTCCCCAGGCGTGTGGCATCCTGTTTCTCCCATCCTCGAGAGCCAAGCGACCTTCCCTGCTTCCACCAGCCACCAACGGGAGGCCTGACCCGCCCATTGCTAGGGTCTCCCTTTCTCCCAGGACGTTGAGTGGGGCGAGAAAGTTCTCTCCCTTGGTGAGAAAGTTCAGCTGAGTCTGCTCCAGATGGCAACAGGTGGGCCAGTCTGGGGGCCGGGAGCCCCGCCGCCCTGCCACAGCCTCTCTACAGTCTGCTACTGCCGTGCCGTCTTGCCCCAGCTCAGCTACCCCCACTTTCTGCAGCCAGCGGGGCCCTCGGTCACCACGCACTTGCATGCTCTGAAACGGCATTAAAATATTTCACATTCACATGCGCCTCTGTGGTTACAGGCTGGTGGTAGGAAAGGGGCTTTACCATGTTCCAAACTCTCCTTTGAGAGGCGGGGCAACTGCCATGCAGGGAGCTCAGGTGACTTACCTGGGATCCCAGAGCCAGGTGGTTCGTGCAGAGCCTAGTGCCTTTGCACCGCGAGGGCAGGCACACGCAGCTCCACCTCCTAGGGAAGGCTGCTTGCCTCGTCTGCCTGGCAGTCAGCCCCGATCGCAAATTCTAGTTCTACAGACACGTGACGGCAGGTGCTTGCCCATGGGTAATGCTTCTAGAAATGGAGCACGGCTCACCTGTGTGGAGGACAGTGCCCCAGCCTCTGGTCCTGGAGGCTCTGAGCTGGCAGGGGGAGCGGATCACAGAGGGCGAGAAGCTCCTGGGATAGAAGGAACCATAGGATTTTGTGGGATGAGGAGAACAAGGTGGGGACACAGAGGGCTGTTCCCATTCTGTTTGGTGTTTACAACTGAGGTGGCGAGGGCTCCTTCAAATGTACATATACTAAGTACCACGACATACGTGTGTGTATACACACACACAGATTAGTCTTCCCGTTCTAAAAGTAGCATGCTTATTGTAGATAGCTTGAAAATACAGAAGTGAGAGAAAGAAATTAGCCATACTTTTGACATAAAGGAATAACGATTATTAACCTCGTGGGTACGAGCCCATACTTACCTATGGATTGTTTTACCCAGTTGAGTTCATGGCGAGTGTATCCTTTTAGATCTTGCTCGTTTCACTTCACAAGTGCATTTTCCATGTTATTACAAATTCTTTACCAACTGCCCTCCTTTGGGATACGGAGCAATTCAGCATGGCCTGCGCATCCACTCGACGATTATTGGACATTTGGGTTGTTTCCACATTTTCCACATGATAACGTGGAAATAAAAATGATCCCTGTACCCATAGACCTTGTATATGAATAGCTAGTAATCACAACATCCCTCAATAGCTGATAAAGATCGTAATGATACTAAGTTTTTTTTCAGAGAGATTCCTAGGAATGGAGGACAGCTCGATCAAAGGTCAACCAAGCTCCAGACCTGCCACCAAATTATTTTTTAAAACGATGGTTCCTATTTTCCAACCCACCAGCCCTGTTTGAGATGCATGCAAAGGGACACCTGAGTCGCTACGGAAGAGATAGAGGAACAGCGGGGGCTTGGCGCAAAGGTCACCACGTCTGGGTTTGCATCAATCACAACACGCCCAGCGTCCCGACGGCGTGGCCCAGTGCAACTCATTTAACCTCCATGGCCTTCGGCTTTCTCGTTTTCACCACGGAGCTGCCGTCGCGGCTCCCTCGCAGGGCTGCTTCCAGAATCTATGAATGACTGCTCGAGACAGCTCCGAACGGTGCGCGTCGGAAGCCCTCATCAACACCAGCAGCAGCTAACGACTGGTAATAATACCCGTCCGGGTCTCAAGGACCGGAGCCCTGGGTCCATGCTCCTGGCAGACACGGGGAGGCAGGGCTGACCCCGGGCTCCGGTGGAGTCGCAGCACGTGCCCTCTCCTTGTACAATCTCCTGAACAAATTCTTATAATTTAATCATGACTTTTAATGTTTGAAATGGTGGCTTTTACATTTTACCGAAGCGCCATTGCCGGCTGCTCTGTGTTATACTCCCTGTTTATATTGCAATGCAAATTATTCCTGGTGGAGAGTTTACAAACTGCACTTCCATTATTAATAGGGTTATGATTTCCCCCATTGCACTCTTATCTCTATTGCTCGTGTAATACATAATTCATGCTCACCACCCTTCGCCCGTCTCAGTGCCAGGGCACAGCGGTCTCTCTCTCTTTTCCTGATGACAGTAATTGGTATGCAGTGAGAGTAAAATGACCATGTCCCTAGCTTCAGGCTCTCTCTAAAGGTATTTTCTGGAAGGACTCGCATAGAGGAGAAATGGAAACACTGGACCATCTCTGGTCGAAGCTTGAGTTCCAATTCTCTCTGAGCTCAGAATTCTAGGCAGACATGTGTGGGGCTTCCCGGGGCCCTAAAACAGAATCGGCCAGTCAGAAGGAAAGGGGTATCTTGGTTGAGGACGGGTCACGGCATTGGCAGGAGGGCTGAGGTGGCAGGGTGAGGGGTCCGCTCAGTGGGCTTCAGCTGGCTAGTGTGGTCTGGGTGTTCCTGGAAAAGTCAGAGCCTCAATCTTCATCCCATACTCAAAGAGTATGTAGACAGGGGGCCAGAGGGCCAGCTTTTTACATACCCACCTTGACATTTAAGGCCCTGGGCTGGCCCTTCTCCCTGTAAACAGACATCACAGCGGAGTCCCGTCAGAAAATCCCAGGGTGGGTGGGGATGGAGAGCGTCTGTCTTAGGACTGGACCTCCTCCCACATGCTTGAGCTCAGGAACCAAAGGTAGGCAGACCCTTCCTCTGCACACAGCTCTGGGTGCTCGGTTGGGGGGCAGGTGCTGGGGGCTCAGGGAGGTCTCAGAAGAAACTGATCCGAGGAGGCCACAACATGGGGCTGCTTAGCACCCAGGACACAGCCACTGGGGACACAGGGCCACTGTCCTCACGAACTGCTTTGCAGGCCCTGCTGGCTTGGGGGACAATCACAGGACACTTGCCTCCATCAGAGTGGATGTGTATTCTTTGATGGAAATCCCGCACCCTTCCCCAGATGGCTCTGTCCCAGCTGCCTGCACATTCTCTCATGGGATGTCCTTCTTTCTCACCTCGCAGGTATCCTGTCTCCCTCCGTGGTCACCCCGATGCCACAATTTTCCAGAGGCTCTTCCCCGGGCAGCCTCGTTTCCTCAGCTGACAGCAGCCCCTCCAGCATTGTAGTTCCTGCATGGGAATAACTTCTTGATAGTTAAGCCTGGGTGCAGCTCTCTTGGGAGGGGTTGGGGGGTCCCAGAGCACATGCAGCATCACCCACACAGCTTCCCTGCTGATAACCCACCATGAGGACCCCGGGGCACAGGCCAGGTTCATGGGCCTATTCTTTTCCTTGGGGCCCTGATCGGTGCCCGGGAGTTGGGGGCAGTCTCTGTTCCCCTATTAGAGAGTCTTAATTCCCACAATCAGGGGCAGACAAGTGGTCTCATGATTCCCCTGATTCTCATGATTCTAAGTGCTTGTGTTGGGGACTCGCTGGGCCAGGTCCCCTGGGTGGGGCCACAGAGAGCCCCTCGGACACCTCCCTGGGCTTTCGTAGTCCCAGGAGGCTGCCTTAGTCCCTGAGGCCGGAGCAGCCGCCCGATCTGAGAGAGGCCCCGTCCGGACACCCTGTGGCTCTGTTTCCTCACCACATCCCGGGCAGTGACAGGAACTCCTGAAGTCCCTGCCGGGCACACATCCCTGTTTCCCGGCAGGCTCTGGACCTCACCCTTGCCTCACCTCTCTGTTTCCCCTCCTCTCCCTGCCCCTCCCTCAAGCACACTTACCCAGACACACACGCATGCAGGTGCCCACGCTCACACTCACAGATGTAAGCACACTGGGACGCGTGGAGCCGTTACAAGCACAGCTCCTCAGAAGTCAAGGCAAAAGCACACAGAGGCACAGACACGCAGACCGACACGTGAGCACACCCAGACGTACACGGACACGCCTGTCCGCGCGTGTGCACACGTCCAGAGGCGTGAACATAGGCACGTGTAACAGGAGACAGGCATAAACACACGCAAACACAGCCCACGCTCACTTCCAGGAAGCCCTGCTGCTTCTCCCACGGGCTGGTTCGTGCAAAGCCACAGCCGCGCGTGCAAACCCACTTGCACCTCCACGGTCCCCGAGTTACTGAATCATGAAGCACTTTCCTGTTTGAGTTTATTTTCTTCTGGCAACAGGGAGATACTTATTTCCAGGAAGCGGAGCCAGGGGAGCTCGCTGAACCCACGCTGCTGCGGCTGGGGCGCATTTTGGCATCTGGTTCTGTCTCTCGGGGCTCTGTTTACAGAGCTCCGTTTCTCCTGCTTCTCCCCATCTCTGGGTGCCACCAGGGTGAGCTGAGAGAATCGAGGGGCCAGTGTTAAAGCTTCTGCTTATTGGCCATTACCAAGGGTCTGGGGGTGACCTTTGCAAACCTCTTCCCTGAGTGTCTTGCTTCCTAGCTCCCGGAGCTGAGAGCCGGTTCAAGCCTCCTCTTCATGGCAGGTCTCTTGCAAAGTGTCCTGTGGCCATCTGGAGCGGCTGCTTTGTGCGAGGGACTCAGCTTTACATGAATTAACCCCCTCAAAGACAGGCTCTTCTTCTTCTTCTTTTTTTTTTTTTTTTTTTTTTTTTTGTTTTTTTTTTTTTCCGCTAAGTGGAGGAAGAACTTTCTTTCCTCTCCTCTTCTTCTTCTTCTTTTTTTTTTTTTTTTTTTTTTTGCCTGTTTTGTTTGCTGCTGTCTCCTTAGCACTGGGAACAGTGCCAGGCACACAGGAGAGGCTTAATGAATATTTGTTGCACGAATTATCTAACCTGACACAACCACCCTTGGAGTTAAGTATTGTTTTTCTCATTTTACAAATTTCTCATTTTACAGACTGAGGCTCCTCGTGGAGCCAACCCCAAACTTGCAGTTAGAAAGTGAGCGAGGAATTGAACCCAGGTCATTGGCCCCACAGTGCAGGCTTCTGTACCGTTAGGGGCAGTTGGCCTTTCCGGTCTTCGGGATCCTGAACTTGGAGAACGGTGTAGCTTATGGTTTAAGCCACCGTCCCTTTAAGGCGAATGAAGGCAGAGCCCGGCACCTAGAAGCTGAGCCCCATCATCTGGATAACTGGGTCACTCCTCTGGTAACTTCACTGGCTTTTGGGGTTTCCCTAATGTGTTGCCAAGTCTGGCCTGTCTGTACCCAGAGCAGCCTGGGGTCCCAGGTGAGTTTCTCCGAGTGTCAAAAACATCCCTGAACCAAGCCCAAGCACTGGGCCCACCGAAAGTCTCATCTTCGGGAACTCAATGGTTGTGTGATGATCGAGATTGATTGATTGATTCATTCATTCAACACCTCTTTATTGATCACCTCATGCCATGGTGTCTGACTCTGAGGAAACGGAGCTGGATTGGATGTCGGCATTTTTCATGGGGACAGCGGCAGTCTAGTGGAGGAAGCGGAGATGGGACCAAAATAGACCCTGGGCCAGAGCATGAACGTAATGAGGAGGCCAGGGCATCCCTAAAAAGAGAAATTTGCCATCTAATCCCAAATTTTCAAACTACACCATAAAATACAACAACTTTACGGGCTCAGAAAATCTGGTATTTGACCTCAGAAAATCTGGGAAGGGGGTCCAAGAATGTGTGTACTTAACCATCCTTCCAGGTGATTCTGGGATGGTGGGGGTGGGGGCGTGGAATGGCAACACTCTAAGAAGATCGATACCAAGGAGTCAGAGAAACTGTCATGGGGACAGTACTGCACTCTTAAAGGATGTACAAGGCTTTGTCAACAAGCAAGAAGAGAAGACACCTTATGGTGCTGTAGAGTAATTTTCAAAACACGTTTGCTGTGCAAGTGACCAAATGAAGACATAAAGTACAACATAAAAATGACTCACTCAGGGTGACTAGCCATGGTCCTTAGTTAAGTACGTGCCCTTCCAGAACTTTCTTTATCAACATCAAATACATGAGTACAATCCTGTGTCTCAGTCTACGTCTGTGTCTGCCTCTCCAGCTGCGTCCGTGAGTCCATCTGTGCGTTTACAAATGCAGCTCAGGGGCACCACCTTTGCTGTGGCCTCTGCTGATGCTGGGACCCTCAGGCCGTCCCCAGGCAGCAACAGGTTCCTCTCCTTTTGTTCTCCTAGGGTCTAAAGAATCCTCCCTCCTAGGTCCTCCTTGTCTTCTGTGTGTGTGTGCTTTTTTAAACTGATACATCTCTTTCTATTTTACTTAGTTTATTTTATAAATAACTTCCAGTGAAGTAGAATGTAAGCGTGCACCTGTCCTAAGTGTCCAGCTGCTGATTTTCTGGAGCTGACACACTGCTGTGACCAGCACCCAGATCGTGACACAGAACACAACCACACCCGCTCCCTTCCCGTTCTTGTCCCCCTCCTCACTCTACGACTTGGGCAGGAGACTCTGGGGTGGGACTAAGGGGGAGGGATTTGCGGTCCAGACACCACCCTCTTCTCTGTGCTAGCTCTCTCTCATTTTCCTTTGGCGTCGCTTCCCTCCCCAGGGGCTCATCCTGAACTTCCATGTCTGCGGGTTGCTCCCAGCAGGTCTGCACAGGCACAGGGATGAGGTTTGGCTCCAGCAGAGCCAGGGGCAGAGCTGATAGCTCTCGGTGATGGCCAGATGACGGGTTCTAGGGGATGGGCAGTCCTGAGAGAGCCTCACGAGGGCCCAGACAACTGTTCACTTTTTGATCTCACGCAGTTCCGTGACACCTTGCTGTTCCCTCACACAAACGTGCTGCTGGAAGTGCTGCTAGAAACCTACAGGCTTCTTTGGATGGAGGCGCAGTGCAAATGGCCCTCCTCTCCCTCCCTCCAGCCCCACACACCCTCTTCCAGATCTTGGGGAACGATCTCACATGTTCCTCAAGGCTTGATTCTTCACAAGCTATTGGCAGCAATTGTTACTGCTCTTTGCCCTGGAGTCCTTTAAAGAGTTTTATTAATTATTATTGATCATATATATCTAGTTCTTCTTTTAATTTCAAAAGGAGCACATGCTTGTGGAAAAATACGCGAATCATAGAGCAACGTACAAAGCGAACGTCTTTCCTATTTGCTCACGATTCCGCCTTTCCACTCACTGCCCAGGGGAAACCACCGGCAGCAGAAATGATACATATACCTGATCTGTCTCTTTCTCCCTCTCTTCGTTTTTGCCTGAACTGGAATCATATTATCCTATTTTACAACCTTTTCTTGGCATTAACAGCATATCACGCTCATCTTGCCAAATCAGTCAATACTAATCTACTTCATTCTTTTTAACGACTTCATAGAAGTCAACAGTTTGGATGTCCCATGAGTGACTTGTCTGGTCTTGTTTTCTTGGGCGGGGGAAGGAGGGTGGCATTTAAATTGGCTCCTACTTCTTCTGTGACAAATAAGGCTGCGGTAAACATGCTTGACACTTAGATTTGTCCAAGTGCTTCAGTGGGAAAGGGTCCTGGAAGTTTGATGGCGGGGTCACATCACAGCTACCTTCTCAATGTTGATGTTTTCTTACCAACAGAGTAAAGCACAACTTCCCCCTCTCACCACGGGATATTCTAAACCTTTTCAAATATTTACCAATTTATTGGTGGAAAAGACCATCCTTTCTTGATTTATGTTTCCCTGTGCCCTGATAAGGATTAACATCTTCCCATATTTTTTCCTTTAAAAAAGAACTAACCCTCTCAAGAAAAGAGCCAGGAGACAAGGTGGTGGGGCCTGGAATGTTTGGGGAACAGAAAGAAAGTCTGAGACTGGAACTCAAGGTTTAAGGATGGAAAAGAGGGTGGAAAAGTTGGCAGAAGGCCAGATCGTAAAAGGCCATGTGTGGCTGGGGAAGGACTTTGGGCTTTACCTTAAAATCAGTGGGAACCACCAAAGGCTTTCGAAGAGGGAGGTGGAATAATCAGATCTGTTTGCTAGCATCCAGGCAGGGGGTGGATTGAAAGAACTAAACATGGAGGTGGTGGGCGGGGCGGCGGGGGGTGGGGAATGAAGGTAATGGCTAGCTGTGGGGATGGACAAAAGAAGCCTTATTCAGGAAACATTGACATTCTTGAGAGCATGTTTGACATGGGTTGTCAAACCCATGATGGGGTGGTCCAAAAAAGTTGGATCAGGCTTTTTGTGGGATTGCATAAATCTTCTCATGTTTCTGTTCGGTGAAGGTGACACCTGGCCCATCACCATTGACCATGACCTCTTCTCAGTCTGGTCATCTGGATGCTGGAAGTCATGCCACTGGGGTCTTCTGATTCTAGCCAGCTCCGGTGCTTGAGAGGACTTTCTTCTCTTCTCTTGACAATGCCTGGCTCCATGTTGCCCCTGTGGGGTTATGATCGGAGCTTGGCTGATTGCTATCTTCTGAGATTCCTTGAACTGAATCTGTGAAGAACCATCAATTCAGCCCCATGGCCGTTTCGTGAGCAGGAGCTACGATCCCGGTGTCTTAGGAGGTGTAGCACTTAGTCTCTGCCCTTGAAGACCTAGAGTCAAACTGTGGAGAGAAGGGATATGCCCATGGAGTGGAAGTGTCGGACGCCATAGCTACAAAAAAGACAATGCCCACAAATGCTGGGGTTTTAACCTAAGGCAGGGGTGATGGTGGTGGTTTGGCTCCATGGGCAAGTGCATGTGTAGGCAGACGGTTCACAATTCTCAAGGACTCCCTCCTGGATGTTTCCTGTTTGATGTCTCTTGCCTGTTAGATAACCACAATTTAGTATGATGAAAATCAGACTTTTTATTCTTCTCCCCACAGTCTCAACCAAGACCTACTTAAGCCTTCTTCCAGTTCTGGAACATGGTGCATGGCCCAGCCACTTGGCCAGAAAGCTAGCGGTGTGTCCGGACTGCACCCTCTCTCCCACCCCCCCATTAAGACTTCACCCTATGGATCATCCATACAGATGTCCCACAGGTCATTCCTCTTACTCACGTCTGCAATCTGCCCACCTCTGGCTGCTTTCATCAGTGTGCTGGTCCAAGCCACCACCATGTCTCGGCTTGAAGGCAGCGACCCTCTAAATGGTTTCTGCACTGCCATTTCTGCCTACCTAAAATCCACTCTCCATGTGACCTTTTTTTCTTTAAATATGGGGTGGGTCATGCTATTCACGTGCTTTGACTCCTTCAATGGTTTCCCATTGCAATGAGAAAAATAACCCAGGCGTCTTGCCTAAGAGACCCTGTTTGATCTGGCCCCTGTTAACCTCTTGGACCTCATCTGGGACCAGTCTCTCCTAGCTTGCTGTTTTCACTTCCTCAAATAAGGCAGGCTCCTTCCCTGTCCTTTGTGCTCTTCCTTGTGTCTAAAACCCTCTTTCACGTGTTTGACTCCTGTGTGGGAGCCTCACCGTCCTCGGGGCTTCAGGGAGGCATTTCAAGACCAGCCTTTTGGAGGAGGATACAGACCATTCTTTAGTTTTGGCATCTTGCATTTCCTTGCTATTGTTCTGTTTCCTTTCTTATGCAGGTATACCATGCATACAGTAAAGTACCAGAAACACACTAATTTTAAGTATATAACTCGATGATTTTAACATATGCGACATATGCGCATATTTCTATCATACCCGCAGCTCCTGGGTAGCATTCGTGTTTGTTGTTACGTATCTGCTTTGCAACGGGCAATAACCCAATCATACACCGTTAGGGTGCAATCCCAAGGAAACAGATCCTGACTGCTGCTGGGTGTAGAAGTGCATACAACCCCTTTGATGGACAGTATCTGTTAAATTTTAAAATGCAGATACCCGTTGAGGCAACAATTCCTCTTTCAGAAATTGATCCTACAGATACACTTACCTATGCGTGAAGGTAAGTGTACCGGCACTGTTTATAGGGAGAAAATATTGGAAATGCCTCCACTGTTGCTTTGCAGGGGACAGGTTATGGAAATTATGGTTTGTTTATGCAAGAGAATATTATGGTTGCTGGTAGCAAAAACATGCAGTATTGGGGGAAAATCCTCAAGCTACGTCAAATAGAAAAAGGTGCAGGGCGATGCCGATGGATCCTCTCTCTTGAATAAAGGGAGGCTATGTTTAGCTGTCCGTGCTTGCAGAGATCCCTGGCTCACCCAAGAAACTAGTTACAGTCATTCTCTGGGGAGGAGAATTTAGTTGTCTTGGGTGGGAAGCAAATGTTTCCTATGTTATCATTTTGATCTGTTCAATTTTTCCCCCTCCTATGTATGTGTAATGCCCTTTCAAAAAAATAAGAAAAAAAAATAAAAGAAAGTCTTTGGATTCCGAGGGAAAATGTGCAGTGTGCAGGGCGAACAGGCTCCAACAGGCCAGGACGGGGCTGGGAGGATAATTTGGCCTGACTTGGTCTTTGGCAGAGAGGGGACTGGCTGGCTTAGCACGTGGCGTTCCGGGGGTCCTTCGGGGGTCCTCCGGGAGAGAGCAGCTGTCCGCAGCTGCAGTGGCAGCCAGCGGATATTCCGTTAGGGAACGCAGGCTCCACCTTCCTGTCCTGAGGCCTGTGATGGGGGCAGGTGCCCACACTCCCGGCCTCGGCAACTCCTCTCGCCTCCCGTCTCAGATGCAGGCTCAGTGCGCCGGAGGATAACCGAGGAAATGTCCTTTATCGGATTCCTGAGACCTGCTGGTTTGTTTTCATTTTTGTTTTTTAAATAGAGAGAGGTCAAAGCGTTAGAACAAAAATGTGCTCCACCAGACAACTGGCTGTCCCTCCACACGGCCCTCAGAGATCTTCGTGAGGATGATGGTTTGGCTGCCAGCCAGACATGGGTTTGGGGCACAGCACCACGAGTTAGCAGCTGTGTATCCTCAGGCGAGTGAGGGGACTGCTCTGGGCCTCCGTTTCCCTGCTGGTAAACTGGGATCAGAATTCCTGCCCAGGTCAGAAAGCGACGGGATACCGTCTGCCCTTCTGCTTTGTGAAGCCAAAGGCTCGTTTGTATTACGGAGCCTATGCGTCTCCTGGGGCCGCCGGAACAGAGGCCCACAGCCTTGGTGGCTTAAAACACCAGAGATGTCTTCTCTCCGGGTTCCGGAGGCCGGAACTCTGAAATCGAGGTGTCAGCAGGGCGGGGCGCTCTGTGGAGGCTCCGGCAGAATCCTTCGTTGTCTTTTCCAGCTTCCAGGGGCTCCCGGGGTTCCTGTGGCTGCACCCCTCAATACCTGCCTTTGTCTGGAGACCTTCTCTTCTTCTCTTGTGCTTTTCTCTCCAATACGGGTACTGGTCACTGGATTCACCCCCGCGAGGATGAGCCAAGATGATCTCATCTCAAAGTCTTTAACTAAATTATACCGACAAAGACCCCTTTTCCGAGGAATGACCGCTGCCTGTGTCTCTGGTTTTCTCTCCCGACCCCCTGTCTGCCTCCTGCCCGGCCTCCCAATCAAACCAACACCAACCGGACTTCAAGGGCTCCGCACTGGGAGGCGGCTCAGCGCCGAGTCGCCGTCCTGTACATGCAAACCATGGCCTTCGCGCGCATTTGAAAACGGAGTGAGGGCTGGAGCCTATTAGCAGCACGTTACCGGGGCCTGTTTTCTGCTTTTGCTGTGGTGTGACAGTTACATAAGATGCAGCCACTGGGGGACACTGGGCAACGGGTTCAAGGCCTTCCCCGTGCTGGTATTACCATTACTATTATTGAACTTCCGGCAAGCCTCTAACTCCCAAAGAAAAAGCTGAAAATCTAAACAACTTCATAAATGCTTGGAACGTGCGCCAGAAAAACAACTCCTACGGGCATTTCTGGAAGGTAGAAAGAAGGCAATCCCCACCACCCCAGCCCAATGTGCGCTGAATGAATCCTCCCAGGGCAGCCTGGGAGCCCCATCCCCTGGGGCTGGCCCATCCCCCTCCCAGGCCTCCTGGGACCCTGTCCTGATCAGGCCTCCTCCCTTGGAAGGGGGTCCTGCTGGGTCCTCCCCAAGCCTTCCCCAGGCCGAGGCTGGTCCGGTTTGCAGACACATGGCTGGACTGTCCCAGTGCCACCCCGCTGCAGCCTGGGCTGGGCCCCGTGGTGGCTGCCGCCTGCACACACCTCCAGCCCCTGTGGGCCTCTCCCCTGTGCTTTCCTGGCAGTCCCTACGGCCTCCGTGACCCCTGCCCTGAGTCAGATGCTCTGGGCTCCGAGGAGGTGCTCCTTCGGCTCAGAGCCAGCCAGCCTCACACGGCCTCTGGTTGTCATCGGACGCGTCCTCCTTCTCCTCCCGGGCAGGCTGCTCCGTGCCTTCTCCGTCCCCGGGGAAGACTCCAGCTCCTACTAGTCTGGGCAAGTTGGACGCACCTTCCCTGGGCCACTTTTCTGGTTCTTTCTTGACTTCCTCCTTATCTGGGTGGAGACCGCCAGCGAGTTCTACACAGTGTAGCCTGGCGGTCGGAGTCCTAAGGGTTATACATTGGGAGACCACAGATGGGCTTTGGGGTCTCTGGGAACCCCCTGAACTTGCGGACAAATGCATGAACAGTTTTCTGGGAGAGAAACTGATTCTCAGAATGTTCCATGACCCACAAATCGTTAAGAGCCTCTGAGGACAAGACTGTAGGGACTGTAGCCTAGCTGTGAGGCATTTTGTTTCTGGCATCAGGCTGCGTGGGCTGTGACACTGTCTCTGTCAAGCGAGCCTGCCCCCGTGCCTCAGCCTCCTCCCATGTCAGGTGAGGTAGATGGTGGCATTTATGCCTCTGCCCGCTGTCGGGAGACAATGAGGAAGTCACAGCAAGTAGCCAGTAGGGACCCGGCGAAGATCAGCCGTTATTATCACCTGCTCTGGGCATCTATTACTTCACCCCATGCTGACAACCTCCCTTAAAAGGCTTAAATGAAGCCTTTTGCCCAACATCACACAGATTCCAAGAGGCAGAGCTTGAATTCGAACCCATAGCCTCTTCCTTTCTGCTACGCTTTGCCGTTGCTTATTACAGAGAACGACAGAAGGAGGGACAGAGGTGATGGGGTGTGAGGGTTGGGTAAACAGGCCATTCCCCCGGGGACACTGGGGGGGGGGGGAGAAAGGAGTGGTCTTCACATTCCAGGACCTGCCTGATCTCTGGGAACACCCGAGCTCGGGCTGCTCGGCCCATAGGCACGGGCTTCCATGAAGACTCCTCAGGTTTGTGGTCTTTCTTTTGAAAAGCATCTGAGAGTCGCCAGGCTGGGCCTTGTCAACTCCCAGCCCTTCCAGAAGTGAACAAAGGTGCCTATTTGAAAGATAAAAAGATGAGATTCCAGATGATTCCAAAGTCGCTGAGCATGACCTCAGAGAGTGACTCATAACTCTCTATTCTAAACCCCAACAAAGGGCGAGGCTTTCCCTAGGTGTGCATATGGAAATGCTAACTAGGAGGGGAATCCTCCAAAGAAGGGTTTTTTTTTGACTGGGAAGGGCAAGGTAGTGCCACCATTTGGTGTTAATTGTTTTCCAATTAAACCTGCACCTGAAGGTCCATGTCCAAACTTGCACTCATGACTCTCCCTGCAATCCCATTACCAACGTCTGGCTCATTTCAGACAATGGCAGCACCACCACTCAGAAACCTGGGAGTTAATCTGACCCTGCCTGTCCCTCATCACCCCCAAACAAACCCATCACTACGTTCTGTCCACTCTTATAACATCTCCTAAATCTATCCACTTGTCTCGGCCACCACTGAGTCCCTCACCATCTTTCCCCACAAAACTATCTTCATAGCTCTCAGCTGATCTCTCTCATCTCCCTTCTTCATACTCCTTAGACATTAACTACCCCAAGCTGGAATAATCTTGAAAAAATGTCTGTCTGGTTAAGTTACCCCTCTGGTTAAAAATCTTTAATGTTCTTGAATGACACACCTAAGATTCATGACTTCACGTCAGGGAAATATTCCTTGAGAATTGTGAGCAATTATTGAACTCCAATTAATGACACGCGTGTTGCCATATTTGGAGAAAGTGTTCGTGTAAGTAACTTCCACTTACCATGAAATGTGTCAAAAAAGAAGACGGGTGGATGGGTGGACAGACGGATGGCTTTTAATGGATAATAAGTTACAAAGCAAATGTAGCAAAATGCTAATCGTAGAATCTAGGTAGTGGGCATTTGAAGATTCGTTGTGCAACTCTGACAATGTTTTTCTATGAAAAATTCATGATAAAATGTTGGGGAAAATTTCTTTAACAGCTACCATTACACCAGAATTAAATACAAAGTCCTTACCTTGGTTCCCAGGACCCTGTCTGAGCTCCCTCTTCTACGGAGGCGTCTTGTACCAATCTCTCTCTAAGATGTCCTGTGCCCTGGACAGAGGGCTTGTCTTTCAGTTTTTAAATGTTATATCCCTTCTTGTTTTAGAGTGTCCCTAGCTCTAATCACAATTCCAACATGGTTGATTGTGTGATTATAGGTTGAACTATATGAAATGCCATTTCTGTAGGTGACTTAATTAAATGTTAGCAATTTCATAGGACTCAGACAAATGACTGTTTGATGGCCACTCACCCCTAGACTCTAAGCTCTGAAAGGCACATAGTGACTAGCAATGTCTGGCAAATGGTAGAAACTCCACATTTTCTTTTGAAATTTAATTAGATTGATTGAGAGACGGCCACTTATGGTTTTACCATCTAATTTCTTGACTGTATATATTCTTAAGTGTTGAGAGTTGCATAAGCATACAGAATTTCACACCTTTCTCTGTCTTAAGCTAGTTCTTTGTTTATAAAATGGAAGTGAAGAAGTCTCTCTCCCCAAATCTAGGTATTTCAACCAAGCATTTTGCCTTCTCCAATTCTCCTGTCAACTGGGTCTGAGCTGTAGTTTTGGTTTTCACAAACATGGCCAGAGTGGAGCGCTGATGACCATCGGGGTTCAGACATGTGCAAGTCGTGTCCCACCACCGGGAAAGAGAGAGAGGAGTTTTTTACTGAATCCCAGGTGCACCTTTCTAGTTGTTAATCAGCACAGTGTTACCTCTCTGATTCTGTTTCCCCGTGGGTAAATTTACACAGTCAGCTCCACTTTCCAGAACTGTGACGACTAAATAAAGTAATATGGGAAGAGCCAGCATCGCAGACCCATAAGGACCTCGTGTGCTTTTACTCTCGCGACCCTCTTCCATTTACTGTAGTCACGAGTGAGCAAGAGGGCAGCGTTAGTCTTGAGCACGTGGGGGCTCCAGAGGCTGAGATGCAACACCGTTCGCTCACCTTGTATCCTTACCCCAGGTGTCCTGATGTTCCAGTTACCGTCAGGGAAACTGGCTAAGGGCGACTGGGCACACAGGACACTTGATTCTTGGAAATGGAGAATCCCGTGTGATACATCAGATGTTCTAAATGGATTGACACTGGATGGAGGAAAGAAAGCAATGGAACGTTGTGGATTAGAGTCTCAAAGACTCAGGCCAACGGGCATGGGAGTCCATTTAGTAGAGTTTGGACTTTTTATGATAGGCTACAAAACGATCTAAAGGTCCCCTCAGCAAGCACAGGATTTACCCCACGCAAAGGTCTGGATAAATGATGGTTCAAAGCTTGAAGAAACAAACAGGAAAACTCTTTGGTGATATGATGATACCTCGATTGGACTAAAACTGGTGCCGTCTTCTTCAGAGTACGTACTTTAGCTACTTGATACATTATTAGATAATCTAAAATTGGAATCTTTTGTTCTAAACACAAACAGCCTCATCAATTGATTAGAGAAACAAATTTCTTTTTTTTTTTAAGATTTTATTTATTTATTTGACAGAGAGAGAGACAGAGAGAACATCAGAGAGAAAAGGTGATGCAGACTCCCCACTGAGCAGGGAGCCCAATGCAGGACTCAATCCCGGGCCCCTGGGATCATGACCTGGGCCAAAGGCAGACGCTTAACTGACTGAGCCGCCCAGGGGCCCAAAACAAATTCCAAACAAAGCAAAATAAATAAATAAATAAATAAATAAATAAGTAAATAAATAAATAATAAATTGCAGAAACTTCCCGATTTGTCAATGAGAGTTAATGGCCTTACTGGAGGTCTATTTGGAGCAGAGGTTCTTAAACTTGGCTGTGCCTTAGAAATACCCAGGGATCAGCATCTCTTATGATTTGCCTCTCTCTCAATTTTCATCTTATTTTATTTTTCCTTCCCTTCTCCTATGTTCATCTGTTTTGTTTCTTAAATTCCACACCTGAGTGAGATCATACAGTACTTGTCTTTTTCTGACTTATTTAGCTTAGCATAATACCCTGTAGTTCCAGCCACATCGTCGCAAATGGTGAGATTTCATTCTTTTTGATGGCTGAGTAATATTCCATTATATATCTATATATATATATAGATATATAAATATATCTCACATCTTCTTTATCCATTCATCTGAAACAAACTATATATATATATAGATATATAAATATATCTCACATCTTCTTTATCCATTCATCTAGGAAACAAACTGAGGGTCGCTGGAGGGGAGGTGGGTGGGGAGAAGGGATAATTGGATGATGGGCATTAAGGAGGGGACGTGATATAATGAGCATTTTGTGTTACATGCAACTGATGAATCACTAAATTCTACCTCTGAAACTAATGAAAATAAGATAAAATAAAATGTACACAATTCAGGTACTGAACTTAAAAAAAACAAAAAAGGAAATACCTGGGAGCTTGTTAAATCCTGCCATGCCTGGGCCCCACCCCTAAAGGAGTCAAATTCTGAAAGTCTTGGGTGTGGCCTTTGAATATCCATGTTTATCAACCTCCCTTGGTGATTCAAATAAAAATAGCCCAGGGACTACAATTTAGGAACAACTGGCTGAGTGGTTGTAATAGTTAGAATAATGACCCTCCAAAGACACCCATGTGCCAATTTCAGGAACCTGTGAAAATGTCGCTTTACATGGTAAAGGGAATTAGGGTTGAGGATATAATTAAGATTGCTAATGAGCTGACCTTGAGATGGGAAGATTATCCTGGATTACCTGGGTGAGCCCAATTTTACTACACGTGTGCTTAAAAAAATGGAGTTGCTTTCCTGGTTGTGGTTCAAGTCCAGTGGGGAAATGGAAGAGGTGTCAGAGAAATGTGATATTACTGCTTATTTATTTATTTTTAATTTTTTTAATTAAAAAATCTTTTATTTATTTATTTTAGAGAGAGAGAGAGAAAGAGAGCATGAGCAGCGAGAGGGACAGAGGGAGAGGGAGAGAGAGAATCCCAAGCAGACTCTTTGCTGAGTGCGTATCCTGATGTGGGGCTTGATCCCCGGACCCTGAGATCATGACCTGAGCTGAAATCAAGAGTTGGACAAGCCTTAATTGATTGAGCCACCCAGGTGCCCAGACATTGCTAGTTTTGAAGATAAATTGAGTGTCCCATGAGACACAGGAGGTGGGTGGCCTCCAGAAACTGGAAAAGAGAAAGGAATGGATTCTCCCACAGAGCCTCCAGAACGGAACACAACCCAGCTGACGCCTTGACTGTCATCCAGTGAGACCTGTGTTGGGCTTCTAACCTCTACAACCATAGGTAAGATGCACGATTTGAGTTGTTTTAAGTCACTAAGTTCAAGGTTGTTTCAACAGCAATAGAAAACTACTGCTCCACCTCCTCTTCCTTTTTTTTTGGTTCGTTGAGCTCTGCTGAGTGCCAGGGATCGGGTTACACTGTGCAGTGATGTAGTGATCCTCAGGTCCTCACAGAAGATGGGCCATTTGTGTTTATTGGGGACGGCTTTTTGGCCTCTGCGGACCTCAAAGGCAGCCCCAGAGTGGTTTTTGTCTCTCACTCACTGGTCAGTCCAAGCATGTAAGGCAATTTCTTCTCCACCTGCCAGCAAGCAAGGAGTGAGTGGAGAAGGCAGCTCTTGCCTAGACTTCCGGCAGCAGCAGAAAAGTCATTCCTTACTGGTTAGAGTCATAACTGGGCAGGGATATTCACCCTTATTCCAGGAAGAGTAGAGCATAGGGGCACAATGCAAGTCTATTGTTTGCTATCTGTTGAGATATCGCTCTACTTTTTCTTTGGCCTGAAAACTGGGTCCATCTCTTTGGTTATCCGAGCCCAGACTTGATAAAGCAAAGGGTGGTGTAGACAAGACCGCTTAGAACGTTATGGTGACAGTGATAAGCCCCAGGCATTTGAAATGGATCTTATGAGCTGCCACAGGGATCCCATGCCTGATGGTAGGCTTGGGATGAAACATCCACTCCTTCTTTTCATCTTCACACCCCTGTCTGAGATAAGAACGATTCTCTCTCTTTTACGGATAAGGAAACTGAGGCTCAGAAAAGTGAAATAAGTCACTTTATTCATGTACCCAATGGGGGGTGGAAATGGGACCGGAACACAAATCTTTATGACCAGAAAAACAGAATTTTTTTTTCCCTTTTGGGCCTTCCTTAGACACTGCCCTTTATGAGACACGTTTCTTTCTTGGCCACTAATCTAATGATGAATAAATCATGGATTGCAGCTGTAAAGCTTGATTCTTATGCTGCACCCAAGTAAGTGTCCCATCGGCCTCAGTAGCAATTAGCTTCAATGAGAAGCTGAAGTTACCTGATTAATAATAATACCACCACCTGCTCTTTATATATGGCCATTCTCCAAGGAGTCCAAAGTACTCTGTAGACATTATCTAATCCAGTCCTGCTGTGTTAGAGTAAGTCAGGTCTAAGCTTGTGGTATCCTTGCCTTTTCGCAGAAAGGCTCATGTCACAGAGGGTTAGTCTTGGCACTCATCATACAAAGGGTTGGCATCCCCTACTGGTCCATCAGTAACTTGTTCCACCTTGTACGACTTTGTTCTCTGTGGAAATCAGGCCAGGTCTGTCATCATGAATTCTGCTTTCCAGGGGCCTTCGGCGTTCCTCGTGCTGCAGGAGCTGTACAGACTGCTTCGTGTGAATTTCCAAGGCTTTGCAGAGGGTTTATCTGGACTCACTTCCAGGCAGAGGCACCAAAATTGCTCCTGGGAACAGGACCATCATTTTCATTTTCTTCTCCTCCTTCTCCTTCCTCCTCCTCCTCCACTTCCTTCTTCCTCCTCCTCCTCCTTGTCCTCCTCATTCTCCTCTTCCTCCTCCTCCTTGCTCCTTCCCCTCCTCTTCCTCCCTCCTCCTCTTCCTCCTCCCCTTCCTTCCTTCTCCTTCTCCTCTTTCTTTTTAACTAACACAAACTTATCTCATACTAGCTATATTCCTGGCCCTGTGCTAGGCACTTCAGTGGGCCTGCTTGATTTACTTCTCAAAACAGCTACCAACAGTAATTGTCATTACCAACCTCATTTCACAGGGTAGAAAACTGCGACGTAGCATGGATAAATGATTTATTTCATTCTGCTTGTTGACAGTCTAAATGGTCCCCGATCAACCTGAGAAAATCTAAGACCTCACCATCTAGCATAGTGCCAGGTATGCAAGAGACACTCAGTGAGTAGCTGTTTACTAGAATAACAGAATGATTTCCTTTTATTATCCCAGATACATTATATGTCATAATTTTTAATCCCTACAACAATTCTATGAGGTGGATATTTGTACCCTTATTTCACAGAAAATGAACTAAGGCTCAGAAAAGCAAATTTTGCTCAAAAACCAAAGTTTGTCAAAAGCACATAGTTAAAAAAAAGTGTTGAAATTGTATTTTAATTCTCATTTTTTCCGATTCCAAAATCTCTACACTTAATCCATAAGCTCATTTGAATCAGTGAGGGATTGGATGTGGATGGATGGAAGGGGAAAGAGTGGGTGGGGCCAGGACTTTCCTGCTATACTTTTCTGTTTTAAATGCTAGATTTCTGATAGCATTCTGACGGGGGGCTAGTGATAGAAATACGTATGCAGCATGGTCCAAAACCTTCAGGGACTTATGTGAGTTGGCCTGAAGTTGCCTCCCCACAGGAGAATTACCCTGTAAAATGGGACACTTCAAGAACTAAATAATACTGCCTGAAAGAATTCAGGTCCAAGCCCTGCAGATCTAATGAGTGTCAATGGAAGAGCTTGGCTCACTGATGGGGAGACGATGCATGATTGTACTAGGTTGAAGAAGGGTAGAATGATGAAGGTCTTCCTTGCACTGTGAAATATCTCAGCAACTTCAGGATGTGGGAATTTGAAAGGTTCACTCTATATAGAAGAAGCTAAAGAAATGGTGGTAGACACACAAGGATTCATGCCAGAGCGTCTGGAATAAGACACCAATAGCTTAGAAACGGTAGACATGTGTAAAGGGAGGGAGTAGACTTGACGGAGCCTGGGAACCTGGAAGCCAGGGCCAGCCTGCACCCGTGGGAGCCATGAAGCAGTTCCGGTCCCTGGCCTGAAAGAAAGACCGATGAGGAGAGATAACCTTGGGCTTCTCTCTTACTCCTTCCCTCCGATTCACCACTAGGACCTCTGATGAGGGTTAGTCAACCCTCATCAGAAGCCAGTGTTGAGGGATTTGGGGAATGCAATTTGCAGGAGTCAGCCCTGAACGACATAGAGCTGAGAGGAAGTGTGGGGACTGGATCTGAGAACAAACAGGCAAGTGACTGACGTTCCAGGTGTCTTGGAACACGTATTTATTTCTCAGCCTTGTGTCAGTGTCTGGACCAGATGGACTCTTTGATTCCATTTGCCACTCCAGAAGTTAGAGACCCTGAAAAGAGAGTCTATTTTGCTAGGATTTACTCAGAATTCAAGGAGAAGAAGGAAGCTGCCATTCAGACGAGCACCTTGCACAAGAAGGTCACTTCATGGCCAGGGTCCAGTTCCTTTTGGTTGAATGCTTTTGGCAGAAGGTCACCAGGGACCAGCTTACCTGGAGGCAGAGGCCATGGGACTTATGCTGCTCAAAGGGGCTTGGCTGTCCCTACATCACCTTCACCATTCAGTGACATGGTGATTGAAATTCCAAAACGGATGAAAAATTCCATGGGGTTAAAATGACAAGTATGGAAATGCCTTCGACAGGATAAATAAATACACAAGAAAGTGCATACATAAAACTTCAGTCTCTCTGCTGTAGACACTGCCCTTGCAGTTGCTTGGACAAGCGTAGGATTGCTCCAAGAACTTCCATCTTTCTACCGTTCTGATCTTGCTGAGGACAAAAAGAGCAGCTCAGGGACAGCCCGATGCAGAGCCAAAACTGTGCCCCTCTCTGCCCAGCGGGATCAACAGAAGCCCAGGAGCCAGGGTGCATTTACTCACTAAGAGAATTTTACGCAAATTATGCAATTTTCTCCATGGAATGAAGCAGCAAATACTTTCCTTGTGCCCTCTCTCCTCCCAGCCCTTGTTTCCTTTCTTCACCCCAAGAAAGAATAGCCACCATTTCAGTCATCTATTGCCACATGGCAAACCACACCAAACTCAGTGGCTTGAAACAACAGCAGTCCTTTGTTTTTCTCACGTATCAGCAGCTGGGGCAAGGTTGGTGGGTCAGCTCTACTCTGCTCCGCGCTGTCAGCTGAGCCGGCGTCGCTGGGACTGGAGGGTTCATTTCAAGATGGCTCACTCACAGGGCTAAGTGTTGGTGTCAGAACTCAACTAGGCATTGTCAGCGGGAGGACTCCGTTGTCTTCAGGTGAATCTCTCCAAGGGGATTCTTGGGCTTTTCCAGAACAGGGTGGTGGAGTTCCCAGAGTATTCTAAGAAGTCCAGGTGGAGGCTGAAAGGTTTCTAAGGATACCTAGAAGCCCAGAATCTCATTTCTAAAGCATTCTCTCAGTCAAGCCAATTTGCTGCTTTCTTTAATTTGCCCCCCATCCCCCCACTTTGTGGGAGGTGAACGTATGGTGCGAGTAGCTTCATAGCAGCAGAGCAACGATAGACATTCAGGACCCCGTAGAACTCAAACAGCAGAATTCTGGTTGGACCAGGGATCTGGAAAGTCCCTGATATTAATCATGGATGGTGAATTCATGTCAGGCTGATCTGTGCTTGAATCTCAGCTCTCAAAATTTATGCGTGTTACTTGACAAGAAGTTACATATGAACACAGTTAGCTGTCTTCTGCCAGTCCATCCTCATACCTCTTCTAGTCTTAGATCACCATCATCCCGAATCTCTTTTAATTCAGTTTAATTAAATAAAAGTGGATTTGTAGTATTAAAAGATTTTTAAATTTTTGTGGTTTGTAATTTCACAAAAAGGATATGTAATCCTTTTTAGGACAATTATAACATACATACAATAAAGTATACAAAGGATTAAGTATACAGTTCAATAAATTTGGGGAGAAGAAAAATTTTTTACTCATGTAAACACCCATGTATCTACCTCCCATTCCAAGTTATAGACCTTTTCCAGGAGCCTAAAGGACTTGTTTGTAATCTTTTAGTACTTTATAAATTTAATAGCATTTTGCTAAAATTTTTCCACATGGTTGCGTGTCATGTCATTATAAGCTTATTCATTTTGACTACTGTGTGATAGTCCATAGTGAAAATATACCATTTTAACCATTTATTGATCCATATGCCATTACTAACACATCTCTCATTGGTGGATATTTACGTGGCTTCCAGGTTTTCACTATTGTGAACAATGCAGCTCCAAATTTTCTTGACTGTGTGTCCTGGTATACATGTTTAATTACACCTATGAGTGGAACTGCTGAACCATAGAATATATAAATACTTATTATTAGAAGACCCTACTCAAATATTTTCCAAAGTGGTGATACCATGTTTCACTCTACCAGAGTAAGTGAGTCTGTAGATCTAAGTCCACTTCCAACTTAGTATTGCAAACTTTGATCTTTGCTAGTTGAATGTGTATAAAATTATAGGTCATAGTTACCTTGATTTGTATTTTCCTGATCATCGATACTCTTTAACATCTTGCCAAAGGTTTATTGGCTATGATTCTTCTGTGAAATGCCTGTTCATGTCTCTTGCCCATTTTTAATTGGTTTATTCTCGATTTTATTTTTGATTTGTAGGATAATCTTAGATTTTTCATAAAATAAATTCTATCAGTATTTGTCTTTATGCTTTCTGCCTTTGCTTTCCAAATCAGTAAAAAATGTTTCCTATGCTACAATTATTTAAATATTCATCTGTATTATGTCGTTCAGGGCCTCCTGGTTTTGTCTCTGCTGTTTTCATCACTAGCAGGCCTCACCCATGCTACATTCCTGAGCTGAAGGTTTGCAGCCTGGGACGTGGGACTTTGCACTGCGTGATCAGGTACCCAGGCCTTTCTGGGTCTCCACCCTGGCCCCTTTCAGGCCCCACCCAAGCTTGGCTACGGCCCGGCCCAGGGAACTGCCTGGAGCTACCTGGTCTATTTCCAGCAGATATGAGTCATTTTCCTTTCCAAGAACCCAAGGAGTATTATATTTACTGGATACTCTGGAAGATTCAGCTAAACTGCTTCTACAAATGGAGACTCTGGGCTTCTGAGAGGTGATGTAATTTGTCCAAGATTACACAGCTACAAGTATGAGAGAGGCGTGGAGACACCAAATATTTCCTTTGGGCAAATGAAAACTTTGTGCTGGATTTAGTGAGCATGCATTAAATTCTGCTGCCTAATTGGGATTAAAAGATGTCTTTTCAATCTGATGAAAGGAAGTCCACACAGCAGTTCATCTAATCTCTCTGCTTGCATCCCCATGTCTCCCATCTGCTCTGCACACAACACTCAGAGGAAAACTTCTATCGCAGCCAGCTCAGGCCTCTGCATAGCTCCAAATGCCTCAATTACTCCCTGTTGCATTTACATTAAAATCTGTAATTTTTTTTTTTTTTTTTTTTTTTTACCACACCCCGAGTGCTTGGTGCCTGTCTGCCTTCCTTCTTCATCTCCCACCTATAGTCGTGCTCACTCTTGCAGGCACACAGACCTCCTTTATGTTCTTGGAGTGTGCCGAGTCCTGTTCCATCTTCAGGCTCTTCGCTTCTGTGGTCTCCCTTGCTGAGAATTCTCTCTCCTGGCCCTCCTGAATACATCACTCTCCTTTATGATGTACCACAGGGCTTTCTTTCATTCCTTACTAGAGCTTACTATGGTCTGTATTACGTTATTTATTTGTTTTTTATTGCTTCTCTGGGGCCCCTTCCTCCAATGGATTGGGCGTGACGAAAGTTCATCTCATTCATCTGTTTCCTTGGGGCCCAGGCCTGTGCCTGGCACACCGTTCAATCAGTATTTGTTGAACCCATGAACAAATCCAGTGGCTACTCAGTAATTAGTGGTTTTCATTTCCTTCTGTAAGCAGCAGTGGCCATGCACACACACTGCACACAGAACCTGAAGGAACTTGAATAGGAGGTTGGAAGTCACAGCCTGGTTGGATGTATCTAGTACGCATCTGAACAACTGGCCAAACCAGTTGAGCTGGGTACTGTTTTCTCTTTTGTTTCGTTTCACTTCCACAAGTTCCGTGGCATTGGAGCTTCTTCTGGCCTGGGTCTACATATTGCTGGAGAAGGGGAGTTTATGCTAATGGTCATATTTTACGGTATATTGACACAATGAGCACATTATTCAGATCGATCACTCCCCCAAAGATACCTAATAGGCTATGACTGCAGAATGATTCTTGTAGAGTTTCCAGGACTTTTGAAAGGAGGTAGGAGCCAAATAGGTAAGTGTCCAAAGTACTTAGTGTTTGTGAAGTCCTTTCTTAATACTTGGTCCTCAGTGAGATGGTAGAAGGTGAGCAGAAGGGAACGTTCTCATGACTCCCAAGTGCTGAATAAGGAAACAAACTCAGAATTGTTGCATCTTGGGAAGTGTGCTAAAGCAAAACTGGGATTTGTCATCCTAACTGGGGGTAAGCGCTGATTTTCAACGATAGCCGTATTCCACCTTCCTGACCCCGGCTGGCTGGAAGATCCAGAGGTTAATGGCTGCTTTTCAAAGCATCTTTTCTTCGGCAGGAATGAGGAAGCCCAGGTCTTGTTGGTGATAGTTGGAGAACTTCATGCTGCAAGGAATGGCTATGGTTGATATTTCTGGGATAAATAAGGCCATTCCATTACATTTGAAGAAAGAAAGCAATCATCCTTCCTTTCCTCCCCTCTCTCACTTCCTGCCCTCCTTTTTCCTCTTTCCCTCCCTTCCTTCTTCCTGAGCTTCCCCCTTCCACCAACAATGTACGAGGCCCTGTGCATGGGCTAGAGATTAATGATGAAATGTTTTACCTCTCTTCACAAGCTAGTGGTGGAGAAGAACAGGTGGAACGTTACAGTGTAAGATGACAAAATCTATACAGACGGCCCACGTACAGATTTCTGGGAACACAAACAGTGTGGTGTGCGATCAATGGTTAACAACCAGCTCTCCATTGGGGAGAGATCGTAATTTGCAACATTTGCTGATTTCTGTGGTGTGACTACTCCCATCTTGGCAGGTTTCAAGCTAGCAGCCTGGTACTGGGAAGAGGCGGTGTTCGTGTTACCAACATGCGGTGGGAAGAGGGGCACACACCATGCTCTTTAGCTGGAGGGAGGCTCAGCACATCCCTGAGAAGGCACCGAATTTGGTCCAAACAGGAGTGGGATTTATAATGTTCAGGGGAGACTTCCCAGAAGAGGAGACATTTGAACTGCGTTAGCTTCCTTGAGAATGGGGACAGTAGTAAAGGGAAGGAGTTACAAACTCATTTTCTCTTTACATACATGAAAGAAAATAGAGAAAATGCTGATAAGTCAAAATAACAAAATAAAACTCACATGTGATTTAAAAACTGGGAGATGAACACTGTTAATTTTTCAATGAATATTTCTTGTGTCTTCTTTTTTTCTCTTTGTGGATGAACTTTTATCATTAGAAAGCAGGCTTTTCTTTCCCAGGTAACCTTTTGTCTGACAGGACCATTTTAACTATCGTTTCCTTTTAAAGTTTCATTTAAAACTGGTAATCCATTGAAAAATAGCATGCCTCTTTGTTCAAATTTGAATTCTGATTAAATTAAAGGATCTTTGTTTTTATTTTTAATTTTTAATTTTAATTTTTTTAAAGATTTTATTTATTTATTTGATGAAGAGAGAGACAGCCAGAGAGAGAGGGAACACAAGCAGGGGGAGTGGGAGAGGAAGAAGCAGGCTCATAGCGGGGGAGCCTGATGTGGGGCTCGATCCCAGAACGCCGGGATCACGCCCTGAGCCAAAGGCAGACGCTTAACGACTGCACCACCCAGGCGCCCCAGATGTTCTATATTTTTAAACTTAGATATAATTGACATACTAGTTTTGGATGTACGACATAATGATTCAATATTTGTATTTATTGAGAGGTGGTCACCATAATGAGTCCTGTTAACTCATGTTATCACCATACATAGTTACAAAATTTTTTTCTTGTGATGACAACTTTTAAGATCTAGTCTCATAGCACCTTTCAGGTATACAATAGTACCAACTATAGTCCCCATGTTCTACTTTACTTTATATATTTTATGACCTAATTATTTTATAGCTGAGAGTTTTGTACATTTTAACCACCTTCACCCATTTTACCCCCCACCCCTGCTCACAATATAAGGATCTTTGTTTTTATATATTTTATTTTATTTATTTTCTTTCACTGACTCTTGAAAAATATTTTATGTTACTTTTTTATTTTTTTTAAATTACGTTTTTAATTTTAATTCTAGTACAGCTAACATAGAGCATTATGCTCGTTTCAAGTGTACAATATAGTGATTCCACAATTCCATGTATCACTGTTTTCACACATTTTAAACTCACATTTGTACATACAATTGTAACTGTCAAGCTCTTCTTCTATCCTCTTGATTTAGAATTTACGTTTACATGTCCTTATTTTTTCCCTTGGTCTCTTATTTTTTGTCGACTGTTTTAATGCCTTTATATTCCTTATTTTGCTTAAACGTATATGCCCTGTCTTAAATTTAGCTCTTCCCATTTGACGATTTCTAGCACACTTTTTTTTTTTTTTTAAAGATTTTTTATTTATTTATTTGACAGAGATAGAGACAGGCAGCGAGAGAGGGAACACAAGCAGGGGGAGTGGGAGAGGAAGAAGCAGGCTCCTAGTGGAGGAGCCTGATGTGGGGCTCGATCCCAGAATGCCGGGATCATGCCCTGAGCCGAAGGCAGACGCTTAACCGCTGTGCCACCCAGGCGCCCCTCTAGCACACTTTTACTTTCTCTACTATCACCCCCTCATTTTTCTCTTCTACTCCATGGTTTTTGTTTACAGGCTTTGAAATTACAGGTACAAAGTATTGGTATAGAATTTTTATTATTGTTGTTATTGACATAAAGTATCAACTTTTCCAAAATTAATTTTGACTTCAGTATAAGGTCTCAAGTTCAAAATAAAGGTCTAGTTTTACCTGTATTTTAATCGCTTTCCATGCTCACTAGCCAGCTTTTGACACCATTTTTGAGTTCTGGTTTCAGCTTCATCTTTCTGTCGGGTGGAGTGCATAACCTGAGCAACTGTTCCTGCCGCACACCCTGGAGATCCGGTATAGAATCCCTGGAATGTTTGAGATGAAATGTGGTTCTGTTCACAGACCCCATGGAAGGAAAGGTCACTGACTGAAAGTAAGAAATCGACTTTTTTGGAAGGAGCAGAAAAGGAATGACTGGAGACCAGGAGCCCCGACTCTTCACTGGGGGCGCTACGCCTCAGCCACAGGTCCCAGTCTCTCTTTCTGCAGCGAGGTTCTTGGACCCCGTGTGCGTCCTCATAGTCCTCGTTGCTGAGCTGGGCTGCAAGCTGCCCTACGTCCCTTCAAGGCCTGAGCCCGGGGCCCTGGGGACTCTGCTCCCGGTGCTCACTGGGCAACGTCAGGGCCACCTGTGCTGGGAGCCACCGCAGTGACAAGTGGACCCCTTGGATGCCAACTCCCTCTGGCCCGTCTTCTTAGCGCCAATGATGTCTGCCAACATCCTTGGTTGGGGGCTTCCTCTGGGCGCTTCGAGAAGACGGCAGGCCTGCCACCAAGACGTACACACACGGGCCGATTTCTGTGGCCACTCTTATTAACCACATGGGGCTTCATGCTCCAAATCCTTTGGGAAGCACGTTCAACCCACATGTTGCATAATGATTTGTCATCGTTTCTTTAGCGTTTACTATATTCTCAGCACACTGTTATTTGATGTACACGGATGCGTGCATCCGGATGGCTCATTATCTTCATGACACAGGAGGGAACAGGCCGAGAGAGGTGGCGTCACGTGCTCAGGGCCCCCTGGCGAGAGCAGGGGAGCCTGCATCAGAACCCAGCATTCTGACTCACGGCCCACCGTCCCATCCCCCGTGCTCTACCACCTTCTTGTTCCTAAGGGCCTCTAGCTGCTGAGCCTCTGAAGACTCCTCCTGGAGCCTCCTCCTGGGTCCCCATGCTGCCGCAGCCTCCCTGACATCGTCCCTTGTCTGGGTTTTTACATATACATTGAGGGCACTCAGGCTCTCCGGACTCCCAGCAGTTTCGGCCCTGTGGGCTCCCCCTTACCGGCCCTCCCACGGAGGCTGGAGCGGGAGGGAAGGCTGCTGGGGCTTCCTCCTGGTTTCAGCCTCAGGCTGGGAGCAGAGGCACCCTCACCCCCGGGGCCCAGGGCTCACCTCCCTCAGGTTTTAATGCCTTGGAAAGAGGGATCGAGGCAACTGTTTATAGGCCCGGGAGGAGCCGTAAAAGTTTGCAGGCATTTCTGCCGCTTAGTTAATAAACCTTAATGTGCCCGCACGCACCCATTTACCTAAAAAGAAACACAGAGAAAAATTGGGGGGGGGAAGGAGGGGTGGCTTCAGACCCTGTCACCAAGCTAAAAGTCTCATGAAGTCCACATGAATCTTGACGGGCCTGCAGAGTCTGTGCAAGGGAGCGTGTTGCTGGAAGCAGATCCAGGGGAGGTTCGTTGGGGTCTCGCTGTGCTCCTGAGACCCAGGATTCTGCAGAGGGGCCTCGGGGGCCTCGGGGGCTGGCTCCAGTGCCACCGCACTTCCAACCCTCGGGGCCTGCTCCAACAGTCCCCAGGCTCTCTGGCGTCTGGGGAGATGGGGTGGTAGGCAGTCCGGGGCAGGGAGAGCAAACCATCACCAGCAGGTAAGACGATGCCTAGGGGTCAGGCAAGAGAGAAAATCCTGTAGGCTTGAGTGTCCTGGACAGAAAGTGACTTTGCTTCCAGCCTGAGGAGTTTACATTTCAAGTAGAGATTTACACCACGTAATAGTTACACTTACTAAACAGTTTAAGCCCAGACATTATTCCAAACTCTAGGCGTGTTTGCAAAATCCTTCCAAGGTAAGTACCGTTCTCCCCATTTTTCAGACGTGGAACACATGTTCAGAGAGGTCACGTAACTTAACCAAGGTCACAGAGCTATAAGGGATCGGGCTGGTTTTCAAATGGAAACAGTTGGCTTTCAGAGGCCGTGAACTTGAGGGCTCTGTGGCACAGGCTCTTCAGGTCAGAAACCAGCACAGGACCCCACATTCCTGACCTTGGCCCTGTGCTATCAAGCATCAGGGCCTAAGGAATTCAGGTAATGCAGGAGGAGAAGCCAAAGAGGAAAAGGACACTAGCATCCACTGAGCCCATCTGAATGCCAGGTCATGTTTATGAATAAAGGCTTCCAGTACGTACAATGTGTTTCGAGACGGAGATTATAATCCTCTCTGTTCAGAGGTGGGGTAAAGTCCCGTAAGAGTGAAGTTACTTGCTAACAACCTGGCAAAACCGGGACTCGCAGAGCTGTCTGATCTCAAAGGTACATCTGCTTATCTCCAAGGAAGAGGCCATTCGTGCTCACAGTGGATCAGAAACGACAGAGGGGCGCCTGGGTGGCACAGCGGTTAAGCGTCTGCCTTCGGCTCAGGGCGTGATCCCGGCGTTATGGGATCGAGCCCCACATCAGGCTCCTCCGCTAGGAGCCTGCTTCTTCCTCTCCCACTCCCCCTGCTTGTGTTCCCTCTCTCGCTGGCTGTCTCTATCTCTGTCAAATAAATAAATAAAATCTTTAAAAGAAACAGCAGAATTCATTTATTCATCCGTTTAATCAATCAATCAGTTATTCAATACTTCTTGAGAAACTTTCACATCATCTGTTCCTAGGAAACTAAGATGAATCCCCAATCCCGCTGAGCTCCAGCGCATGCCCCTTGAGAACTCCTAGGCATGCTCTGGTCCCCACACCTCTGAGGCCTCAACACCTCCTTCTTGCTCCTGCTTTAATCATCTTTAGGTCTGAAACTGTTGAGGGAACAGAAGGCTGGCTGAAGACAAAGCGTAAGCCTATGCACCGCAAACCCCCCACCCCCCAACTCCTGGGTGGGATCCATGCTGTTCCTCCAGGAAGTTCCCAATTATCTTGATGTTAACGCCTTGCCAGAGGGAAAAACAACCCTAACTTGACAATGGCAAGGACTCTGGTATCCTGTGAGTCTTCTTTAACATATGAAAGTACTTTCTCAACCTGCCTTTTTCCTTACCTCCCCAACCCCATAGTATATAATAGCCACCCCTCACGACCCCGGGGCAGCAGCTCTTTCTGCCCACGGGTCCTGTCCCGGTGCTTTAATAAACCACCATTTTGTACCAAAGACGGCTCAAGAATTCTTTCCTGGTTGTTGGCTCCGGACTCCACCCCACTGAACCTCACCTATATTCCCAAACCTCATCAAAACGGCTCTCACCTTCTTCACAAATCACGAGGTCAGTCGTGTGCTTGCGTACACGTGTAAGTGGGAGAATTGTCTTGCGTGTGAAACAATTCATCTCAGTGACCTTCCTTAAGACGTTAAATGTATTGAGGGTCTGAACAGAAACTCATGCCATTTACTTGGAGAGGACAGGGGGCCGTTTGTGAAGGATCGAGAGCCCCGGCGAGGGTTAGAGTTGTCGGGAGGGAAGGGGCAACACGTTTCTGGGGCAAGGTAGTCAGTGGGGAGTCCCTACTGGTTCTGTATTTCCCTGACCCCTTGAACTTGGCAGTTTCGCTACTGGTAAGTTGTCTGCTCCAGATTTTGGGGGGGACGTACATTAACGTGTGCTTCTATAATCAAGGAGCTTTGGTAGAATGTAGGGCACGGAATCAGATTAAGTCTGAATGCTGGCTCTTCTTCTTTAGTTCCATGGCATTGAGCAAATGCGTTCAGCTTTCTGAGCCTGTTTCCTCACATGAAAAATGGTGGAATGCTAGAAACCTCATGGCAATGTTTCCCAATGCAGAGTGATATCTCAGCCGGAGTATTTCATTATGGACAATGCAAGAGTTGTCTGCTTTGTGGAAATTCTAGGTCATGGCTTTGTTGAAGGTTAGAACCTGGATTCCAGAATCTCAGACCCGGAAGTGACTATGTGGTTATGAGGCTCCGTTTCTCTTATTTGGAAGACAAAGGTTCAGGCCTAGTCTGTGTTCACTGAAGTCTGATGCCCTCCACCTGGGAGATGCAGACCCAGGACAATAAGAATGTGAAAAGAGGGAAGTCCAGAAAGAGCTCTGTGAAGCAATGAGAAGTGAGGTATTACTAGGCTGGATACTCCTTCACGGTGGGCCAGGTCACTCTGTAGGAAGGACCTCTATGGCTTGGCTATGGGAGAAATGGAGTTGCTCCCAGGAGGCAGGGGGGAGGGAATTTATCTACTTGGGTCCCTTCCATTTTCTTTTCCCCATTAGTCAAGATTCATTCCATGGACAGTTAATTCTCTGACTTCCGGATCACGTCCTCTGACCTCTGGTGGTTGCGCAGTTCACCAGATACCACCAGGTGGGATGGTGATCCTTCTAAGTCTGGAAGTGGAGGAGGAACCAGAAAGCCCGAGCCTGTGGCTGGTTGGCTGTGCGGCTGTGCAGGCAGAGCCAAGGCTGAGGACTCAGCATGCCAAGCAGAGTGGCTGATCAGGACATCAGAGGGAGTCCCGGACACAGGAGCCTCCATGGAGGGACTGAGAAAGCATTTAAGATTTGTCATGGGTGTTCTCAGAGAGGGGAAAGGATGTGTCTTAGTTGTAAAGGAGTCAGAATAGAGAGTAGAATCCAGATTTCCTCATTCCAGTCCTAGCCTTTCCCCCTCAGCGCCACGCTCTTTTCAGGTATTGCTGCTTACTCGGGTCCTATCAGTTGTCTATACTCCCAACAGAACCTGTGTAAGAAGAGGGGCCTGGTGTGTCTTGAGGACAGAGAAGAGGCGAGAGCAGAGGCTTGAGCCGAGGTGGAAGTAGTTCCACCGGAAAGGCATCAGAAACTTCCCTTAGCAATGGCTCCTGTGAGATCTTCCATGTTACCCCCTTACCTCTCGCCCTGAGTTGACTTCTCTTGGCCATTCTGTGGGGCTGTTTGAATGCTAATCTCTAGTCCCCTTCCGGTGCTAATTCCTGGTTTTATTACACTCTTAATGGCACACAAAGCCCCGTGAGGAGATTGTTCTGATTCCTCCTGGTCCTCAGGGGTGCTAGACTCCAGACTCATTCAACTTCTTGAGCGTGCCCGGTGTCCAGGGCTATGACAGGACCAACCATTTGCTAAACATATAGTTTATCATACACGAATGAATTCTAATCACATAACGACTACCACTTATAAAGTTCCCTTTAAAAGCTGAATTTCTTTTTGTGGTAGGCTCCCCATCATAGCTTAGGAAAATCACACTGCCGCGGTGAACTTCGAAGATCCTTGCAACAGCTCAACTGAAAATTAATGCCTACGATTTGCAACTTCGCATCTACAGATTTAGGGTTGGTGTTTGAAGGCATTGCTTGTTTTCCTTCCCACAACACCTGTAACGAAACACAGCATGTCTTTCTCGCTTGTCAGTCCCCAGGACCGCTCATTGGGCCTCAGTTCCAGCTGGTCCTGAGCAGATTAGCAGATCCGGTTGAGATGTTCCTTATCCCTTGCTCCCCAAGTAACAAAGCTAATATTTTAAGTAACTATTCCAGATATATCATCTACCTCCCAGATTTTATACCGATCAGATTAGCCGCTATTATCTGAACGTATAACAAGGAGGCAGAAGATTAATTTTATTAAAATAGATGACTGATTATTCTTTAGTGGAAAAACAAAATATTTCTTCTAACTGCACCTCGAGACGCACCGCTTCAAACTTTTGAGTCATAATAATTCATAACTTTTTGATTGCAAATGTGTGAACTTGTCCATACGGGGATGCTAATGTGGGCTAATGTCACTCTTAAAAAATGAAGTTTCTGATGCATTATTACAATCTGCAAAAACACTAAGTAAAATTATTCATTTCTTCAGAACGTTTCTGCTTATTGATGTCAGTGAGAAAGGCTCCTAAGAGTTGGTCAGGAGATCAGGCTCAGGAATCAGAAGATTCCTAGATCTGTAATCTTGGACAAACACAGTTTATCTTTACAATCCTATGTCTTTGCCTGAAAAATGGTGCTCAAAGCTTTAAATAATATAAAAATCTAAATTTTTAGTTTATTTATGATTCCCAAATTTCAGTCCTGTCCTTTCCCTTTCCTTTCCTTTCCTTTCCTCTCCTCTCCTCTCCTCTCCTCTCCTCTCCTCTCCTCTCCTCTCCTTTCCTTTCCCCTTTCCTATTCTTTCCCCTTTCCTTTCCCCTTTCAGTTCCTTTCCTTTCCTTGAGGGTATGTTGCATTTCCTTTGCCTCTGTGTTGAGAAAAATAGCCCCAATTAACTGAATGGGTTATAGCCTTAAACATACATTTCTGCCTGTTTATATATTGTCGTGCATATAACTTGTGTCCATCAGCATACATGCCAGGAAGATCCAAGAGGCTAATTGAGAGGTTTGCTCATATTTATGATAAGAACACATGGGAAGCAATGTCTAAGTCATATATAATCCAGGATTATATGCTTAAAAGTTAATTCAATCTATATGTCTATAAACATAAGAACAAAAGCATTCTATAAAACATGGAAAGTTATTTCAGAATGGTAAAATGGTGAGTGATGTCTTTATTTAGTTTCTTCTTGTAAAAATATTTCTAAGGTTCATTTATGTAACAAATATTTATTGAGCAACTACTGTGCAGCAAATTGGAAATAAAACAGTGAAAAAAGAGGTCTGTTTTCCATGGACCTTAGGGTTTAATTATTAATATGTGGGTTTTTGGCGGTAAAAGCAAAGAAGAATATAGCCCAAAATGATAAAAGTTTTTAGTAAGGATTACTCATCAATGAGTTTGACCTTTCACGAGGCTCAGTATTTTGATCCCTCTCTGTGGAGAGGAAGATGCTGGCACCAAGGGTGCTGATTTTCTTGTCCTCCAGGCAGAGAGAAGCTGGATATGCTGAAAGCTCCTTGGCACCAGAAACCAAGATAAGGAAGGTGACGAAATCATGGTGCACTCAAGTCATCACCAACAGGGCAGAAGAGATGAGAGGCATCCAATTACAGGGAGCCCCTGACTCATGCTGCCTCCTGGTTCCCTGTCTCAGAGCCAGCTGAGAAGTTGGTCTTGGAAGTACATCTGTGAAGATGGTTGATGCCCAATTAGCAGAAAACCCAATAACATCTTCCGGAGAGTGCAAATGTTATCATATCATCTTCCAACCACTGACATCACTTCAGTGGCTTCTCACTGCTGTTGGGCAGAAGACCAAAATCTATGAGAGGTTCTACCAAGTCTTACATAATCTGGATGTTGCCTGCTCGTCTCATGAGTCTCATCCTCATTTCCCGGGGGATTCAACTGCACCCACCATATAACCTCTTGCCTCAGGCCTTCGAATATATATTTCCTTTACTTGGAATCACCTCTCACCTCCGCCCCTGGCTTCACTTCGTCTAGTGAATGCTCCTCATCTTTCAGGTTAAGGCTAGGATCACTGCCTTAGACAAGCCTTCCTTGATTTCTTGAATCAAGTCAATTTCCCTTATGATGTCCTTTAGTAGCAGCCGGTGTGACCGCACCGCACACGGACACAATTGTCATGTTATTTATTTGACGAATGTCTGCCTTTCTCGTGAGGGTACAGATGGCATCTTTCATTTCCCTCTCATCATTGATTCCTTTAGAGCCTACAACAGTGCCTCAGGAACGGGTTGTTGAATCAATGCATGACGAAGAATGGAGAGTTTAAGGCTCTCACTTAGGATAGCATCGCAGGCTGTCCCGAGTTCCATCTGGGGAGAGAAACTGGAGGACTTTGAGATGAACGGCTGATCTTCCAGACATAGGACGCAGGACGGAAGAACAGATAGAATAAAGAGCACTCTTGGCTGAATATGGAGATACCCCTTCCCTCAGCCTAAAAGTCAGGGCTGAGCTCCCTGGGTTCTGTTCTGAGTGCAGGACACAGTTGCGTCTCCTAGACAACTTCTAGTACTATCCTAGTTGACGAAATGGTGCACTCAAGTTGTCACCAACAGGGCTAGAAGTATGAGAGCTATAAAAAAGTTGAGTGAGCGAGGCCCTGTTTTTAAAACTAGTAAGAGAGGGGTAAGAGCAGTGAGGAGAGGCCATCTCCACTGCGATGTCGCTGGTGACATTGGAGTCATGGTCATGTGGGTCTCTTCCAGGCTGCCATGGGCAGGGAAGCTGGGCTGACAGGTTAAGGGTGTAAAAGCTTGGATTTCATGAAGAAGCAGGTTGAGGGGAAAGACCCTTGTGGATCTTATATGGGGAGAGGAGAATCCCCAGGCATATGTAATAATAGTGATAATAAATACCTCTTACTGAATATCTGTTACGTGGTGGGAACTTTAAAACTTCACTTTTAATCTCCATAACAGCTCCAAAAGTTTAGCTTTATTATCTCTATCTTATAAATAAGGAAGCTGAGGTGCAGAGAGGTCAGGTGACTTGCCCGGGACTCCATAGAGTCATTGCTGATTGATAGAGCCAGGCTCAAAGTGGCCTGTGGCTGGAGCCACGCGTCTTCTGCACTCCAGAACTGGCTCCGAGGGCTGCCCATGAAGGCAGAGGAACTTTTCCATCAGGCCCTTTCGTAGAAAGAAGCTGCATGGGCATTGCAACCTTCTCACCAGGTAGCAAAAGCCTGGGGTTCATTCCCAAGGCACTGTACTTTCTTCCCCCTTGATTCCCTTTGAAGTCAGCAGGANNNNAGAATCACAATGGAGCTTTGTAATAACCTGGATTTCATGGCATCTACATTTTTCATTAAGAAATCCAGATCCATTCTATTATCTATCTATCTATCTATCTATCTATCTATCTATCTATCTATCTATCATCTATCTGCTATCTTCTCTCTAATAAGGCGCCTTTAGATAATTTTCTAATTCAATAATGGAATTTAAACTTCCGTATGGAAAGTAGGTCAAAAATAGCTGCTTTAATTATTTAAGTAACATCCAAAGAGGCAAACATCAAAAGAAGCTCAAGTTGCAACACAAAGAGAAAAAAAAGATCTTTAAGATCAGCAACTTTTCTCAGGCGTGCAGGATGGTCTCAGACACATTCGCGAGCTAAGCTTAAGGCTTTATTTTTTAAACATTGCAATTTTATTGATGACAAGATCATTAATAATGCCACTACATGTCCACGGCGTACTCTTATCCAGCCCGCATACCTGTCAAATTTAAATACAAGCTACTTATTACTATGGGATTTCAATGATGAAAAATCAATTAATCGGAAGCCGGGAAATTAATAGGGGAAATTGAGAGATGGTAGTTCACCAGCTGGCTCTCCAGTTATGTTTTTTTGTCTGAAAGAGAGGGACAGAGAGATACTTTTGGATATGTGACTTGGTAGGAGAGATTTCGAGAGAGAGGAATTTAATCTAGCAAGTGTTTAATGGTAGTACTACTCAGTGAACTCTCTCTCTCTCTTTTTTTTTGTTACTGGTATGCAATAAAGTAAATACAGAAATTTAGAGTAAGAATTTAAACATTGCTCCAACATCCAATTGTTCAACGGACTTGTCTTCTTGAAGCAAATATAATCATTGCAGATATTGTCAAACGCATGTGGTGAATCGTGTATAGCATGGGTTATGTTCGAGTCGCGCAGAGTCAGACCGTGCCAATTGGAGATTAAAAATAAACCTACACTTGTTCTATGTCACAAATGGTTTGAGAAGCACTATGCTACAATACAGTAATTAAGTAAACTGGTAATCCCTTAAAAAATCAGTTGATTACTAATTTGGGGAAAAAATGGAATCCTCTATCCTTATGAGATATTCATATCTCACAGTGTATTCAACTTCTAAGAAATTCCCCATTAAAGAAGCTCCTTTGTTTCTGTTTAAGCTAGTGTTTCTCCAATTGATTTTGGCATGAAACGCTTTTTTCCCCTGAATGCCTCATGCTATGGGAAAGGTAGAGAGAAAGAGTTCGCTCACAGTGGGGCACCCTACCTGCCCTCCACACCTCCAAGAGTAGAAGATCTGGTTTTCCCAGTTGAATTTTGATGTTGCATCATCCCCTTCAGGCTTCTGCCAGCCACTCCCCTGACCTCCCAGAATCTGGGGCTGGAGAAGGCGGGCAGAGAAAACTCATCGCCATCAAAGTCTGCAGGGTTAGAACAGAGAGAGCACCGAGTTCAAGTCAAGAAGACTCTAGGATGAGGCTGGGGGAACTGAAAAGAGGATAAACAGGACATTTTCCTCTAGGTGTCTGTCTACCTATTCCTTTCCTTCCTTCCCTTCCTTACGTGATAATTATTAAACCCCTAATGCGTGCCAGACACTATAGTGGATAAAGTTAAGCATATAGAGGTTAGGGATATAGTTGAAAATAGACTCTACTCTTTAGGCGTGCATAATCTGGTGGGGGTCAGAGACAAGTCATCAAGCCATTTGGCTAACACGGATGAAGTGTAGGGTGGAGAGAAAGAGGGCGATGAGTGTGGCAAGGCTCAAAGGGGAACCTATACAATCTGTGAGGTGGAGGGAAAAGACTACAAGACTTCAGCCAAGGGAAGAGAGGCAGCGATGGGGGGAATTTCTGGGCGGATGCTTGCTTCTTACGGATACTGGAAAACTTCAGTGGCACAAAGACGATTCTGAACCAGGAAGGCCACGCTGGCTCAGGTGGGATCTGATTTCCATTTCTTTCCCAGGTGCTTCAGAAAACCCAGATCACTTGCCTTTGTTGCCAGGTTATAGCGTCCTCATAGCCAATTTCCAGTCAGGTCCCTGCTGAGGGAGGCGATGACCTCCTTAATGGGAACATCTTCAACAGCAGGGGTCAGAGGCACCCAGAATTTTTCTTGCGAAAAATTAGTTGAGATCCAAGGTCAGGACGTGATGAGTGGGGCTCATCAGAACAAATGATTTCTGTTTGAGTAGAAGGACCTTTGGGGTTCTCTCAGGATCTTGCCTAAATTTAGTAATTATGTCTGCCTCAGGCTTTAAGCAAACAAAGCAGTGACATAAGGGTGTTTGGAGATAGAGAAAGGGGTGAGAGAGTTTCAGCTGAGCCTGGCTGGGATTTTGCTTGGGAAGGGCTAGGCTGAAGCTTCTCTGGCTGGATTTCTTGGAGACATGCTGAAACAGGGATGTGTCCATTCTAGGGTTCACCCCCTTACTTAGCAAGGCCTCATGCAGAGAAGGGTTCAATAAATGCTTGCTGCCACCATCATAATCATCATAGTGGAAACTGTGTTTGTATCCCCAGTATCTATTTTTAGAAAAACCCCAATTTTTATTCAGATATCAACACCCCTCCTATTCAAATCCATGTACTTTGTGGGAAGAAGATTGAACCCTCGTACATGGTTCAGGATTACTTTAATTAGTAAAAACCACATTTCCTGGCCATGGTGATTGGTTCAAGGCTGGGCTTACGGTCCCTCTGGGACCAATGAAATGAGAAGAATTGTTTTCTAGGAGTTTCTGGAATTGCACTTCCTCATTTTCCTCAGAGAGCTTCTAGTAGTAATGATCTCCCCCTCTCTCCTGATATGATCCAAGAAAGCATGGTAGTTGTTGGCGGCCATCTTGTGGCCATGAAGCTCAGCCTGCGTGAGGATGAAGCTGGCACCATGGCAAACAGAAAAGAGATGGACGTGATGACACTGTTGAGCGGCTGATTCAGACCAACACTTCCCTACATCAAGACCTTCATTATTCATGCATATATCCTGTTTATAGTGAAAACCACTCTGAGTTGAATTTTTTATTATTCACACCTCAAGGCATCTCAAATTATAGAGACCTTAGTAGCAGAAAGTGGGGCATTGTTAGTAACACTCTCAAGTATGGAGTTGGTTGAGATGGGATGAAGGGCACGGCAGGGATTCCACTTGGTTAATCAGCTGCCTTTTACACCTTGGGAAAGAGACTATCAAGAGTGTAGCATTAGTGGACTTGGCAGAAAAAATAGAGGTATTGGTGCATAGATATGGGGATCCCGTAAAGAGAAATGTTTAGGTTACAGACGCCCTATCTGAACACAGAAAGAGAGGAAAATACAACTTTGTTATAAAAGCATTTATGGGAAGCAATAACCATCCTATTTAAGCCAGTTCCAATTGGGTTTTATGTTCCTTGCAACAGACACATACTAACCATAGCAATCATCTAAGTGTCTTGTGTATCCTGCTATCAGAGCGCTTAGAAAAAGAAATGTTTGCTCGTATTTCCGAGGCAGAAACCATGAGTACCAGCATCCCTAGTACCCAGTATAATGTCTGGTACGTACTAGATGCATGTATCTATTTGCTGAATGAATGGCCTCAAATGGGGGACGTTAAAGTATAGGTTAGCAGCTTAAATATGGAGATGGTTCATTCAGTCCATCAATTTAAGTGAGTATCTTTTATATGGAGAATTTCGTGGCAGATGATGATTCTCCATAGACCTATCCTTTTGGTGGATGACCTTCCTTCCTTCCCTTCCTCCCTTCCTCCTTCCCTTCCTCCCTTCCTTCCTTTCTCCCTCCCCCCTTCTCCCTTCCTTCCTTCCTTCCTTCCTTCCTTCCTTCCTTCCTTCCTTCCTTCCTTCCTTCCTCCCTCCCTTCCTCCCTTCCTCCCTTCCTCCCTTCCCTTCATTGGTGTCAGACCCGCATTACAGTCGGAAGATTCTCTCCGATCTATTCCGTTTCTCTCTTCTTTTAATTTTACAGGCATTTCACCCAACCAATCTTTTGTGTGTCTGATTCCATCTTGGTGCCTGCTTCTCAAGGTCATAAACTGATGCACACTGCTTTGGCTCTTGAGTGGCTGGTGTAACAAGCTGTGGAAAGGAAGTGTGATGTTCCGCACACTTTATCCTATGCTCAAGGGAACAAGGAGCTGCCCTTCTCAGTGTTTATATCCAGCGGAGGTATTTTCTGGAGCAAATTTGAAAAAAAGGAAAAGGACAAAAACCGGTTATGGAGAGCAACTGACAGCAAGCAAGGTAGGAGCAAACAGGCATGGGAAGGAAATAACACAGGTTCCCTTCTTTTTAAATAAGTTAAATATTCCCGGGGTTTATATGCTGTGTTTCTAGCAGAGGCCGAATATGCTGTCAAAGCTTTTATGTAATATAATCTTTTGGTTTTCTGGACTTTGTCTTCAGAACGTATCCCTTATGATTGACTCATTTCTTATTTTGCCTCCTCTGCTCTACTACGTACTGTCAAAGCCAGCTGCGTACAGAGTGGAAGGGACATCAAATGTAGAATAATATTCTCAACCGACTTTTGTTGCATGACCTTAGGCAAATGACTTAACTTCTCTGAGTCTGTTTTCTCACCCGTGAAAGTAGATGATAGTCCGTCTTCACGGTGTTGCTAAGGGGAAATAAGGCAATAGGTAGGAAGGGTCTGGTCCAATTCTGGGCACAAGGTAGTGCTCAGTGATATTAAGTATCGTTCATCAACAGGGCAAGTTTCAGAGTATGAGGGGCAGCAGGAAGTGATCCGAATGTTGTTGCTCTGGTACTCAAGAAGAAGGGTGGGTCAGGGATGAAAGACTATATCCCCATGGGTTCGGTGGCCACTGGCCATCGCTCTCTAGGATTTTTTGCCAGAAGTTAAAATAACTGCATCTACTTTAAATTCTACTCTTTCTCCTTATATTTGGAGAACTATTATGAATAGTTTATTACATATTTGCAACGTAATATAGGATGGGTTGAGGTTTGGGAACTAAAGATAGTCTATTGAGCTCAGCCTAGACCACGGAGCACCTCAAAGGAGGGTACCATGTCACAGGAATGGTTTGCCCAAGGCTTCGGTAGAGCTGAGTGCGTGCCCTCGTCTCCTTGTCTTGGAACAGCATGGTGCTGCTGCCTCAAACGCACCAGCCTCATTCAGAATTTGACTATTTATTTTGGAATGAATTCAATCTGGCTGGTTTGAATGGGAACCCTACTTCCTGGGAGCCTGGTGTCCTCCTCTGGGGTCTTTTGTGATTTTCTTTTCTTTTCATTTTTTTTTTTTTAAGATTTTATTTATTTATTTGAGAGAGAGACTGAGAGAGCACAGGCAGGGGGAGCTGCAGAGGGAGAGGGAGAAGCAGGCTCCCCACTGAACAGAGCTCGATCCCAGGACTCTGAGATCATGACCTGAGCTGAAGGCAGAAGCCCAGCTGACTGAGCCACCCAGGTGCTCTTTTTGTGATTTTCTGAACGGCATGATGAGATGTTACATCCTGTTTCATACTCCTATACACCTTGTATATTATCCTCTTATGGTCTGTGATGCTTGTGTTTTCTCTTTTCAGCCATGGTAGGGGCCACGCTCTACGCCGGTGTCTGGTATCGATCAGGGCACTACTTATTCATTTGCTGAATTTATTGAATTCATGGATTTTATGATGATGGATAGGTGTCTGAGGAAGTAGTGGACAGCAGGGGTGAGATTGGGGGGCAAAGTACAGCCGTTCACTTCACTTGTTTTGGGAAAGACTTCACTGTTGTATACATACTCCTATGAAAGAATTCAGCCAGGAGGAAGGAGAGGCAGGAGAGCGTTATCGGTTAAGAACATGGAGCTAACTCACCGGGGTTTAAATTCTAATTCTGCCCCGTACTAGCTGTATGACCTTGAGTGAGTAATTTAATCTCTCTGTGTTCTGCCCAGGATGAGGATCCAGAACCAATATTGAGGAAGCGGGGATGTAGGCGGTGGTTTCTGTACAATGCATATGTAATTGTAAGTGTGAGTATATACATATGTATACATGTGTATGTGGGCTCGCGTACACACAGACACATATACACGGCTGTGCGTTTACATGCAGGCTGGCACCTGGAGTTCTCACACAGTGTCACCTAAAGGGTTCTTGGTGAGATTGTTAACACTGATCATTCATTCAGCGCATAAACATGTATTAAGCAATTACAAGTTGGCAGACCCCATTAGGAGCTGAGGAGGGAGCCATGAATTAAACACACTTCCTCACTTTAATGTAAGCAGTCTATCGCCAGTGAATAACTGATACTGTGTTAAGGGCACGGACGGCGTCCTCTGGAAGCATGGAGGAAAGTGTGAGCAATTCTCACGGCAGAGCGGGGGGGGGGGGGGGCGTGACAGGTGGGTAGGGCAATCCTTGAGTGCGTCTGAAGACAGAAACTGTGTAGGGAGAGAACTGGGCGGGGGGAAGCTTCAGGAGGGGAGGAGTGGCAGAACAAAAGATGGGGTGATTGAGGGTGCAGATGGTGGAGGTGATTGGGAATTTCCCTTCATTTATGCGCATTATTTTTTTCAAATGGCTGCTAAGTTGTTAGGACATAACTACTTATTAAGTTCTTTGGGCCTAACTACTTAATAGAGGGAACAGGTTTTTCTTTTGGGCTGGGGTTTCCATGAAAATAAAATATTAGTGAGATACCCAACATGTCATGAGCTGAAAAAATGTGTGAAATTCCATTCTAGACACAAGCATGAAGACATTTCCCAGTTGTTGTCTTTTCCTGTACCGACGGGTTGTTCTCAGCTGTCATCACACATGTAGTATCAAGGTTGTGACAATTATCTTTGACCAAGAAGGACGATCCCAGATGACTGTAAATGCATGTACATGTTTGTCCCCACAAACCACACGCCCATACACACCCATCACACAGACGCAGGCAGAGCAATTTGGCCATGATGATAACTTTGGAGGGTAATTAACTTTGAGAAATGAAAATAATTAAAAATCCATTAAGATATCATTTCTAGGGAAATGGAGGGAATCAGGGTCAGGAATTTTCAGGGAGGAATGACTTCCTAGGCAATATGGCTTTCCCTTGAGACAAATAGGACTTGAAGCTCTCCTGGTCAGCGGTGACTTGTACCTTCTGGGTGGGTGACAAGCACAAATAGGAATGCCATGGACCTTGATATCTTCCCAGGGTTCCTCACCTTTGCCATCTTGCCAGCTTCCCCGACTGATCCACAGCATTGTCCCAGAATGAGACTATATCATCCCAGGTCTGTGCTGAGTGATGTCCGTTCTGATGGTTGCCAATACACTCAACTCTCTTCCATCCTACAAAACTGCCCTGCAGCTCTTGAGAACTCTGAGAAATTGTCTGTCTTGCTACTTGCGTTTTCTGTGAAATGTCTTTAAAGTTGCTGCCACTGGTTGGTATCAGAGCCAGGTCTGGAGCCCTCCTTCAGTGGTCCTCAAAAATTCCACCCAGGCAAAGCATGGTAACGGACAACACTCACAAAATCACCTGTTGGAGTATATGTTCCTTTGCTTTTGGAGGAATGCATACCCTACCTTGCTCACCTTGTCTACTCGCTCTGTATTTATGAACCTTGGGCCCGACTCTTTAATGGAAGACTTGATTAAGAAAAAAAATCTACCTCTTATTCTATAGCATTTCCGGCCCCAATCTAGTTGCTGTTCTGACAATAGTTTCTCTTTGCTTTTGGAAGTAATTACCTACCTCTCCTTGAAACATCACTGTATTAGCCAAGGTTCTCCAGAGAAAGAGAACCAATAGTATATATATAAAGAGATTTATTATGAGGAATTGGCTCATGTGATTATGGAGGCTGAGATGTCCCACGATCCATTGTCAGCAAGCTGGAGACCCGGGAAAGCCAGCAGTATAATGCAGTCCAAGCTGAAGGCCTGAGAAGGTTTCATCTTGTCCAGGCTGAACTACATTTCCCAGAAGTCCCTTCTCTTCTGTGTCCAGCTAGCATGAGCCACAGGGAAAGCTCTCGTGAGGCCAGAAGGGAAGTGGCTGCCATTTTGTAGTGCACACACATTGCTAGTGATCTGCTGGCTCCCCTTGTTGGCATTAAGCAGCGTCTGGGCCCGAAGTGCTTTACTTTCCCCTGGATCCTCCTTTAGTTTCTCTGACTCCCAAGCCAGGCATGCCAGGGTCCCTCCATGATGAAGACACCCAGCTTCTGCAGGATTCCCTTGTTTTGAAGGTCAGAAATAAGAAGAATGGACGAGGGTTTCAGTCCATCCCTATCAGATTCCAACTGAAGCATGTTTTTTTTTTTTTTAACAGCTCTTCTGAGATACAATTCATATAGCATACATTTCACACATTTAAACATACAATTTGTTGGTTTTTAGTATATTCACAGAGGCGCACAACCATCACTACAATTAACTGTAGAATATTCGTCATCCTAAAAGGAAACTCCATACCCAACACAGTCACTCCCTATTCCCATACTCCTGCCCCCTCACCTCCAGCCCTACTCTCTGTTTCTACAGATGTGCTTATTCTGGACATTTCATATCTACGGAAACATACAATATGCCTCCTGCTTCTTTGCCTTGAGCATATGTTTTCAAGGTTCATCCACGTCGTAGCGTGTTTTAGAGTTCATTCTTTTTTTCCTGGTGATTGATATTCTGGTGTACGGATGTACCACCTTTGTTTATCTTTTGCTTTACATTGGTACACCTTTTGGCTACCACGAGCAATGCTACTATGAACATCTGTGTACGAGTTTTTTTGTGGACATACGTTTTCATTTCTCTTTGGTATACACTTACGAGTGGAATCACTGGGTCATATGGTAACTCATTTGGAGGAACCGCCAAACTACCCACTCTACATTCCCAGCAACAATTCATGAGGAGTCTAATTTCTCTGCATCTTTGCCGATGCTTATTATTATCCGTCTTTTTGATTGAAGCTGTCGCAGTGTTTGTGAAATGGTATCTCACTGTGGTCTTGATTCACATCCCCTAACGGCTACTGCTGTGCAACATTATGTCATGGACTTATGGACTAGTTATATCTTATTCGGAGAAATGTCTATGCAGATACTTTACCCATTTTTAAATTGGCTCAGTTATCTGTGTATTATTGAGTTATGGAAGTTCCAGCCTGCTCTTGACCTTCTTTTCCTAACTGCCTACCCTGTGGATTTGAAGCACCGGCATCAGATGAAAAGACAACAGCCTTACGGAGACTATTTAACTGGCTTCCACCATTGTGTGAGAATTTCCCTGTGGTGAATCCATACACATCCTACTGGCTCTGCTGTTCTGACTGATCCCTTGTTGATGGACAGTCTCAGCCCCGTGTTCTAATCCCATCTTCCTGTCCTATCTATACGCAACTCTGCTCCAGCCAAACCATACCTCCGGGAGAATCCTCTTTTCTCGCATTGTTCCTCACGCCTGTCTCTTCTCTAGTACATTTTGTTTAACTTTTTTTTTTAAACTTAAAATTTTATCTGTTCTTTGAACCTATGACATATTCTCTGCCATCTGGAGAAACTTTCCTTTTTTTTTTTTTTTTTTAAAGATTTTATTTATTTAGTTGACAGAGATAGAGACAGCCAGCGAGAGAGGGAACACAAGCAGGGGGAGTAGGAGAGGAAGAAGCAGGCTCATAGCGGAGGAGCCTGATGTGGGGCTCCGATCCCAGAACGCCGGGATCACGCCCTGAGCTGAAGGCAGACGCTTAACCGCTGTGCCACCCAGGCGCCCCTGGAGAAACTTTCCTAATCTTATCCTCTTCCTCTTTTGCCCCTTATAATATTGCTTATCTCCTTGAAAATCAGTTTCCTTTTCTGTAACCTCATGGTTACAGAAAGGAGTAATAAAGAGTACACATAGAAAATACCCTCGTAGAGTACTGGGCACATGGCAGGTGATGAGTGATGGCTAATTCTCCTCATTTTCTTCCCTCCCCCCCCAGAACATGTCAAGAGCTCAGTAAATTGTGCTCTACGTTTTCCAATTTCTAGATCCGGAAATGAGGCTGGGAGGCTGAGATGATTCATGTTACTATGCATTTCCCTCTTTTTCTGTGGCTTAGGGATCCTTCTGGGACACTTTGCTCTTTGTGCTCTGGGTTTCAATGCTGGACACACCTTTTTGTAAAAGCATGTATTTGTGAGATGATGGTAGGGATGACTTCCAGCCATAAAATGTTTCCTTTTATCTCATCAAATAATGTGAGGGGGTTGTGGATTCAATAAATGGCAATGGATCTAATTAATAGCATCGAATCCCATTTATGGAAATGTCTCATGTGTGCATCATGCTTCAGAATTTCCAGAGCGGTTTTCTCTTTGGATCCTCACAGCATCCCTTGCTGTGAGGTAGACAGGGCGGCTGAGGACATTCTGCTGGTGACGACTCTGAGGCACAGGTGGTGAGGGGGTCCATCTAAAGGTCACAGTGAGTAACTAGCACCCACAGGTCCTGACACCCAGGCTTGTGTCCCTCTCTTTGTACTCGACAACAAGCAAAGTGAAAGGGAAGCTTGCGCTTGTTCCAGTGCAAAACCCAGGGGATAAGCATCACTTGGTTAACCCTCAGTCTGTCCCTGCTCGATCTCCTGGGCTGTGGTTGCTGCTTTGCTTTCTCCCCCCCATACACCTTCTCAACTCTGCTGGGGCTATTCCCCTCCAGAATCCAAGATGCTGATCGCACAGGTCCGATAGGAGAAACAGACCATGTTGGCTATTTGTTTTATTTATGTATTCCTACACAACAAACCATCTTAAAACTTAGTGACTTAAACAAGAGCAATTTATTTTTTCTTATAATTCTGTGGGTGGGCTGGGAGGTTCCTCTGCTGGCTTCAGCCGGGCTCACACGAGTGGCTGTCTTCAGCAGAGGGCTCAGTGGGGCTGGGGTCTACGAGATGGCCTCGTTCTTAAGTCTGGAGGTTGGGGTTGACTGCTTTCTGGCATGACCTGGTTTACTTGCCTGTGGACTTCCACCGTTAGTAGGCTAGACTGGTGGTCTACATGGCGATCCCAAGAGCATAAAGACAGAAAATGTAAGGTCTATTGAGGCTTGGGCTGGGCTCACGCACAGTTTCACTTCCACTGACATTCTATCTGTCAAATCTATCAAGAGACCTGCCTGACTCAGGGTTAGGGGAAATAAACTCCATATCTTGATGGGAGGAAATTGACATTCATTTTGCAAAAGAGCAGGGGCTATCTTTGGAAACAATGGTGCCTGGCGTCATTGTGCATTAGATGAGTTATAGGGAGCGGGCTTGGCTTCCTTGCTCTTCCGTGCAACAGAAGCTCCCATAATGACCCTGTTGTCTGCTATTGTCCCATGTGTTCTCACCGTCACAGCCTTCTCCCTCCCTGCCTCATACACGACAGCCAGAGGGAATCACTGCCTCTGTCCACCCTGGACTAACTCAGCACTGGGCACTGGGAACGGACGCACACTCTCTCGGGAATTCCCTAGTGTTTTGGTCACCTTTTGTTGTATCCCAGTGACGTGATGAAGTGTGAAACCAATCAGAACTAATCATCTCTAAAAAAGTATTCTCCACCTGACCCGGTCCCGGTTTGATTCTGGTTTGTGGCTTGAAGCTAAGAAATGGGTTTCCCACCTACTGTTATGATCCTGGGTACTTCTGTTCTTTAGTGAACCCAAAGGAAGGGATGTTTTGATCGGTTAAGTATCCGGGTACTTTAAGGTCCCCTTGCCGTAATACCATCAAAGAGCTCCCCTATTTCACCAATATTTCTTTTTTTTTTTTTTAAAGAACTTTTTTTTTTTTTTAAGATTTTTATTTATTTATTCGACAGAGATAGAGACAGCCAGCGAGAGAGGGAACACAAGCAGGGGGAGTGGGAGAGGAAGAAGCAGGCTCATAGCGGAGGAGCCTGATGCGGGGCTCGATCCCATAACGCCGGGATCACGCCCTGAGCCGAAGGCAGACGCTTAACCGCTGTGCCACCCAGGCGCCCCTCACCAATATTTCTAACATCCTACTTTGGTTTTTAAATTACTCATTTCTTATCTTTAAGTGAATGTAACTACCTTTACAACTGTCTCTATAATTGAACTCTCTTGCTTTCAAATCGCCAGGACTTCTTTTGATGAAAAGTACTGGTCTTGCCCATCAAATATATATCATCCTTTTGAAACCTGATCTCTCTGTCTTTAGGTCACTGACTCAGTCCTTCTTTCTTCCCCTTGCAGTCAGGGTTCTATTATCCACCTCCTTTCCCCCCGAGCCTGTTGCCTCCTTACTAAGATAGTATATGGACATAGTGGAGAATCTCTGCGTGCTTGTGGCATTGGGAGAATGATATCTGGCATTCTCATCTGGATATTTCAACTCCTGCCCACTAGGGTTTACCCCTCCTCCAAGGTGTGGGGAGGGAGGTGTTAGTCTTTCACTGTGTGCTCCGTAGTTTCTTGTGCCCTCCTCCAGGACAGGGATGGCTTAACCTTTCCTGTGTGGAGACAGTTCCCTTCAGCATTTTTATGCCTGTGTTTGCCCAAGATTTACCACATGGTTATTCCTTCCAAGCTTGACTTCCTGAAAGATCAACATCTAGTTTGGGGAAGTCTAAGAAAATCCTTTTCTCTTTTTGGAAATCTACCTCTCAAGACTATCTGCTGTGGACTTTTAAGTCTAGATTGAAACCCGTAGCTGAGCAGTGAAAATTGTCTTCCCTTTCTTTTCTTTTTTTCAACAGTTCTGTACATCACTCATCGTGGTAAGTGTCCTCTTTAATTGCTATCACTTATTTTGCGCATCCCCTCCCCCACCTCCCCTCTGGTCACCATCAGTTTGTTCTCTATAGTTAAGAGTCTGTTTCTTGATTTGTCTTCCTCTCCCTCTTTTTTTCCCCCCTTTGCTCATTTGTTTTGTTTCTTAAATTCCACATATGAGTGAAATCATATGGTATTTGTCTTTCTCTGCCTTAGTTCACTTAGCTTTATACTCTCTAGCTCCACCCGTGTTGTTGCAAATGGCAAGATTTCATTATTTATATGGCTGAATAATATTCCATTGTGTGTGTGTGTGTGTATATGTGTGTGTATAAATATATATATATACACACATACCACATTTTCTCAATTAATTCATTTATTGTTAGACACTTGGACTACTTCCATAATTTGGCTATTGTCAATAAGGCTGCAATAAACATAGGGTGCATATACCCATTCAAATTAGTGTTTTTGTATTCTTTGGGTATATACCAGTATTATGATTACTGGATTGCAGGGTAGTTCTATTTTTAATTTTTTGAGGAACCTCCATACCGTTTTCCAAAGTGACTGCGCCAGATTGCATTCTCACCAACAGTGCACAAAGATTTCCTTTGCTTCACGTTCTCACCACCACCTGTTGTTTCTTGTGGTTTTGATTTTAGCCATTCTGACAGGTGCGAAGTGATATCCCATTGTAGTTTTGATTTGCATTTCCCTGATAACAAGTGAGGTTGAACATCTTTTCATGTGTCTGTTGGCCATCTTTATGTCTTCTTTAGAGAAATGTCTGTTCATGTCTCCTGCCCATGTTTTAATTGGATTGTTTGTTTCTTAGGTGTTGAGTTGTATAAGTTCTTTATATATTTTGGATACTAACCCTTTATTGAATACTTCATTTGCAAATATCTTCTCCCATTCAGTAGGTTGTCTTTAGTTTTATTGGCTCTTCTGCCTTCCCTTTCTTGGGAGTAGTAAACTGGCCATATGGATGAAGGACTGCAGAGAAGCAAAATCCCCAAATCAGCTGGTATTTCTCCACTTTTCATAACTGTTGGGAATTATCCCGTGTGAGTAGCATCTCCTTTTTTTGTAAGTCATCACACATTTACTCTGACAGAGCCTTTGTCCCCCCATTCTTTTTGTATACTTTGTTATTGACACTTATGTATGTATGTATGTATCTTAAAGATTTATTTATTTGAGTGAGAGAGAGCACAACCGTGAGGGCCAGAGGGAGAAGGAGAGAGGGTCTCAAGCAGACTCTGCACTGAGGGCGGAGCCTGAAGCAGGGCTTGATCTCACGACCCTGAGATGAAGACCTGAGCCGAAACCAATAGTTGGACACTTAACCGACTGCACCACCCAGGTGCCCCAGTGACACTTCCATGTAGTTGTCATTGTTATTTTCCATGTGTGCACCCTCAGGAAATCTCAGCACTGATAGCAGAAGCATGCCCACCACTGCGTCAAACTCATTGAAGTCACTCAGTTAATGCTCAGAGAAACCACCATCTGCTGCTCCAAACCATAGGGCAGTTATGTTTTCATAGCAGGTGCCCCGCACTTAAATGGTCCTATCCCGTTAGCATTTATTGAAAGATGTATACACAGAGTGCTAGTCCTTCTTGCAATTGGTGCAATGCATCAGGGTTAGCTCGTTTTGTAGGAACACAGACTTTTAAGGGAGTTGATCAGGTAGCCTGACTGTGGTGTGATCAACTCTATCCTTATTCTATTTTGGGCTCCCTCTCTTCCAGGAGACAGCCTGCCTGCCTGCATATTTGCCTGATGGAGCTAGCCTGTCTCACGGCTTCACTCTGGAGCCCAGGGGATTGCTTCCCACTCCAGTGGGCTCTCCTTGGGAGACTTCAATTGCTTTTGAATTAGTTATAGGCTCAAAAGTGAGCTACTCCCATTATTAGAATGCAGGTTTTAAAATTACTTCATTTCAAGTTGCCAGCTTGGCAGCATTAACCTGTCATCAGAGAATTCAGCGTGGTCACGAAGAAGATAGACTTCTGAAAAAATAAAGCAGAAATGAACCGATATGGTCAAGGAGTGAAGGAAATGGGCTCCGAAATGCCTTTCACTTAGGCCTCATCTGTTTTACCACCTACAAAATGGTGGCAAACTCTGGATCCTCCTTTTTAGAAAAAGTCGAAGGGTCATCAGTGAAAGGCTATGTAAAACAATTCACTAAGTGTAATACTCCACTGGATTCTCTAGGTTCGTGTAGCTGTGTCGAAATCGTTCTAGGAAAGCTTATGTTCTCATGTACACACAACATAGCTTTACGCCAGATATCAAAGGAATATGTCTGGTATCAACGGCATTATTTTCCAGCTTTATTGAGGCATGATTGACAAATAAAAATTGTGTATATTTAAAGCGTACAATGCGATGATTTGAAATATAGAGACACTGTGAAATGATTACCATAATCAAGCTAATTAACACGTCCAGCACCTCACATAGTCATTTTGGTGGTTTTTTTGTTTTTTTTGTTTTTTTTGGTGGTGGTGCAAACACTTAAGATTTATGCTCTTTGCAAATTTGGAATATACAATACAGTATCATATCATTATTATTATTAACAGTATAGTCACCATGTTGTATATTAAATCCCCAGAACTTATTCATCTTATAACTGAAAGTTTGCATCCTTTCACTAACATCTCCCCATTTCCCCCTGTCCCTGGCTACCACCATATTGTTTTCTGTTCCTAGGAGTTCAACTGTATTTAGAGGCCATATCTATTTGAGCTCATACATATTTGTCTTTCCTATCTGGTTTATTTCTCTTAGCATAATGTCCTCCAGGTTCATCCATGTTGTTGCAAGTAGCAGGATTTTCTTCTTTTACAGACCTGAATAATACTTGCTATGAAACTATAAATTCTAAGTGTATAATGAACCAATTATGAAAGCAAATTTGAAAAGAGTTAGAAGCCAGGGAGAAGAATATCTTTATGACTTTGAGGAAGGGAAAACTTTTTAACAAGATACTAAATGTACAAAGTATCAAGAAAAATATGGATGTATTTGACCTTAAAATTATATATATATATTTATAAATAAATATATATTTATAAATATATATATTTATATATATTTATGAATAAATATATGTTTATATATATTTATAAATAAAATACCATAAACAAACTTGAAGGATCATTTATAAACTAGGAGAATTTCATGTCAATTCATTGTTAATGAAAGATAAAAATCTAGAATACAAAGCAGCTTCCTACAAATCAATAAGATCAATGAAAGCTTATCAATAGAAAAATAGTCAAAGAACATGAATAGGTAATTTACATATAAGAGAAAACCCAAAAGATCAATTAATATATGAAAAGCTCAACCTCACTGTAATTAACCGTATGGAACAAAAAGCAGTCATTTCATAAGATCCCATTAGTAAAAATGACTTAGACTGATCATAGCAAGTGTTGGTGAAGAAGTAGAGAATCAGGAACTCTCCTGTGCAAAAATTATGCAATCACTTTTGAGAGCAAATTGACAATACATAGTAATGTCAAAGATGCACATATATTTTGACCCAGCGATTTTACTTTGAGATACATTTTCTAGAGAAGCTGTTGCATATGTACTGAGGAAGTATAAAGATATTCTCTATAGCACTTGTTTTTTAATGTCTAAGAAGTGAAAATACGTCCTTTTTTAATGGTGGAATGAGAAGTTGTGGTTTGTATATGTTGAAATTCTAGAAAACAGTTCAATAATATAATACATAAAATGTCAAAAACAACGTTGAGTGAAAAAAGGTGAGTTGTAATGGATTATGGTATTCATTTTACCGCAAGCTCAGTGGCTTAAAATAATACACAGCTACTGTCACACAGTATCTGGAGGTCAGGAGTGTGGGCGTGGCTTAGCTGGGTTCTCTGCTTCAATATGTCGCCAAGCTGCATTCCTAGCCTCAGTGAGGGTTGTGGTCTCATCAGAAGATTTACTGGTGAAGGAGCTACTTCCAAACTCCCCTAGAATGCTGGAAAATCCATTTCCTTGTGGCTGCAGGATGGAAAGCTTCAGTTTTGTCAGGCAGTCATCCTTAGTTCTGAGAGGCCATCTAAGATTTCTTGCCACACAGGCTTCCTCATACAGCCACTTATTCGTGGCAGATTACTTCTTTAAAGCAAGGGATAGGCCATCTGGGTGGCTCAGTTGGTTAAACGTCAGACTGTTGATTTCAGCTCAGGTCATGATCTCAGGGTCCTGGCATCGAGCCCTGCATCAGGCTCTGTGTTCAGTGCAGAGTCTGATTCTCCCTCTCCATCTTCCCCTCCCCCAGCTCATGCTGTCTCACTCTCATTCTCAAACAAATAAATAAAATCTTTAAAAAAATAAAACAAGGGATTAAGAGACTCTAACAAGATGGTGTTACATTCTTATATCATCCTATTAACATGATCACAAAAATTGCATCATCTTTTACCTCATTTCATGGGTTAGAGCCAAGTTGCAGGTCACACTTAAACACAAGAAAAATGACACAAATGTATAAATACCAGGGAGTGATGATTATGGAAATTACCTGCAGACCCGTTCACCAAGATTTTGTATCATTTATGTAAATATCTCAAAACATAAAAGCACAAAACAATTTGGTTGACTGTCCAGGAAGTCATGTTTGTGAAAAACGAACCCCAAAAAGTTATGTAACACATTATGTCATTTATATAACATTCTTATAATGACAGAATTATAGAAATGCAGAATAGATTAATGATTGCCAGGGGTCAGGACAAAGGGAGGCAAAGAAAGGGTGACAGTGGTGTGAATATAAGGAACAAGAAGGATGCAGAACAGTTCTGTATCTTGACTGTATCAATGTCAGTATCCTGGTTGTGATATCGGACTTCAGTTTTACAAGATGTTACCATTGAGGGAACCTGGAAATGGTACATGGAATTTCTGCATTATTTTTTAAAACTGCATGTAAATGAAAATTACCAAAAATTAAGAAGTCCGATTAAGAAACAACAACAACAAATAAACCAGGGAAAATTACCAAAAACCTCCCCGAAGTCCTCATATAAATCTTGAAAGATAAGCAGAAAACCATGAGACAGAAATCAGTGGAAAAAAATGGTGATGAGCTGGTTGACATAGGAAGAGAATTTGCAAAAAGATAATTAGAATCAAATCATCATTGAAGGGAGTTGAGGGTAGAACTGCTCTGCGGAAAATCAAGTCAGTAACTTGGAGGTCAAAATTGAGGACTCTCAAAATTCGGATGAAAACAAGAAACATTAAATGACTTGATTCATTTATACTAATTATTAAGTTTATAATCTTATGTAGAAAACCTATGAATATTGTCTTATATGTAGCACATATACATATATATGATTTATATGTATATTCTTTTGTTACTTTCAAAGAAAACATGTGAATATTATTCTATACGGTAATATGCAAAGTCATTAATGGTGATTCTCTTGAATGCTACCATTATTCATGATTTTAATTTTCTATTTTATGCATTTGGATACCCAGTTTTCTACCATGAGTATGTATTAATTTTAGATGAAAAACCAATTAAAATCAGTGCAATTTTGTGCATATTGCACATCTGCAATTGTGTAAAAATATATACAGCGGACTGGAAGGAAATGTATACTAAATGTTAACAGTGGTTCTGCCTGGGGGATCAGATTTACTTGTTTTCATTTTCTCCAAGTAACACTGTGTAGTCTCTAGATTTTATACAGTGATCAAATGTTCTTTATAATCATATAGATAAATTTTAAATTAGCATATAAAATTTTATAGGTACTATATGATAACAAATATGTAAAAATATACATTGAAAATCGATGGGAAGGAAAACAATAAAAGGTTAGAGTATTAGAGATGACTTTTTTTATTCTTTTAACTCTGATGTATTTTCAAAATTTGTATCATGAGCATATATTGGTTTGGTAATGGAAATGTCCCCCAAAGAAAATGGAAGCGATGGGATGCCTGGGTGTCTCAGTTGGTTAAGCGGCTGCTTTCGGCCCAGGTCATGATCCCAGGGTCCTGGGATCGAGTCCTTCATCAGGCTCCCTGCTCAGCGGGGAGTGTGCTTCCCACTCTGCCTGCCTCTCCCCCTACTTATGTTCTCTCTCTGTTTCTCTCTTTCTGACAAATAAATAAACAAAATCTTTAAAGAAAAAAAAGAAAGAAAATGGAAGTGATTAACTCTTTTAGAGATGGGGAAATTTTTTCTAAACCTAAAACAATAGAAAAATCATAAAAGAAGCACAAAATGTTCAAAAAGCCAATTAAAACATGGGAAAATACATTGCTCCCGTAAATGCAAGTTCAAAAATTAATGTTTCTTTGAACATGTAAATTTATATAAGTATATACTTAACTCAATTTTTATTTATTTATTTATTTATTTATTTATTTATTTATTTATTTAAAAGATTTTATTTATTTATTTGACAGAGATAGAGACAGCCAGTGAGAGAGGGAACACAAGCAAGGGGAGTGGGAGAGGAAGAAGCTCCTAGCAGAGCAGCCTGATGTGGGGCTCGATCCCACAACGCCGGGATCACGCCCTGAGCCGAAGGCAGACGCCTAACCACTGTGCCACCCAGGCGCCCCTTAACTCAATTTTTAGAAGATTAAACAAAACTCCATTCTCATGTAGAATTATATGCATACCTGACAGATCCTATTTGAGAAAATATGTAATAAGATAAGAAAGTATATTACAATCTTCTGTGAAAAGAAGAAAAAATATTGCATTTACAATTCGTCTTAAGCTTATGTACGTATATATTTTTATGAATGACAAAAGTGAGCCAGATGTTCACAATAGTTACATCTGTATTTCCCACATTGTCTAAAATCAAACCAGAGAAATGTGGCGTCTTTAATAAACGCAATAGAACTGTAGCAAGGGCCAACATGTACGTTTATTTATTTATTTTTTTAAATTACTTATTTGACAGAGAGAGAGAGAGAGAGAGAGAGTACAAGCACAAACAGCGGGAGCAGGAGAGGCAGAAGGAAAAGCAAACTCACCTGCTGAGCAGGGAGCCCTACGTGGGGCTCAATCCCAGGACCCTGAGATCATGGCCTGAGCCAAAGGCAGATGCTTAATGACTGAGCCACCCAGACACCCCGCAACATGTGAGTTTCAAAGGCACTGTGTTTGGCTGTGAACTTCCAATTAACACAGAACTCTTTTTTTTTTTTAAAGATTTTATTTATTTATTTGACAGAGAGAGAGACAGCTAGCGAGAGTGGGAACACAAGCAGGGGGAGTGGGAGAGGAAGAAGCAGGCTCCTAGTGGAGAAGCCTAATGTGGGGCTTGATCCCAGAACGCTGGGATCACGCCCTGAGCTGAAGGCAGACACCTAATGACTGTGCTACCCAGGCGCCCCTAACACAGAACTCTGAGAGAGTCTAATAAGACTCATTCATTCAACAATTATTTATGGAATGCCTGCTCTCCATTAAGGACCATGACAGGTGTTTGGAGTCCTCTAGTGAACCAAAGATTTGGCCACCACATAGCTTACGCGCAAAGATGGAAGTTGGAAAACCATCTACTCTTGGCTTGTTCCAGCTGACTGGGGGGCTTAGATAACTGAAATTTGTTTTCTCATAGCTCTGGAGGATGGGAGTCCAAGATCAAGGTGCCAGCACAGTTGGGTTCCTCTGAGGCCCTTGTTCTTGGTGTGCAGGTGGTAGACCTCTTGCTAGTTCTTCATTGGCCATCTGTCTGTGCACATGGCCATGGTGTCTCCCCCTTTTCATGTAAGGATACCAGTCGTATTGGATTTGAACCCCACACTAATGCCATCACTTAATGGAATTACTTCTTTAAAGGTTATTCCCAAATACAGTCACGTTCTGAGATACCGGGGGTTGGCAATTCAACATATGAATTTGGGTGGGAGGCCATAACTCAGCCCATAAAACCACTCTATCCTTTAATTGTCTTTAGTGGTCCCTCATATTCTGGTCCAGTGTCAGTTTGAATACCTCCTGTGACGAGGAACACACTACCCCACCTTGTATGAGTGGGTCGAGTTCGTATCTGTTTCGGAGTAGAAGGTCACGTGACCCAGACTTCCCGACGAGAGGGCTGGAATACCCAGCATCACAGCTGCTTGATTCTGCAACTCCCTCGCTGGGGAGACCCAGCAGGTGAAGAGTGAGGCGTTCAGCTGTGACTTATCTCCCACATCCTGCAGCCAGGAGGTGACACAAAGTCACAGACATGTCCAGCCGAGCAGGACTGATCTCTCCACCCTCCTCTCTCTGCATTACAGGGCGCCTGTGACAGTTTTTGTTTTTAAAAGGGATTCCTTATCTTCATCTCTCTCTCTCTTTCTTCTTTTAACTGATCAGACTGAGAAGTCTCTGGACCTTTCACAGATGGAATTATGAAGGCCGTTTTTCTGAATCTGACCCACTCGGCAGAATCAGCTCGCTCCTTTCTCCGGCAGCCAGCTTTTGAATCCCGGGTCACATGTCACTTCTCATGGTGGGTGTGATGTTCGAGTTGCCCTCGGGCCTAAATTTCACCCCAGTAAACGCTCTTCTGCAGCAACTGCAGAAACGTGTTGGGGAGAGTGACCCCCCAGCGCCAACTTCTGCCAGAGGAAGCAGCTTTGGTGGCGAGGACCCCGGGAGTCAGGTGCCTCTGATGGACTCTTTATGGAGCTGACACGGTCTCCCTCAGCCAGTCACTAAAGGGTTAAAGGTCGAAGACCCACGAGGGAGGATGGGAGCAGGAGGAAGGAGAGCCAGCCTGGGGATGGGTTTCTTCCTATTTTGAAATAAACGGGCAGTGTTTTCTGGGGAGAGAGAGTTCAGGAACAGACGAGGCGATGAAAAATAACCGGAGTAGAATTCTCACCCAGTGTGGCCACGTGGTATCTGTGGGGCTCGTTAGAGAAGGGCCCGTTCCCCAAATGCCTCGGAGGGAACTCTTGCCCTAAGAAAGCTGCTCAAATATCCCGAGAACTTCAGAGTTCTTTCTAGTGTGAACCACTCGGACCGTTACGTGAATCATAATTTTCTTTTCATGTCAACATTTTATTATGAAAAATTTCAAACCTATAGCAGAATCGCCAGGATTTTCTGGTGAACACCTACCGATAGGCTCACTGCTTGGATCCTGCCATTAACATTTTACCGTGCCTGCTTCATCTTCCATCTGGATATTCCTCTGTCCAGCCATCAATCCATTTTGCTGTTTGGATGCATTTCAAAGCAAATCTCAGCTATCACTACACTCCCCCGAAATACTATTGTGTGTAACCAGATTTTGATACCTGTTTACAGGTGTTTCTTCTTATAAGGTAAAATTTACTGACAAGGAAACATACAAATCTCAAACATACATTGACTGAGTTTGGACAGAGCCTCACGCCTGTAGGCAATCTGAATAAACTATCAAGGTGGATAGCAACCTCATCACCCAAAAAATTCTCCTGACCTTTCCCAGTCCATCCCCACCCCTTATACCTCCCAAACCTGGTTTCCTGTATTTTTTTGCCCTAAATTACTTTTGTCTGTTTGGATCGTCTCAAAAATGGAATCATAGGTTATGTACTCTGTTTTATGTCTTCTGTCTATTTTGGAAGTTTATTCTTACTGCATGCTTTAGGGCTCCATTTCTTTTGATGGCTAAGTAGGATTCCATTGGGCCAATACACCATAGTGTGTTCACCTGTAATGCGGACACAGGGGCTTTTCTCAGTTTTGGGCTGCTATGAATCAATTGAGTATGTCTATTCTTGTACAAGGAGAAGAGCTGATTTTTTTCCCCTCTGAGAATTCAATGGAGTGTTTTCAATGGCATCATCCATCCAACCAACCTCTCTTCCATCCATACAAACACATATTGTGTGTTTCCTGCAGGCCAGGCAGTGTTCAACCCCTGGGAAGATAAAGTTAAGAGATACCTTCCCTATCCTTTACAGAATCTAAGGAGAGAAACTTCTGGGTTCCTGGACCCAATTGTGTGTGTGTGTGTGTGTGTGTGTGTGTGTGTGTGTGTGTAGGGCTTCCCACAACATCAAGCAATTCCTGGACACCAGCAGAGTGTCTGAGAAATCAGTTCCATTCTGGCATTATCTTCCTGAGATGGTGTCAGGTCCCACCAGTTGAGGGCTCAGTCCCACAGGACTGCTCCCTCCCCTACTTCGGATGCCAGCCACTTCTGACTGACTGGCTGTAAATCAGAGGTTCCCGTCACCCCTCCTCAAATGTGATTAATTTGCTAGAGTAGCTCCCAGAACTCAGAGAAACATTCCTGACTGGGTTACCAGTTAGTTATGAAAGGATGCGTCAGGAAGAGCCAGTTGGGAGAGCTGACGGCCAGGTGTGGGAAGGGGCACCGAGCTTCTGTGCCCTCTCCAGCTGCCTCTCTCCCAGCATCCCCGTGCGTTCACCAGCCCAGAAGCTCTCCCAACCTTGTCCTTTGGGTTTTTAGGGAGGCTTCATGATGTAGGCACGGTGGATTAAATCATTGGCCGTTAGGGATGGATTCAACCTGCAGCTCCCTCTTCTCTCCCAGGAGGTCTGAGGGTGGGACTGAAAGTTACATCCCTCCAATCACGTGGTTGGTTCTCCTGGCAACCAGCCCTGGTCCTTAGGTGAGGTCCAAAAGTCACCTCATTAACATAAGACACTTTGTGGCTCTCATCACTTAGGAAATTCCAAGGGTCTTACTTAGGAGCTCTGTGCCAGAAATAGGGACGAAGACTAAATATATATCTTTTATTATAAATCACCGTATTGCAGAGAAGAATGCAGACCATTACAGAAACACAAAAGTAGTGCTAAAATGGAAAGTTCCAGAAAGTTCCAGAAAGTTCCAAAGAAAGGGAGAAGTGTTGGAGAGGTAGGCCAGACTTCCAGACAAGTCAGGCCCGAAGGAGGAAAGCAGAGGACTGAGGATTCTCCACATTCTGTAGCAGCTTCAGTAATGGGGTCGTTCACGATGCCTTTTCCTGCAGCTTCCTTCAATACAATCCGACGGCTTCGCCACAGAACCCCGTTCCCTGGAGGTGATTTTGTCAGGGGCCTTACGGAGTGAACTTACTCCTTACAACGTCCTTCCCTAGAACTTACCTCTATTTATTTGCCTACCTCCTGCAGGTCTGTCTCAAGCCTTGATCCCACTTGACCTGAGACTTTCAGAGGGACCTTATTAACTTCCTAAGAAGTTATTTTGCCCTAAAGTTTACAGATTTCTTCTGAAAAGTTGGATCAAACGGACTCACAGAATCAGCCAGACTTTCTCAAGTGCAACAATTCCAGAATGTACTAACCCTGAGATGCAACACCGGATCCCTTTTGAGTCATTGGTATGGTTGCCAGATAAAACATAGGACACCCAATTAAATTTAAATTTTAAGTAAACAACAATTTTTTTTTTTTTTTTTAGTATAAGTGTGTCCCAAATATTGCATGGGACATAAGTATGTCCCCAGTAGTGGGTGCAGTATAAATTCACACCAAAAAGTGATCTGTTGTTTATCTGAAATTCAAATGTAACTCACATCCTGTACTCCTTTTGCTAAATCTGGCAACCCTCATCATTGGAGAAAGAGGTTTTCTGGCCAAGTGAATTTTACCCATGATGGAAGCCAAACCCATAAAATACCAAAACTTTAAAAAGTAACCATGAAGGAAACGTTAATGGTATCAGATAGCTCCCCATCTTTTGAGTTGGAATATATGGATGCACCCCAAAACCTTCTGGATGAGTGGAAGTCATTGATATGAATATTAATTATTGCATTCAAATATTGTATTGTGCATTCAAAACTACTGGAGGACATTCAGGGCTGCTTGTCTCTCTATGGAATGCCACCAGAAATCTGTGATTGTAGAATTTTACAATCTGTGGGTTTTTTCATTTTTTTCTCTTTTTTTCCTCATTATTGGGCTATCAGTTAACCCCCCTGTGGCAATTAATATTTATTTTCCCAGAGTCTAAAAACACCAAACTTTTCTTCTGCTTAACCTGATATCAGTAAAAAAATGAGATATTAAATCTTGCTGGTAATATGTATACACAAAGATTATAGGCTAGCATGGAAAAAGGCATTGAGTTTGTGATAATTATTTTAACATTTCAGAGATTTTTAAAAGCCAATTTCCAGTCTTTTAATATTATTTTCTCAAACATTCACTCACTCAGGCATTGAAATAATAAATGTCATTATGTAATAGAGGTTTACGCAGACCCCCATGGCTTCAGCATTTTATAAAATAATATTTATAATTAGTTTTTAGAAAACCATATCTTTAAAGGGCTGGAGGGTGATTAAAAATTGAATGTTGCCATCTGAATATTATATATCTTCCAAATAGTGTATTCACTCAATTTACATAATTACATGAATCCTGTGAGCGGATTCCCACCTGGTCTCATGTCACTGTGCTGAGCAGTGTCATTTAAACGTGGAAAGCACAGCGTCCTCTCCCCTACACCTTGCTTCACGTGGTCTCAGGATCCATATTGCGTAATAACCTCTCTTGCACCTTTAAGGTAGATCTGAAACTTTCAGCTAAATAGCAAAGGAAAAAGAAATCTTTTAGCTGCGAATGTCAAGGGGGACACTCAGCTTTTAGTGGAAAGTTGACTCTCGTCCTTAGCCATTCACTGTTTCTTCCTCTGGGAATCTTTGTCTAAAGATTCTAAGTCCTCATGACAGTTGTCAAGGAACAAAGAAGTCATGGGTGGCAGTTATTCATAGAAATTGGGGATAACATTCCTGCATCAAAATTCTTGAAAATGCGTCCACCAGATTACCCAAAGGATGTAACCTGCCTCAAACATCTGTCAAAGCCCATTATCTGTGAAGAGGCTGCTTTCTGTGGAAAAAAAAAAGGCCCCCCCCCATTTCAATGGTAAATCTGATCTGCCCATAAGTTAGGTGAGACCCATAATCACACCATGGGTCTGTCCAAATGTGTAGCTCCACCAGCCTGACCCATCGCCTTCTCTTGACCTGGGTCACTGTCTTGGGCCAGTCATGGGTACTTGCCATGCCTTTTTCTGGGCAATGCCTAAGAGCAGAGCAGTTTTAAATGGCTTTGTGCATCCAAATCAGCAGGGCAGCTGTTGAAATCTGTGCAGGTTCCTGAACCTCACACTATACCATGAAGCCAGATGCCCTAAGATGTTGAACCATACCCCAAGAAACACCTTTCTGCACCAAGTTTCATGGGGCTGGGGACCATGTTGGTCTTGCTCACTGCCTATTCCCTGCACTGGCCTAATGCCTGGCTTGTGATAGGTCCTCAATAGATGCTTGGTCAATGATGAGATTAGGTGGAGGCGCGATGGGTGACACAGTGGGTCAGTGGCGAAGGAGACTTCTTGGGTGAAGGAATTCCTATTACCATGACGGATGAGTTGTAAACAGTTTCTTTGAGGTTGTGTGTGTGTTTTGAATTATCAATAAATACCATTGCTTTTTTTTTAAAGTATAAAAATACTACACTGGGATGTATGGTTTCATTATAATATATTCTTTTTAAAAAGTATTTTATTTATTTATTTGAGACAGAAGAGAGAGCGAGAGCACAAGTGGGGAGGGGAAGGCTAGAGGGAGAGAGAGAAGCAGACTCTCTGGTAAGCAGGGAGCCTGATGCGGGGCTTGATCCCAGGACCCCAAGATCACGACCTGAGCTGAAGGTAGATGCTTAACTGACTGAGCCACTAGGCGCCCCCATTATAATATATTCTTATCCTTCCTTCCTCCCCTTCTCTTTTCCTTTCTTTCTTCCATCCATCTATCTTTATGTATAGAGAAGTCTAGTGGGTACCTGGGTGGCTCAGTCTGTTAAGCATCCAACTCTTGGTTTCAGTTCAAGGGTTGTGAGATCGAGCCCTGCATTGGGCTCTATGCTTGGTGAGTCTGTTTGAGATTTCCCCCCCTCCACCCCCCATCCCCTTCTGCTTCTTCCCCTGCTCATGCTCTCTCTCTCTCTCAAATAAATAAATAAAATCTTAAAAAAGAGAGAGAGGGGTAGGAAAACGTTCATTTGATGCTCAATTTTAAGTGGTGAGATTTTAGGTAACTTAAATTCTTTTTTTGTATTACATGAAATTTTATGGCTTTTGTAATAATTTATCAAGACAAAGTCAATAATTATTTAAGCTTTAAAAAATACATGCTCTTTGGCAGATTGTTTGGAAATTAGGGTCCATTAGCACATCTGGTCTCAAAATCTGCCAAAGATGGGTGAGAAGACAGTGTGCATCAGCTCTGGTGGCCAAGGTCTGCTTCTTCTTCTAGAATTCTGCACAGGCCCCTGACCTGTATCTTAGACCACGCCTCCGTTGTTCTTCAAAGTTCCCTTCTCTGAACCCAACATCCCAGACCCACTTGGAAACTATCCGTATCTTGGATTCATCGGCTGGATTCTTCAGGCCACAAGAGTGTGGGCAGTTTGCCTGGGCTTCAGGTTAGGAGTGAAAGCCACTGCACTGAGGGGTATGCCCCGAGCCCACTTGAAGGTCTTTGGGTCTCTGGCATTGGGGTCTGTACGTATGGAAGGAAAAGGGGAAGAAAAAGGGCATGTTTTAAATAGGTCAAATCACCCTTGTAGGAGTTTTTCTGGGGTCTTGTCCCTTTGTGCAGGGAATGGAGGCCAAATGTGTATACTCTTTAGGGAAGAGCTGACCCCAGTTGGATATCTCAGCTTGTGTCCCATCTGACCCCAGACCAACATTTCATTTTACTCTTTTCAACCCTGTTGCATAAAATCTCAAGCTCTGCCTTTAATTTTCCTGAGTGGTTTCCAAATATACTTTTCTTGAAAAAAAGTTCTGCTTAGTGCCCCCATTGAGTGACCACCCACCTGATATTGCCAGAACTAGATCCCCATTCCTTTCCCAAGAAATGTCTCTCCCATCTCCTACTCTGGCACAATCAGTATTATGAACTAACCAGACCCACTTCTCTACTTCCTTGGGCATACAGGAGAACTACATTTCCCAGCTTCCTTTGCAGTTCAGTGGAGCCATGACTTTCTGGCTAGTGTAATGTGAATAGCAGTGACGTAAGGCAGTTTTTGACTGGGCCCTAACACCTCTGGAGAGGTCTATGTCTTCATTGTACAGAGCTTGAAAGGCTTGGGAGGCAGAGCTTGAGAGTCTCTGTGTCTTCATTGCACAGAGGGAGAGGATCCAGCGAAAATGCGGAAGAAACACTCTGAGGTCCTAGGGAACAGTAGAATTAATTAAATCATGTAGCCTGGGAACCTAGGTCACTCTGTGAAGAAGAAAACTGTGGGAAATAAACTTTTATTGTGTTTTCCTCTTATGTTTAGAGAATTTTTGTTCTTGTAGAAAAATAGCCAACTCTAACCAAAACCCCTGCTTATACTTCAAACCCACTTAAAACATTCCCATCTCTTTCTAGACCTCCTGAGTATCACAGATGAAGTTAATCTAGATTGATGTCTTCCTCAGAAATGTTCTTATCATAGTTATTGTAAAACATTTTCTCGCATCCTGTCCTTTCTCACTAGACTGGGAGATCAGAGCTTTGTCTTATTCATCTTTGTAAACTTATCACTGACCACTGTATCTGGAACGTTCTAGGATTTCCTGGGAAATGGTGGATGCATTGAACTAAAGTCTGTTTGACCAAATTTTGTGTTCTTGTATACTTTGCATCTCAGACTGAGCTAGAGGGGAAAGAACCCAACGTTGACGGGATCTGAAGTGCAAGTTCAAGTCTCAATTGTCCTCTTCTGTGTAGTAAGCAGGTCTGAGGTCCTCAGGGAAATAATTATATTTTCTTCCTCCTCCCACTTCCCATGAACATGGCTGCAGACAGTTGCCCAAACATGGCCAAGGAGAGGGACCACTGTTAGAAGGCATGGTTCAACTTTCCCGAGAAGGTGGTTAGAACGAGCTGGAAAAGATAGGGACATCCCCAGATACCTATTTGGCGAAGTGATAGTGATCCCCATTTCTGCCTCAAGACCAGATACCAAGCAGTCAGGGCAGAGAGTCCCTGTCCAGACAATTTCTGTTCAAGAATGAAATGCCTTTTTATGCAGACTAGAGGAGAAGAAACTCACCCGACTGAAGAGCTAAGAGAGGGCACACAGCAGTGGCCCAGGAGGACCCCTTCCGTTCTGCTCTGCCTATCTTCACTCTTCTGGGAAATGCGTTGCATGACTTTCCTGGGGTGGAGGGCTCCAAAGTACAAATGTGCACCCACAGCAGTTTCCATGATGTGTTTTCTCCCTTTTTACCATAACTCAAGAAAGTCAATGCATTTAGAAACTAGAGTGGTTTTCTTCAGACATTCAAGTTACATTTTTACTTCCTCAGTTCAGCTCTCAAACTCCTCATCCTAATTGACCAAGAACTTGAGAAAAAAAAAATGGAGAAGGAATATCCTGAATCATTTACCTAGAACTTGGACAGGGTTTACACCCTGTCAAGGGCCAATGGAACTTCTAAGAAATCAGAAAGAGGTGGGAGTCCCAGAATTCTGTTCTACAGAGCCATGAAGTTCACAGATGCCAAGACTGGCTCGGTGGTGCATGGAGACTGGGATCACCAATGAAAATTTGCAATTAATACTGGGAGGTCAGTCCCCAGACAACACTATGTAAACTCCTGCAATGTCTTATTTTCTGTTTTAGGCAAAGGGTAGACAGTTTGTATGCTAGTTACTGTCCATTCATTTCACAGGTGCTTACCATAAGCTGGCCACAGAGATTTGGTTCCTACTCATAAGCAGCTCAAGTTATCCCTCCCAATTCAATTTTCTCTGGGAAGTTATTCACTGAGTGTGTTTCATGTTTTAAATGAGCTCTTAATACACGGAGGTTATCAATCTAAATCACTGGAACCTGGACCAAATATTTTTGCCCTGGAAGTGGCCAGAAAGGATGACTTGAAGGTAGAAGAGGGAATGAAGTTTATTCTTGCCAAGAAAGGGGGTTCGCTAACAGGTTTAGGTGGGGGCTGGGAATCTCAGGGCATCAGGAAGTAGAGAGAATTTGAGCAATCCTCCAGATACCGTGTTTCCTCCGGAGTGTTCTGCAGAACTCTAGTGAGGAATATGCTTTGGGTAAAAGTGTTCTGTGGCCAGACATGTTTGGAAAATTTTGTATATCATATCAAGATGTTTGCAAACATCTTCATGTGACATCATAAGGACTCTAGGAAGTTTTATAGGAAAGAAAACTAATCATGTTTCTCCCACCCCCGACCCCAGGCATCCCAGACTTATTCTACAATAAATTATTTTGTCACTTAATACCAATCCACATTGCACACATCTGGCATTTTTCTCACCACAAATTATGAAACCCGGAACATCATTCTATCCAAAAGGAGTTTTTGGTAGTCAAATACATATTTCACAATTATTTTTATTAATGTACCTAGTTGCTTGGGGCTATAAATCATTCATTGCGTGTATATTATGGGGACCTCTCAAAGATATTATGTTGTATTATGTGACGTTATAAAGTACGTCATATATACAATATCGAGCCATATGATCATATATGTAGTGGGTTGAAAGTATTTATTATTTTAACAGCCTACACCAACACTGTGCTTAGAAAGGAAGGGAATCTGGAAAAGACTTTTGTGAAGAAGATAAGACCCAAGTGTATATATCATCAGGCACAGTAGTCATCAGAGAAAGGAAGAGATCAATAATTTCGTTTGGGAAGAGAGAACAAGGAAAGAAATCTGTCAGGACGAGAAATATGCCAAGGAATAAGGCAGAAGGGAGGAAGTTGGTGTTTAGGTTTTAAAATTTTAGTAATTTTTAGGAACTAACCAATTCAAAATCAACTTCAAGCTGTTTGTGTTGCTATCATGTAAATCCCTGCGTCCCTGCAAAATTATCAGCAAGGATTTTTATACACTCACACACTTTGCGCTAATGTTTAATTAGATGGGAATTGAAAATAGTTGTGTGGGTCGATACAGTACAGGGAGTACAACCCTAAGGGGGTGGGGGTGCCCCAAACTGAAGCGTTCAGTGGGAGTGGGAGCCCAGAGGTCTCTAGGGTAGTTGTGGGGTTTTCACAGAGGTCTGGGTATACAATGGGGGTTTGATCATTTTTATCTGTATCTTATGGAGCTGGAAATCCACATCTGGGGTATGTGTGTGCATGTGTGTGTGTGTGTGTAAAGTGATGGGTAGAAATAGAAAGAGAGAAAGAGGGGAATAGAAATAAAGATATGGAAATAGAGGTCTTTCAGAATCTTCATTTTCAATTATAAATGTTTCATAGCTTGGAAAATGTATAAAAAGTGGTTTTCTCTGAAACCCTGCACAAGGCAGCTGTGGAGGAGGGAGGCAGGAGGCTTTGGGAATCAATCTGTAGAAGCCGCAGCAGTTGACCGCAAGTCTGTGGCCAGAGGGAAAGGGGAAGGAGAGCCCGGCTGTCTTCTCTACATGTGGAATTCGCTCAGGGCTCAGGTAGAACAGCACAGTCCTATTCTGGGACCAGAAAGACAAACAAACGTTCACAGGCAGGTTTGGGGAGAAGTGACTAAAGAGTACAGAGATAGAAGGAGACGAGGGGCTGGGGCTCAGTGTGAAGGGATTACAAAGAGTGAAGCAATGATCTTAGGTTGCATAAAACAAGGTCTGCTGTCTAGAATGGAGGAGGTGACAGTCCTTTTTTGCTCTGGGCTGGCCAATCTACCTCCTTTCTGGATTCATGCTTCTTTTGGGGGCTGGGCCACCAGTAGTTTCCAGAGTGACCTTAGTGAAGTGAAAAATCTGATCATGTTAGCCTCGTCTTTAAAACCATTCAATACACACCCCTATGTTCATGGCAGCAATATTTACAAAAGCCAAGAAATGGAAGCAGCCCAAGTGTCCACCGATAGATAAATGGATAAAGAAGATGTGGCACACACACACACACACACACACACACATGCACACGCACACACACACAGAGGACTATTGCAATCATAAGAAGGATGAATCTTGCCATTTGTGACAACATGGATAGACAGAGGGAGTATTATGCTAAGGAAAGTTAAGTCAGACTGAGAAAGACAAATACTATAGGATTTCACTCATATCTGGAATCTAAAAAAGAAAGCACACGAATAGACAGGCAGAAAGCAGAATCAGACCATAAACACAGAGAATGGACTTAACGGTGGCCAGAGGGGAAAGAGGCAGAGGGCTGAGGAAAACGAGGGCAGAGGAGTGGGAAATACAGCCTTCCAGTTAGGGAACGAATGAGTCATGGGACTAAAAGGCACAGCATAGGGAATATGGTCAATGGTATTGTGCTAGCATCCTGTGCGGACAGATGGTGGCTACCCTGGTGGTGCGCAGAGCGTATTACAGTCCTTGAATCACTACATTTTATGCCGAAAACTAGTGTAACACTGTGTGTCAACTATACTTACATTAAAATTTTTTTTTAAACCATTTGATGGCTTCCCGTTGCACTGAGAAGAAAATATGCCCTCTTCCCCCTAGCTTACAAGACCCCTCATGATCTTTCCTTCTGCAGATCATTTCCATGAACCAGTTGGCTTAAAATGTTCTCTCTCTCACTTCCTCTCATGGCCCAGTCGACTTCTGTTCATCTGTTATATCTCAGATCGGATGTCACTTTTTCAGCTAAGCTTTCCTTGACCTCCGAGATCAAGTGATGCAATCCATTCTCATTCCACCTGCCCGTTCCCTTCCTGGTATTTATTTCCCAGCAGAGGACCCTTCTCTGCACTGGTGCGTGGTTGATGAATCCTGGAGGGAAGTCCTTCAGCCTAAAGAAAGGTGGGGAGGTTTGAGCGGCATCCACCCAGATGGCTTTTCTCCCCATCTTGGGACGTCAGCAGGTTGGGATGAAACCAAGGATATTATCAGCCTCCGAAGTTGAGTGGAGTATTAGCTGATCCTCAAAGCCAGTGGTCTTTAAGCTAATATATATATATATATATATTTTTTTTTTCCCAAAAGATACATAAACAAATTTGTTTTTGGATCATCAACTGCCATATGAATTCCTCTAATATTTGTCTAATTGAGAAGGCTCCTTGAATTTCTCCTTTTGATGTCATAATTTCCCGTTTCCCATGAAAAATGGAAAAAAATAAAAAAACCTTTTACCCATTGAGAATCTCATTACGGTGCATTGCACTCACATGAAAAACTTCCAGGGAACCAAGGAAAGGGATGATGCCAAACATTAAAAATATTTTATGGTGTTAGATGATTGTGTGATAACTCATTGCAGTCATAACTTGAGTAGCAATGGTTACAAAAGAAGCTTCCATTTCTATATACTTGTTTTTGTGGACAAATTTTCTAAGCATTTAATGTCTATAAAGACAGATAAACAAACAAACAAAAGGAATAGAATCAATATGGAATCCTCTTTCTTTCATATAATTAGTCATAATCATCCTCAGAAACATACACAGCTTCATGGATCCATTTCATTGAAAGATGCATTTCCAATACGATTGTATTATTTCTGCTTAATAAATATTTATCAAAATTTGTAATGTATCCATCTTGTTTTAATGCATGGCTTAGTAATAATAAAAATGGTATCTCCATATAGAAGAAATACTTTTTAATACTTAGAACCGTATAGCCCTAGGAATTACAAATGAAATTTAAAAGTCAATTTATGTACATATTTTTGTAGCAGATAAATATGATCAATAAAGGATTTTCAAGCATCAGAGTATATTACAGGAGCTTAAAGTTCTGTGGGGAAGTGAAATGAAACCCTCAGTTCTTGGAGAAAAAGGAAAATGTAAACTATCTGTTACACAAGAGCTCGTTCATTTTTTTTAAATAGACGGAGGTGGTTATGAAATTGCTATGATCTTTTTTTTTGGAGTCTATGGGCTACATTTTACAGTTTTGTCTAAAAAAGGTCAATATTCACAATATACCAGAAACGGTACCCTTTGCAAGGAAAACTCTTTCGGTGAGTAAGCAAACAGCGAGTTTGAAGACCAAGGCCCTAAGGCACTGCTCCGGGCCGTCGGAAGGCAGCCCAGCTCTGCCCGTTGACATGGGCTCCACTGATCATTTGTGCACCTTGAAGCGTCTTCCCTACTCTCAGGACTCCACGCCGCTTTCTCAGATCATCTCTCATGACTTATAATTATGCACTAAAGAAGACCTGACCGAAATTCAGAGGCGTCGCTGACTGCAAACTCCGTGAAGACAGGGCTTTGCCTGCTTATGCTCATCTTCTTATCTCTAGATAAGTGCTAGCTTGGGGCTTCGAGCTTCATAGAAGCTAAGGAATTATTTGTGGAATGAATGGATGAGTGAAACAAAGGGAAAGCCTTTAAAAAGCGAGTCCTCCAGGATAGCAATGCTTCCAGGTTACTAGTATGTATCCATTCCTCATTCATTGTTTGTTTCCTTATTTGCAAGATTACCTGTGCACTTCCTATGTGCCTGTGTGTTTGGTGATGTAACTTGCACATGGAGGGCAGGAAAGAGCTAAAGACTTGACTCAGGGGGACTGGGAGAGATCTTGGCTCCTAGTGGCAGTCAGGCTTTTTTTTTTTTTTTTTTTTTTAAGAATTTTATTTATTTCCTTGACAGAGAGAGAGAGCACAAGCAGGGGGAGCAGCAGGCAGAAGGAGAGGGAGAAGCAGGCTTCCTGCTGAGCAGGGAGCCCAGTGTGGGGGCTGGATCCCAGAACCCTGAGATCGTGACCTGAGCCGAAGGTAGACGCTTAACCAACTGAGCCACCCAGGCGCCCTGGCTTTCGATGTCACTTTGGCTACTCTGGAGTTGTCCTGTTTAAGACCAAGAGAACACCTCTGAAAAAGAAGGTGTTGGGGTACTGGGGGCCTGGGGTAAGAGATCCTGTTAAGTACACCCTCCTAGGAAAGTCTTCTCTCCTCCCGAATCTAGGAGTCTGTTGATGACCCCTTGCACGGTCACGGACACTGGGGCTAGAAGAAGAGCTCTGGGAGTGTTCCAAATTGTGCAAGCACAAAATACAGAGACTACAAAAAAATGCAAATAATTAAATGGAACAAAAACACATGGAGAAATCGAAGCTTCTCCTTTGTAGCGGCGAGCATGTTTGCCTTTTAGGGTGGCCCCCTCTGTCTCTGAGTTTAGGGAAGCCAAATGAACAAGAGGGCTCTTTCGAGCACTGCCTTGCAGCAAGTTGGCTTGGGGCACTCCAGAAAAAAACTGCTTTACAGCAAAACTACTCAAAAGAAGGTGAAGAGCTAGTGGCCAGAAGAAAGACATCCGAGCACGATTTAGTAAAACCCATGTCTGAACCCTGACTTTGCAATAACCAGCTGTGTAACTTTGGCAAATGACTTAACTTCTCTGGGTTTCAGCTTCCTCATTAGTAAAACGGGATTTCACAATACTTCTTGAATAAGAGAATGGATATGAAAGCGTTCGCTTCATGAGAGATTGTCCAGTACATGTCAGAACAGTTGAAAAATAGGGATTTCTAGAATAAGACTGGTATCTGGACACCCAAGAGCAGAGTTGAGAGAGTTGGGTAAATAGGACAATCTTTGGGTCCAACTATGGCTTGGACATGTGTGTGCTTACAAACGTCCGTAAATCTCTGGGTCTAAGAAGGTTCTCAGCCTTGACCCTTGCTGACACTGGGGGCTGAAAGGCTCTGTTGTGAGTGGTGGGGTGCTGCATTCTAGTGTGGTTAGGAGCACCTCTGCCCTCCACCCACTAGACGCCAGCAGCTCCCCTGTGCAAAGCTGAACAACCAAAAATGCCTCCAGACATCGCGAAGTATCTCCTGGGTTGGGGGGTAAAATTGCCCCTGGTAGGGACCCGCAAGTCCGCAAGATGAACTCACATGCAGGAAACTCTGTGTGTGTGTGTGTGTGTGTGTGTGTGTGTGTGTGTGTGTGTGTGTGTGTGTAGAGAGGAATTAACGGGGGGGGGGGTGGCTAAATATTCAATGTGCCAATAACTTAATAAGGCAAAATCTGAGCTTTTTCTTTTTAGAGGCAACCCAAATAATTCGTAAACTTAAAGAGCAAGCTGTCAGTTACTATAAAGCGTACAGCATATATTCGCTTTGCAACATTTCTTCACACGGTACTATCATTGTCTATTTCTTAGGCCAGTTCCCCATTGACTATTAGCTTCTTGGGGGTAGAAACCACTTCTTTTTTCTATACCTTAGGGCATGGCAGAACACCCAGCCCATAGTTGTTGAATAAAGGCAGTATTTACTGAATGAATGGAAGAAGTCAGAAAACTTTAGTGTGGCTTAGAAACCATACAATGGCTCTTACAGATCTATTGAATAAGAACGATGGTATATGCTGTGTGAAGAGGTTTCTTTTAATGCTTAATAAGTGGACCAACTCACCTGAATAGTTACAGAAATTCAGAGATTCAACTTCAACCCTGAGAACTGAGGCCAAATTCTTTTTTGACTGGATGAGTAGATGGCTGGATGGAAGGAAGGAAGGATGGATGGATGGATGGATGGATGGATGGATGGAAGGATGGAAGGATGGATGGAAGGATGGACGGAAGGATGGACGGAAGGATGGATGGAAGGATGGATGGATTGGTGGATGGAGAAAGATATGAGGTAAAGATGTATGTAACAATTCTTAAACACAGAGAAGAGTATGGAAAGAGTATGGTAATGTTGACAACAGCAGAAACTAACATTTATTGAAGCCTTATTCAGGTTTAAGCACTGTATTGGTGTTTTTGTATGTTATCCTATTTAATCCTCATAATGATGAAGGTATTATTGTTCCCATGTTAAAACCAAGGCTGAGTGAGATTAAGCAACCCACTCCAGATGGAAGGATAGGCCTATGAGCCCAGCCCTAAGTGTCTCAAATATCCAAGACAATCTTCGGTTGCACTGCTTTATAGAAGACTCCCCCATCCAAAATGGAGGGCACAGACCTGTGAGGGACTGTGTCTTGGTCTTCCAGTCCCCCATCTCCTCCCCCCAGCGTGGTAGACACAACCTGGCTCTAGCTACTGGCCTGGTGCTTCTCCAATAGGTCTTTGACAAAATATTTAATGTATTTATTTGAGAGAGAGAGAACAAGGGAGAGAGCACATGAGGGGGGTGGTGGAGGGCCAGAGAGAGAGGAAAAAGCAGACTCAGCAGACTCCTCGCTGAGCAGGGAAAGTGGGGCTCGATCCCAGGGCTCCAAGATCATGACCTGAGCTGAAGGCAGGAGCTTAACCGACTGAACCACCCAGGCACCCCGACCTCCCAGCAGGTCTCTTTGCTGCCAGAACCTGTTGGCAGTGTTGACAGGTCACAACCCACGTGGCTTTGGCTGGGTGCCCACCCCACACAGGGCCCCCACACTATCAGGAGCCCAGGGCAGGTAAGTTCTGGGGTAATTACCTCTCACCATGATTGCAAGCTGCCTGTGGCTGTGTTCATCACCAAGTGAAAAGATGCCTTTTCTGTTGGAAGCCCATCCCTCACCAGTCAAACCAGAAAGGAAACACAGAGGGCTAAGCCATCTTAATGCTCTCCAATCCCGTCCACTGTGTGTGTGCATTTTAACACACGCTTTTACATGAGTCCCACAGCCATTCTGGAGAGAGCACTCTCGGGAGCCTTGAACTCCAGAATAAGCTGTCAGCTCCATCTGGCATTCCCCAGTGAGGCTTACGTTCATTCATTCATTTCATAAATCAACCACATTTACCGAGGTTCTTCTACGTATCAGACATGGTGTTAAGAGTGGGAACGAGACAGTCAAGGGCATGGAGCTTGCATCTGGTGGGAGGGGACGGAAAGCAGAGGAATAATGAGACGAGTCCTAGGGAATCAGAAGATAGGGAAGTAATTGGGGGTGGGCGGAGCTGCGGAAACGCAGGTGATCGGGGAAGACTGTCCTGGGATGAACAGGGTGAAGTGCCCTGACTGAAGCCCTTGGGGAGGGGATTGGGGCCCATGAGGGTGGAGGCCACTGAAAAGCCCCGGGGTCAGAACGAGGCCTGTGGCTGTGTTTTGAGGCATGTACGTTGAGTTATAGGATTAAAAAAAAATAAAATGGGAGAGGAAAGGGGGAGGGTGAGAAAGAGAAATCCAAATCTGTTGTGAGCCACAGAAAGTTTGAAGGAGGTAGGGCCTAAGATGGGAGCTTTGGCTGCCCCAGAAAAGGGATAATATGGTCGACACAGAAGAAAATGGAGCTACTCTTTATCTGTCAGCAGATACTGAGCCAAATGCTTGACATATGTTGCTTTATTGAATTCTTCTTAAAAGCATTGAGTAAATCCTTGTAATATATCATGATGCTTATTTCATAGATGGGGAAACTGAGGCTCAGGGAGTTTACATACATTTTGCTTGGTCATCGTACTACGGCCGATGGGGTTCAGATCTTCAAACCTAGCATTTCATGTCTCTAAAAGGCATTGCCCCGTCCCCGATGAAGGGCTAGACCCTCCGAGGGTGAGCACCAGAGTGTCTTGTCTGGGGTGGAATACAGGTAGAATTTCCCGGGGATGAGAAGGGGGAGGGTGGTATAGATGTGAACTCTTCCTAGGGCTACACGTTTGGTGGGGAAGGCAGAGGGCTTGGGCAGAGTAGCTTGCGTGGGTAGGTTCCGGAACTCAGATTTAGTTCACTGAGTATATTAACAACAAATATAGTGATTAGACAATTGAGTATGTGAGTAAACACTGAGTCGTAATATGCACATCCATTCAGAATGTGCCAATTGGGGTGCCGATCCCTGTCTCTTCCATTTGGATCTGTAGACCTGTCTTCCCCTAGACTAGAAGGCAAGGGTCATTAGTTTTTTAAAGATAGGTGACATGTCCAGACGGTATGATGAGTTACATAGTGAAAAGTTCATCTTCCTTCTCCTTGAGAAACCACCAGAATCAGTTAGACCATTTTAAACTTAAAGGGTGAGTTTGAGGGCTTCCAATCCTTGTTACTTTAGACGATCTCCTGTACCTTCCTAAGCCCCATTTACTCCTTAATTAAACACATAATTACTAAGCACCTACTGGGGCAAAGCCTTTGTTTCTTTTTTGGTATGTTTTCTATGGTGCTGTAACAAAGGCTCGCAAACTCAGAGACTTAAAACGACACAATTTATTCTTTTACAGTTCTGGACACCGGAAGCCCAAATGAGTGGGTAGGCTGCATTCCTTCTGGAAGCTCTAGGGGAGAATCAGTTTCCGTGCCTTTTCTAACTTCCAGAAACTACTTGCATTCCTGGGCTCCTGGCCGCCTTCCTCGATTTTCAAAGCCAGCAGAAAAGCATCTTCAAATCTCTGTCTCTTGCACTCTGATTCTCCTGCCTCTCTGTTTCCCTTTTAAGGGTGTTTCCAATTAGATTGGGCCCAACTGGGTAATCTAACATAATCTCCTTATCTCAAGATCCTTAAGGGGCTTTGAAATCCCTTTTGCTTTATAAAGTAACAAATTCACAGGTTCTGGGGATTAAAATGTGGACATGATTGGGGGCCATCATTCAGCCCTCCATGCCATTGAAAATGGAAATATGTATGCCCAAGTCAAAAAAAATCCCGTATCTCTGAAATAAATTATAACTCGTCCAATTCTCTCCACCCATAGACGCCACCCGGTTGAGCCCCCTGTCATCTTTGCCTCAGGTCACTGCAAAGCCTGTTCAGCAGGCTCCTGGTTCCTGGATCCCTCTTCCTGTCCATTCGCCACTCTGCAGCCAGGTGGCCTTTCTAAGCACACAACTGGCTCATACCGTTCTTCTAGAAACATCTCAGTGAGTCCCCCTTGGGCTCAATATGATGTCAAACCTCCTCTACAGAGTTAACAAGATTTCTCATAATGCCACCCTGCATCCATCTTGAATGTCTTCCAGCTCCTCGAGTGCCCCGCCAAGCCCCGGTCTTTGCATTGCTCTTTTCATCTTTCAGATCTCAGCGTAGGTGTTTGCCCCCTCCAGGAAGCCCACCTGATTCTGCAGAATTGGGCTAGATTAGATCCTGCCTCTATGGTCCAAAGGCTGTGCTGTATCATCTATCACACCCTCACTGTGCTGAATGGCCATCCATCGTGCTCACCTGCATGTTTCATAAAAATTTATTACGCGAGTGTATGCATGAATACATGAATGAGTGAATAAGAGTCTCGCTGTAGAAACAGACTCTCTCTCTCTGGTCTCCACCCCACCCTGATATTTATCATCAACCTTGATTCTTGGAGTGCAAAGCCTATTTGGGAAGGTGGGAGCTGGTACGGAGGGCAGCCGGTAGTAGCTTGTCATTAGAAAAGTAGCCATACGTATGTACCTGCGTGCATTTTCTTTTTTTGGCGGGGGGAGGGGGTGCATCTGACAGATTTTTAGCTGAGTTTTTAGAGTTGGGGCCTTGCCTTCCTCTCTAGATCTAGAGAGACCGACTGTGCAGAGCAGGAAACCATCAACAGCCAGAAACAGTTCAACAAGAAGCATTTGCGGGTGTAGACTTGCCTGCAGACACACTGCGCACTCACTAGGTTTTAAGGGAAAGCACCTAGAAAGGGTTCTCTGCACCAACACGCACCCTCTTCTCCTTAACCTTCCCCTTCCACAGAATATTCCTGGCTTTCCTGAAAGCCAGGTACCAGGTCCAGCGAGCTGGAATTCCCCAGAGAAGGGAGAGAGTCGGGCTGGGGACTCTGGCAGGGGGGCACTTTCTTCCTGCTCCCGGACGTGCCAGGCGAGGCAACGAGCCACACATGCAGCTTGTTTTGCTGGAAAGAGCAGCCCCAGCGAAAGGCACGACGTGGCAGCATCTCTCCGGGCGGGTGGCAGCTTACAAGATTCCACTCTTCCCATGCCAGCCTGGCAGCCAAGATGGCGCGGCGGGCTCTCCTCCCAGGAGAAACCTCTGCCTCTCACAGGAGGTGGATTACAGGAAGGATGTGGGTGTTCCGCGTGCATATCAGGGATTCTTCAGCGGGGGGAGAGAGCAGATGAGGTGGTTGGGCAGCCGAACTTGCCAAAGACACAGGGCACATTTGATACAGGCGGCCGCTCTCCCAAGCCCTAGGTGGAACTCTTTCCTCCCTCTCCCTCACCTCCCTTCTCTGGGCCGGCTGGCTCGTTGGCTCCCCTCTCTCCCTGGTCGCCACAGTCCTGTAGGAAGAGTAACTTGTTATTTCCTCCAGGAGGGCACAAGCTGTGTCTCCAGCGCCTGAGAGAGGAAGCTCCTTCCAAGACACAGTCTCTCCACATTCTCTCTCTTGTCTCCAAAGCACATGTCCTGGCCACACAGGGACAGGGAATTTGAAAGGCTGTTATTTCCAGACGAAAGCAAAGTAGGCTTAACTCACTTCTTGTCTGGGGGTAGGTCTTCCTAAGCAGATCCTGGCCCCGAGGCCGGAGGGTCTCATGGCTATTGAACATGGCGGTCACCTGGGGTGTGAGCGAAGCTCCAGCTTTCTGGGTTTTTCCCAGACCTCATGGATCAGAACCTCTGGATGTAGGTCTTAGGAATCTGTATGATGCAGGGGTTGGGAACAGGGGTGGAGGTCAGTTTTCAGCAAATTTGCTGGCACACTTAGGATCCCAGCAGAGTGTGCAGACAAATTGGTTTTGGCTTCCGATAGGTCTAGATATGACCTTTGGCTGTGCTGCCCAGTGTGTGACCTTGGGAAAGGCACCTCTCCTCCGTCAGTCTCAGCTTTCTCAGCTGTAAAATGGGAACAGTCACAGCGTTCCCCGTCAAGGCTGCTGGGAGCATGAAATGTGGCTGTGTAGGCACAGTGCCCGACACACAGTGCGTGCTCCGCAAATGGCAGCTGGCCCTGATCGTGTGGTTTGGGGTAATTATGTCTGGGTGTGGAAAGGATCTCCCATCTGCTCTGGGCCAAATGCCCAGTTTTGCTCTAGGAAGGGGTGGGAGCTTGAAGTCTAGCGAAACATGCCGACTGAGATGTGACCAGGAGGTGGTAGGCAGATCTGGGTTTGAATCTTACCTCCAACAACGGAATGTTGGGCGAAATGTTCTATTTTTCTCAGTCTTCTTGATCTGAACCTTACAAATAACATTTGTCTTGAAAATTGCTGAGGGATATCAAGGGAAGTGTCTATCAATGTCAGTTTCTGCATTATTTCTGACTGGAACCATTCTGCTTCCAAATGCTATACTTCTTTGCTCATGGATTACACACGACTAATAATAACATTTAGGGAACGTGAGCAATTTGATAGCATTAAAATTTTACTTATTGAGAAAAATGGACGCTGACCATGGAAACTCTGAGAAACCGTGGCTGATCTTTGGGGAGACAGAGATCGTTCGTTTGCAGTGCAGTTCATGGGCCACAAAATGGAGCACAAAAAGGTAGCTTTAAAAAATTTTGATATTGTTAACATAGTAATATTTACATGAAAAAGAAAGGTCAGGTTGTGCTAGCACATAAAGAATGTGAGTTAGGAGGGGGTCCTCCCTGGGTTCACATTCCAGCTGTTAGAAGCTGTGTGACCTTGACTAAGATACTAAGCCTCTCTGGGGCTGAGTTTTGGCATCCGTAAGAATAGAAGGTTTTACCCACATTGCTGGTTTGCGGTGGGGTTAAAATGAGGCATAGTGTTACAAAGGCACACAGTCGGCATTCAAATGTATTTATATTAAGCCACACCTCTTTCTACTCTTCTTAAATGTCAATTTCTTAGCCAAGTCTCTTGGATTTTCTATATAGATAGCTTCATCTGCAAATAGTGATAATTTTGCCCATTCTTTATTAATAGTTAAACCTGGTTTTTGTTGTTTGTTTGTTTTTTGTTTTTCTCGGGACTAGGGCTTTCAGAAGGATGCTTAATGATGTGGTGACAGCCTCTCTCTTGTCATTGCGTCAGTGGGGATGATTCTGGGATTTTGTCATTAGGTGTGATTTTGTTGTAAAACTCTAGTGACGTCATCATATTCAACATCTCCCCCTATATTTACTTTAAAAAGATGTTTTTTTTTTTCCTATGAGGAATTGACTCTTATTAACTTTGTTTGTTTTTCTTTTTTTTTTTTTTAGTAGTTCTCAAAGTAATCCCATGGTCTTCTTTTTTCCTTTGGCTTTAACCTACTAATCTGTAGGACTGATGCTGATAATAGGCAACCATCCTTGCATTCCTGGAACCGACCCTACCTGGTCCACTTGGGACCAGTGAGACACTTGCCTCCTCCTCTTCCATCCTCTGGTCCTGTGGTCGGCCATTATCTTCTCTCTCTGATGCCCGCCTTCCCTGTGCCCTGACACAGTCCCTTCAGAAGGAGGGAGGGGACGAAGAGGGGGGCCTATTTGCGAGTGCACCCAGGAGGAGACTGTCACAAGACCAGCTGGACACATGGAGGGAGAAACCCATGAGTTCCTGGTTCCTGTTGGTTGAAGGTTTGGAGGCCTCCGGAGCCCGTTCCCTTGTGCCAACCCATCCCTTGCAAACTGCTGCTAGGGCAGACTCTGACCAGCTGCCAGGCACCTGACCTCATGTTCCTCTGACCACAGAGGACCAAGGCCATGTCTGCCCAAGGCCGTTTCCATAGAAATGCAAATACATAGCGAGAGTGCTTCCTCTTCAGGCCACCTTGCCCCTTTCTTCCCGTTTCTTCTAGATCTTTATGACAGTAGCTCAGATTTCACAACAGAGAGATGTGTCACTCAGTCACGCGGTTCCCTATGAAGAAATACATTTTCTTCTCTCTATTCTTTGTTGAAAGCACAGAAAATATGACAGATAAACTTCTGGGTCTTTATGAGGGGTCATGCTCATGTCTCCCACAGGGGACAGGGAGCGAAACAGGAGCTAAGCCCAGAGGGGTCTTTGCAGGGAAGCCTCACCCCAGGTTTGCCTGACAGAAGGGGAGTTCTCCCAGAAGGAGATGGGTGGTTCAGACTCAACTCTTCTGACCCCAAAGGTGGAAACTAGGATTTCTGCCTTCCTGGAAGAGGCCCATCTCCTTCTACCCTCCGGCTTGTCTCCCTCTGTGACAACGATCGTCAACTCAAAAAAAAAAAAAAAAAATTCTATGTGGTCCCCAGGGAGTGTGGGAAGAGCCCACTTTTAAACTTCAAGCTGTGTTGATTTGGGGTTGAGTTTTTGTATATTCAACTTCCTATAAGACCAAGCTCTGAGAAGACCAAGCTCTGAGAAGGGGCATGGGCAGGGCATAAGCAAGGAAGGACTGATGAAGCAGGCAGTGTGTCTTAGGTCCGATGCCCAGAGGAGACCCAGCGATGAGGATTCCCGTGTAGGTGACTTACGCAGGGAAATTGGTAAGGGAGGGGAAGTCACACAGGAAAGGGTAGGGAACCAAGCAAGGGTGTGTCCTCAGACGAAGTCTTGCAGAGATTGACTTCGGCCGGAGCCCACAACCACACTGGAGCATAAGTGAAGCCTCAGAGGTGTCCTGCCTGGAAGTAAGAGAGGTAGGGTTTCACACAACTTCCCACGACAGTGTGAGGTTTCCCAGGAGGATAACATTTCCTAGAAACGCCAGCTTTCTGTGTAGGTGGGAAGAGGGGGCTCGTGCAGCACAAGGGTGGTCCACTGAAAAAAAGAACCACAGAAGCCGAGGGGGGGGGGTCCCATAAGCAGTCAGAGGGGATCTGACAAGGATCTGGCCGCACCACCCCAATTGTTCTTCTCTGAAGGGAATAGTCATGTCACGGACCCAGGGTGAACCTGCAGATTCCCTGCTCTCAGACGGATGATGGCACTGGCATTTCTGGGAGTGGAGCCCACACCTGAATATCTGTCCACTCTCCATGTGACTCTAAGGCCTTCTGACGGTGGCCAGCCACTCCTGTAAGTGTTGAAATGGGCTGAGGGTGAGCTCACTGCCAGCAGCAAGTTGGGGGCCAGGGTAACAGGAAGCACGGCTCTTTAAAAAGGAAGAAAGGCAGCTGGGGAGATGGGACACGAGGCAAGCTTTGCAGGCAAACCCCCTTGAATTCCTCTCCTGGCCCCGGGGCTCTGTGACTTGGAGAAACCCCCCTCCCCTCAATTTCTTTGCCTCTGAGTCATAGAGCTTAATTCCTAGGGCTCTGGGGAGTTGGCCCATTCCTCTAGTCATTGGAGAAACATGTATCGAGTGCTCTGCATTTCAGCAGCCCGTCTCCTAGGTGCGTGGGGCATCGGAATTGAACAAGACACACAGGATTCCTGCCGTCGTGGAGCTCGGGGCTGGGCGGTCACATCCCGACCCTGGGAGATGGAAGCCTTCCTGAGATCCTTCTGAGTCTCCGCTTGTGGTTCCTCCGTCTTCCTGATTTTCCGCGGTTCTGCCAGGAGAAGGGCACGCACCAGGGGGTCAGAGGTGTTCCAGGACGTTTGGGGACAGATGCTGCTGTAGAAAGCCCACCAGTATGGAAAGCAGAACAGGACGAGACAGAAAGAACTGTCCGTCCGGGGGAAGAGGCAGCCTGGAGGGCCTGGTTACCTGCGGGAAGTTAACGGGCTAGGAAGCCTGATACGAGGGGAGAAAGATAAAAGCTCCCTGGATTTATCAGAAAATACCATATGTTACAGTGGAAAGGACCTTCAACAAAAAAGTCATTCTTCCATTTCTTCCGTGTTGATTTCCACAACCTGGATGTCAGCCAGCCCTCCTGGGACTGGGATAAAGTGGCCTCAAATCCCACTTCCACGGCCTTCTCGGGGGCCTCCCCCAGTTCTCATAATCACTCTGACTCACAGCCTCCTGCTCCGAAATCTGCAGTCTTCGTTCCCAACCGTATTGGTTTAGACGTCAGACAAGGCTCTTCACTTCTTCTTACCGAACAAAATCCAAGGACACACAAACCCAAACAACCACAATAAACACTCAGCCATGTGCTTGGGTCAAACCGAAGGGGAAGGATTTCCATCCCAGGAACATAAACAAATTTAAGGGGATAAGAGAAGCCCCATTGCCCAAATGCTTTGGGATCCTTCGGGTTGTCCCTTCCCTCCTCCTCCCCCCACACTCTGCCTTCTCCCGTTACCCCCCTTCCCTCCTCTGTGCTGTAAGAAAAGTCAGCACATTCCCCCCTTGCCTCGTGCAGAGCCACCGCCCCACCTTGGGGTTGTCCAAGCCTACCAGGAACTTAGTGAGGGTTTTCGCACACAGAGATAGTTACCTCCCTCTAAGGAATTCTCCTGCTGCTTGGATAGCAATGGTTTCTACCTCATTACAATCCCTTCAATACAATAGACACTAATGGGTCCCCTCGGTTACGGTTTCCACTACCCCCACCCCCATAACTAATTCAGAATTTACTTTATTTCTTGGGGCTACAAGTTTGCTCAAGTAGAAATCTTGCCCACTTCTCAGGCTTCTTTGGAGCATTAAGTGAAGTCACGGGTGTGAGAGTTTCTGGAAACCCTGAGCATAAACAGCTGTTTATCAGTTCTTCCAGCCTGGGCCCATTTATCACGATTCATTTCTGTAAGGATTACATTCTGGTTCCTAGCACGACTTCTCTGTAAGTTTACCGGACTCCTCACACATTTCATGGCAAGGTTTATCACTCCTTTCTTGAGGCTTCAAGAGTTAAAAGTATATAAAAAGTATATTATTTTCCCACTGGGCTATTATTATTAGTGTGGCTGGAAAGTTTCTTGAGGTACTCAACTCTGTTTTATTATTGTAGGAAATCAGAAAGAATGACAGGTAATTTTCACCTCTTTCCCTCTGGAAGGACAACCAAGCCCATGAATCTCAAAGATACAAGTTCTCCTTGATCCCAGGGAGAATCAGGACCTTTGGCTCAGGACTGAGCTTTACTGAGGCTGGCTTGCCTGAGAGTATCGCCCTCTGGATGCAAGTCCCTGGAGGTGTGGGTTCCTATATCTACGAAACGTGGAAGATGATATGACCTCTGTTGGGGCTAAGAAGTGGCTACCTCCTTAGAGAACAGCTGTTCCTTTAGCCCGTTCGGCATCCCTTCCCCCTGCTTCTGGTAATAGGACCACAACATTCCTTGGGGGATCACTCTTCCCCTATACTTAGTGAGTTTCCCAAGGGTTGACTTCGTTGTCATTTCCAAGGAGGGACATGGGACCACGTGGCCGATCAGAATGTCTCCCATACTTCTGGCCTCAGGTTCAAGCATGGCTCAGAGACTAAAGCCAGACGAGAAGGCTCAGTTTTTCACCCTGGGAAAGTCCTACTCATCTTTCGAGACCAGAACTAGGAGTTGCTCCCTACTGTCTACTCCCACGGAGTCTGTGCTGTCCCATCCCAGAGCCCATCACACGGTTCTCCTTTCTTGTCTGCCTTCCTCAAGGCTGGGAAGTGCAGGGACAAAGATAATTTTTAACTTAACGCCTGCACGTGGTAAGTAAATGGGCCCAGAGGAGCTGCTCAGTCAATTTGCATTAACTGGTGGTTGGGGAGGGCTTGGAGGGAGGGAGGTTCAATCTTGGTAACGGGGAGGGTCAGGCTGAGCAACGACAGGGCCCATAGCTCCTGATTTCGCACAGATCACACTTCAGACCTGATCTCCAAAGAGCCTTATTAAGAAAGCAGCAAAACTGAGAATTGCAGTGGAATCTCCGGCAGAGCTCCCAGCTCCCATTAATGACTTCTATAATAGCTTTTCATTGCCTTCTCTTTCCTTAAGAAAGTCTCACATTGTCATCCAGGCCTGTTAAACGTTCTGTGGGCCCATTATCAAAATAGCATTTTCAGCTTCACTGAACACATGTAAGAAATGTTGTTGTGTTTAAAAAAAAAAAAAACAACTATGAGAATAAGCACAGATTGTATTGGGGTAATTATCTCCTCTCCAACAGCCTTTTGGAAAAAGGATATTTCTAATTTTTGGAAAGCCGTACATCTCAAAGGGTAAGTTGTCGCTGATGAGATTAGTAGCCCAGCAATGGGAACCTGACATCAAGTTAATTTCTCCTCCCTCTCCGCCCTCTGCTTCTCCCGCCAACCCCTCCATCCCTGTAATAAGAAGGGAAGTCGCACAGGTTTCTGACGGATGCCGGCTGCGAGGGTCATTTCTGACTGCGTTTCTGTGGGACTATGAAGTCAGTCTGTCACTCCGAGGGGTGGACGGATCCCGCACCTGGGATGACGGCTCTGGGCTTTGACCAGGGTCACCCTGGGTTAAGGCCTGGCTCAGAGCCGCGGATGTGCTGCAGGCAAAGGTGGGTCCTTGGGGACTGAACACGCCCTCGGAGGAATCAGCCATCTTATGACCCCATCTCCAGCTCTGAGTGATGTTCTCACTGTTCCTGCAGGTGGCTCGGCCACTTAGCAGCCGTGAAGGCTCGGCATTTTGCTTTTGCAAACTCCAGGGTCCTCCTCTGTAAAACCTGAGGGACAGCGCCTGCCTCACATTTAGAAAGAAGGATCGAAGTTCTCAGAAAATGCAAATCTGCATAATGGCTACTAGAAAAGGCCACCTCTGTTCAGGTCACTGTCTTAACATCTTCCTATGCTCCTCTCTGATCTGAAAGGGACCCCGCCTGGATAGCTCCACATCTCGAGGCCCAGGGAGGAATTTGGGCACATCATGCAATGATAAGCAAACTGTTAAATATACAGAGGACGGCACAGGCTTGGCTCTGTGCAGCCAGGGAGTCTTCCTAGAGGGGGTGGCAAGAGGGCTGCACGCGGGAGGAAGGACTGGCATTCCCCAGGTGACAGGGGAACGGGCTCCTGGGCAGACGGCTCACGTGGGGTTTCATGGGTGTCTGGGGCAGATGAAGGTGGGGAACAAGGCTGGACCCAGCTGCCACGTGCAGCGGGCTGCATCCCACTCAGGGGCTTGTGGGTTAGGGTCTCAGGCTTCATGGGCTTGCAGATGGCCTGGTGAGTTTGTGAAACATGTAGCACCGTGGGGTGGGCTCAGGAATCGAGCTTCTCTCCCAGCTCCTGGATGACATCACGCAGGTGGTCAGAAGCAGCCCTGGAGAACACAGCTACAGGGGAGGGAGAATGAATGCAGAGCTCAGGCTCGGGTGGTTCCCTCCACTCAGGGGCAGGAGCAGGGTCTGGGGTCTCAGGATCCTGGGCCTGGGGAATGCTAGCATGAAAGCTCTTGAGGGGATCATCTGAGAATCAGCAGGTTGGGGGGAGGGGCTGGCATAAGAACCCTAGACAGGTGATCACAGCTCTGTTAGGAATCAGCAGGTGCTGGGCAGAGAGATTGCGTTACGGGGGTTTCAGAGGTGAGACACGAGCTGGAGCCGAGAGGAAGGTTGGCAGGGGGGCTGGAGAGGCAGTCATCAGGAGCAATTTCTGCAGTGATGGGAGTACTGCAGCGCCCGCGGGCTTTAGAGGGGGGAGATGAAAAAAATAGCATATACTAAGTACCTGACATTATTCTAAGGACTTATTAACCCATTTAATTCTCATAACTGCTCTAATTAAAAAAATAGAGAGAGAGTTATTTTCAATTAATAGACAAAGAAACTGAGTCCCAGAAAGTAATTTGCTCAATGAGTAAGTGGTGGAGGATAGACCCAAATCACCCAGACCCTGGGAGTCCGGCGCGCGGGGCCATATCTGCCACCTTGTGCTCCCAGTCCCAGCTGGGCCTCCGACCGTGCACGTGGCCCCAGCTCTGCATGGAGGCGGCCTGGCTGGCCTGGACAGGGCCAGGCTGGAGGCAGGGAGGCCAGAGAGGGCTGGGACCCTAGCCCAGCTCAAAGACCCTACAGACTATAGAGGGCACCAGGCCAAGTCCTGGGCAGAGTCTAACTGGAAACACCTTGAAGATAGCAGTGGATAGCCCATGGCTGTGGTTTTGGGGGCCTCTGAGGGACTGACCCTGGAAAACGTCTCTCTATTCAGTGAATCACTCAGACCCCAGTGTCGCCTGGGAGGTCTTTGGTGAGAAAGCGAGGACCTTACACTCGAAACGTGGGACACAGAGGAGGGAGTTGAGAACTGTCCAAGGGGACGCGGAGTTGTCAGGAGAAAAGGTTGAGTCTGCTCTCTCTCAGGCAGCCAGGGCTGGGAGGCAGCCCCTCAGGGACTCACCCTCCCTTGCTTCTGGACCATATGACTGAGTTGCCTGACCTCTCTGAACTTTGGCTTCCTTCTCTGTAAAGTGGGCATAATAACAGACTGTGGGTTGGCGTGGCTGCCTTGTGAGGCTGGCGGAGGGGAAGGTGAGAGCGTTTTCCACACAGGTGAGAGGGGTGGAGGGCAAGTTGCCAAGTGTCCCTTTCATTCGTTGGGGGGGGCTCTTCTGTCAGCCGGCAAGGCAGTGATGGCTGTGGAGGGCAGCTATACTAATTGGGAGAACCTACTGGGAATTTCTGGCGAGTTACAGGCTGTGCAACGTGGAAGGAGCTTCAAAGCTGAGTGTTTGGGCGTGTGTCGGTGCTGCTGTGCGAAGTCACAGTGAATAATAATTGGTCGCTCCGTGTTTTCCACCCTGGGTGACAAGCAAGGAGGTGGGGACAGCCAGTCAATATGGAGACAGCCCGCGCACTTCTGCTGTGGTCTCAGAGCGAGCGCAACCCCACCCCCAGCCCTGCCAAGGTCCCCCCCACCCCAGCCGCCACAAGGATGGTCCTTGGAGCGCAGGGAGGAGGGGAGAGTGGGCCGGGCTGGGGCGGCGGGCCCGGTCCAGGGGCCCGGGGAAGGGTTTGGGTCTCGAGACCCTAAGCATGGGGGGAATTCACTGAAGTGCTTTCAGCGAAGGGGCCGCAGGATCAGTTTTGTGTTTCAAAAGCCCCTTCAGGCCACCGCAGAAGGAATGGGTTAGGGGGAGTAATGCGCTTCAAGGACTTTGCTCAGGACCCAGACGATAGTAAGTGCGCAGGACACATCATCCAGTTGCTGTTATTGATCTGTTAGCCGCCCAGTGCCTGGTGGACGCGGACGGCAGTTCAGCAGATAGCCCGACGTGCTTCCTCTCTCTATCAGAGGCACAGGCTGGTTCCAGGCTCCTTGGCCAAGCCGGGCTTAGCCTGGCAGCTTTCCACCTCTAGCTCCCGGCGCTCAAGAAAGAGGCCCAGCCAGGCCTGCAACAGCAGCGGGGAGAGCTCCCAGGATGGAAGGCGGGTCAAACGTTGTTCCTGGGCATGGCCAGCAAGCTCCAGCAGGGCGGGTATGGGGGAAGTCAGGGTAGGAAGGAATTCTTGTCTTGCTAGCTTGGGCGCAAGATCCCCAGTTCACAGCCTTCCTGCTGGTCTGGGCCCCTTGACCCAAGCCCATATAGCTGGATTCCCAGTGTGCGTGGGGCCGGGTGTGGAGGGGGGCGTCTGGCTTCCCAGACCCGAAGAAGGAAAGGCCCACAGGGAAAAACCACGCCCTCCCAGGGAAGGAGCTCAGTCGGATTACAGACCTCTTGGGCCGATTTAGAATCTCCAGTGGGGATAGGGGCGGTCCTGCAACCTGCTATCTCGGGGGGTCTTTCTGACCCTCCCCCAGGAATGGGAATAGCAGGCAGCCTGCAGTGGATGGCCGCCCCCTACCAGGCTTTCCCCCAGGCCACCAGTAGCAGGGCCCCTGAGGCCAGGACTCCCAGGGACAGTGCTGTGGGCTCCCTGCTATTCTCCATTCGATCCTAAATGCTGACCAATCCTTTGTCTAATCTACTTACAGATTCTCTGGTCCACACGGCAGCCTCTAGGCACACGGGCTTTTCGAGCACCTGAAAGGTGGCTCATTCCACTGGAGATGTGCTATGAATATGAAGTCTACACTGAATCTCAAAAACTTTGTACAAAATAAGTAATGTTAATGATCCCGCTAATAATGTCCTGTGTTGGTTACACGTTGAGATGACAATACTTTGGCTGCGTTAGATTAAATAAAATATATTATTAAAATTGGCTTTACCTGTTTCCTGTTTGATGTCTTTTTAATGGAGCCCCTAAAAAATTTAAACTTGCCCATCTTGCTGGCACTGTATTTCTATTGGATAGAACTCATCTAGGATTTAAGTAAGGTGAAAATGGTCCAATAAAACAAAGACAAACAAAGATCCTTTGAGGTCTCTCTAGGGCATAAATGAATCCCCCTGATTGGTGACCTGTTCATAGGGGTCTCCAGTGTCTTGAGGTGGGGGGTGAGGAAAGTACCAGCATGGGAGGGAGAGCATCACGACTTGGTAGCTGCTTCTCAGACGCAGGTGAGGCTCCTCTGGGTGCAATGAAAAGTGGGGGACGTACTCCTGGTAATGCTGTTAGGAGGAGATCAAGTGAGGGAACGTATGGAAGGCTCCCAGTGGGGTGCTTGGCGCTCAGAGGCATCCACATTCTTCTCTTCCCCTCAACGAGGAACTTTCAGAACTGGGAGGGTCTTTCTGAAACCAGGGCTGAGCATCCTCCTGGTTCTTCGGATTCATCTGTTCATTCAACTACCGTTCTCTGAGCTGGTTGGAGTGGTAAACGAGGCGGACAGGCTCCCTGGCATTGTGGGGCCTGCTGCTAGCCACCCTGCTAGCCTACAGTGATGCGTGTCCATGCTGGAGGCTCGGGGGTGGAGCAGCGTGCTTTCCTGGCAAATGACAGGAGCTCCTTCTGCCTTCCTGGCATGTCTCTCAGCTCCCCTTCCAATTCATCAGGCTGGCCATGGCCACTGGAAGCAGCTGAAACCCTCCCCAACCCATGCACTTGTAACCAGCACTCCTGTCAACACCCATGAGGCTCAGCACTGCAGTTCCTATAAAGCCAGGCTGAAGCCAAAGAGTTAGTGAGAGCTGGTTCCTATCGTACCTCATTCTGTCTCCAGCTCTTGAGGCCCACTGAAGGCCGTGCCGCCACTCTTCTGGATGAGGGCCTCTTGTTTGGCCATTCACCTTCCTGTCCAGCAAGTCTGAGGTTCCAGGGAAAACAAAGAAAAGAGAAAGCAGACGACTGGGATCTGCAAACGGGCAAATGGCATCTCAGTGTGGGGATTCTCTGAGCACGGGCAGAAGTGTGGCCAGGTGGGGATGTTAGCGTGAGGGGCCATGAAGCCCACCGTCATCCCTGGGATGGCACGTGTTGAAACCCTGGAGTGTGCTGGATACATTGCATATATTATTGACTTGAATCCTCCTCAAACCCTTCGGGGAAAATTAAATCCAATGTCATACAGATTTCGCCAGATTCATCACAGTCTCACAGATAAGCAGAGACAGAGCCGGTTTTAAACCTAAGTCTCTCTTCCTGGGATCCCTACACCCGATACCCCACGTGCTACATGCACGGGCTGATGGTTGCCAAGAATATTCCCTGCCCTTATCTTTTTCGTTTGTCAAAGACAGAGGAACATGGGCTGAAGAGAACGTGGAGGGGACAATGTCTGAGTCCTTTTGTGCCTGACCAGCCCACATCACTGTGCCTTGCCTTCTTCCCCGCTCTCTGCCCAGACCGGGTGTACCCACATGGTCGGTCTCTGGGACACAGAGGTATTCATGTTGCTTTCCAGCTTCAAACTTTTTAGGAGGAAGAGATTACTTAGAGAGTTCCTTCGTATTCCATACAGTTGTCAAGGAAGTTGTTGAGAGGATTAAATGTGAATGATGTTTGAACCTGGCTCAAAGCAGAGCACGAATTAATGGCACGATCACTTTTCTTTAAAAAGATTTTATTTATTTATTCGACAGAGATAGAGACAGCCAGCGAGAGAGGGAACACAAGCAGGGGGAGTGGGAGAGGAAGAAGCAGGCTCATAGCGGAGGAGCCTGATGTGGGGCCTGATCCCATAATGCCGGGATCACGCCCTGAGCCGAAGGCAGACGCTTAACCGCTGTGCCACCCAGGAGCCCCAGGCACGATCACTTTTAAAGAGATGATGTAAGTGGACGCTTCCCACAGAAGGCCCAGCTTATAGAAGGTGCTCAGTAGATTCCCTTTTGGAGAGATCAGCCGTTATGGGCTAGTGTCACCTTAGCAAGGATGGAGTCCATGGTTCCTAATCTTGGATGTGCAGTGGAGTCATGGGGAGATCTTGTGAAAATGCAGACTTCTGTGGTCTCCCCCCCTGCTCCTCTGATTCAGTCCGTCATGGCTGGAGCCCCAGACACTGCATTTTTAATAAGCTCTCCAGGAGATTCTGATGTGGGTGTTCCCTTTGGTCACCCTTTCACTGGACTCGGTTGGTGAGCTGTGTGGCAGTTAGGCCAGAGACAGACGTGGTCACCATGCCAGCAGAGGTGACCAGGGACCAGAAGTGGGAGCCTGGATGGAGGCACCGAAGGAATTCTAGGAAATGGGGTGGGGGTGAGGGGCAGGGTGGTCTTGGGGTGAGGAGAAGGCACTCCAAGGGCAATGCACACACTTCCGGGGAGTCTATGCTTTTATGCTTGGGGGTCTCCACGCCTTTGATGTACTTTCCCTGCTCTGCTGAAATAAGTTTAAGATCCGGTTCAGCGGTGACCTCCTCAAGGAATCCTGCCTTCAGCCCCTAGGATAATTTAGTTACTTGGCATGTCTATCACAAGACGATCTCTTTCATTTCTGTATCCCCAATGACCAAAGCGGGGCTGGCATGTAGGGGCTTAATCAATCAGTGATTGAATGGCTTGTCTGTTTTCCAGAATAGCTAGCAGGGACATTGAGGGTTTGAGCTTTACCAACATTACTCATTTTGTGCAAGGCTGCTGAGGACATGCTATATGGGGGAATAAGATTCCCCCATCTTGTACGTTTAGAACTGGGGGTCAACACGTGCTCTGGGGGAAGGGCTGAGATATTCTTGCTTAAGTGGAAATGGTTCATCGGGGAAAGGATGGGGAGAACTAGTCAGTGTTCAGAAACTATAAAGAGAAAAAGAAAGAAGGAGGGAGGGAGGGGCATGGGGGGAGAGGGGGAGACTTGATACCACTGTCATTCTGTGTCTAAAACAACAGGCATTGCGTGCATTATCATCATAAAGCATCCAGAGAAGCCCCTGTTTATAAAATTAAGAATTGAGGCCTGGAATATCAGCTAATTTGTCCAAAGCCACACCATCTGTGAAGGGGCAAAGTCAGGATTTGAATCAACAATTTTGACTCCAAGGCTGGTTCTCTGTTTTCTACAACACATGGAAAGCAAACTGAGCAACACGTTCGCTTTTTTTGCTAATTTCTCATTTCTTTAGCCATATTGGACATCGCCAGTTATTTTAATTTTAATATTCTTTGTTTTTTTTTTTTTTTTTTTGTCATCCATCCCAAGTAAGACCCCAGAATCTTTCTCAACACCATGTTCCTGGAACATATCACCTTCCTATAAGATTTAGCATTTAAGATCAGATTTGCTCGTTATTTTGTATTCCAGAACTCAAAGGAATTTATTTCCAGTGGTCATTCCACTTGAAAACTCTGGAGTTATCTATCTATCTTATCTCTAGCTATATATAAAATCATTATGTGGCATCTCTTAAATTACATGATGATAAATATCAATTATATCTCAATAAAGCCGGAAAAATAGTATTTGTCTTTTGTCAAATTAAAATAAATACAAAATACAAAAAAAAAAAAAAGGAAAAGAAAACTTTGGGCTCTGGCTGTATTTACTGGAGGAAAGAAGGAAACGAGAAAACTATAGTTTCAAGAAGAGTTTGATTGTCTAAACCCAGACTGTGCAAAAGATGAGTTACTGGGAACAGCTATTCACTGTATCCGCAGGGAGGGCTGCCAACGATAACAATGAGGCAAACATGAGATCAGTTGCTGTTACTACTGAGTGCTCACCTGAGCCAGGATTTAAGTAAGCACAGGACGTGGGTTAGTTCACGTATCCTTTCCGACAACTTTATGATGTTTACAGATGAGAACACTGAGCGCAGAAAGGCTGATCACTTTGCCCCAAGTCTGCACCTGCGTGGTTAGAGCCAGGATTCCACGCCAGGTTGCAGAGCCGAAGTCCTCACCAGGAAACCAAGACATGTGCAAGTTTAGAAGGGATGGGCACACTCAGATACCCCAGACACAGGGTGGTTTGCCCTCCACCCCCACTCAGAAAAGGTCAGGGAGTTATGGGCTGGGGGATGAGATCCTCATCCTGGCATCCCCATGGCTTATTCAGAAGTTAGTCATGATTTTGCTTCAGCCCTGGCCACTCCCGGCTCTGTTGTCATGGGCGAGGAGCCTTGTAACTGGGTGCTGTGCAGAGGAAGTTAGCACACGCAGGAAATGACTGCGCAGCAGATTTCAGGGACCCCAGGAACAGTGATGTGGGCTCCTGCCCTTCCCTTCCTTCTGCCTCCGTGGTGGTGTAGGGGGAGCAGAGTAAGCATTCAATTGTGCGGGGTCCGTGCAGGACAATGGATTGATTGATTGATTGATTGATTTTTATTTTAGAGAGAGAGAAAGAGAGCAGGCATGCACGCCAGCAGGGGGAGGGGCAGAGGAAGAGGGAGAGAGAGGATCCCAAGCAGACTCCGAGCTGAGTGTGGAGCCCGACATGGAGCTTGATCTCACCACCCTGAGCCGAAATCAGGAATCAGATGCTTAACTGATTGAGTCACTCAGGTGCCCCCAGATATCCCCAGTTTTAACGCAAGCAAGCTGAGGTTTGGGGAGGGTGGGGAGGCGAACTTGCTTCTGTCTGACTCTACATTGGGTCCACACAAGGAGAAACCGGGCCTGGGCATCCGTGAGGGGAAACCAACAAGGAGGCACTCCTCAGAGACCACGAGGGCCAACGCATTCCAATGAATTAATTTTGGCATTTAGAGCCTGTTCTGGATTTAGCTTCCCTGGGCCTCTGTTTCTTTACCTTCTGTGGCTGGTTTTAGTGAGGGTTAAATGTAACTGCATGTCCACAGACCTCAATATGAAACCTTTCTTCTACTTCCTGCCCAAATCAGGTTCAGGGCGCAGTTACAAAATCTGTCTTTCTCCTAGAACGGTAGGATTTTATAAAGGTGCCTACAGATGGCTATAAGGATGTATGGATGTCGTGGCCGAAACTTGGTTGTCATGGGCGCCAGTTTGGAGAACAGACACATATTTACAAACCCCACCTGACAGTCCAGATGAAGGTAGCTCTAGAGAATGCCGTGGGGGCTGGGGAGCACGTTTTCATTTTTCTTGGATAATTTCCTGCATTGACTAAGGGGGATCAGCATGAGAGCTGGACGCCTCCTGACTTGAATACACACGCTTTCGGGTGAGCAATCATAAAAAGGATCATCTCTTTCCCAGGGGCTTATATAGATCCTTAACGCTAAGGTGTGGTCAGGGAGCAATTTCCTCTTCATCCAGGACCTTGTTAGGAACGCAGACTCTCCGGCCCCAGCCCAGACCTACTCAGTCGGAATCTGCATTTAACAAGATCCCCGGGTGATCTGTACGCACATTACAGACTGAGACATGCTGATGCAGACGGCTTTTTCTTTTTCCAATGCCTTAGCTTCAAGTGGACGTTTCCATTTAAAATTAGGTTACAGGCCTCTCAGGGAGCTACCTGCCTACATAACAGAGCTCAGGTGCCTAGCACACTGCCAGTGAGTTGTGGGGGCAAGGAGCTTCCCGCCTTCACTGCTGTGATTCTCAAGCTGCTATTCTTTGCTGTGTTAGACATTGTTGATCATACATGTCTCGGGTAGAAAGATGCTTTCCCTAAGATGGAAAAAAAAATGTCTTCACTCCAGGAAGACCCATCAGTCCGTGTTTATGCTACTTTTATTGTTATGACTTAAAAAAATGCTGGAGCCCTTCTTACTTTTGATGAAGGGGACCCAGCTTGAGCTCATGTTTGGAACACCATCTGGCTTTTCCATGGGCCACCAAAGGCCACAGAAGAAGAAAATTGACCTTTGACGTGGGTAAGAGGCAGATAGTGTTGGGAGGACGGGAGACTAGAGGGCCGAGTCTGAATGCCAGAGATCCAGCGTTGGCAAGGGGTAGAGAATGAGGTGTCTGTCTGGGAGATGCTCTTGAGAGAAAGGGCTGAGAAAAGAAAAGAGCCTCTGAGAAAAGGAGGATTCGAGTGCCTAGCATGTATGTTGGGTTGGAGTTCCAGGCTTCTGGGCTCTAGTCTCCACTGTGAGTGGCCACCTGAGATGACCCACACCCAGAGGCTTCACACAAGCGGGAACATGACTTCCGTCTCCAGTGTCCTCTCTAGTCGGTGTGGAGAATGCCTAACCCATGCCGTGGGTTGTTCCTGCCATAGGGTCTTGCCGCAGGATCTCAGCGTACAGATCTATTGTGCATAGAATTGTGTCTCCCCAAAAGATATGTTCACGTCCTAGTCACTGGCACTTGTGAACATGACTTTACTAGGAAATAGAGTCTTTGCGGGTGTAATCAAGTTCATTTGGGGTTCTGTTGGGTTAGGATGGATCCTGATCCAGTGACTGGTACCTTTGTACAAAGAGGCACAGAGACCCACATGAGAATGCCAGCTAGCAAGGGAAAAAGAGATTGGCTACAGCTGTAAGCCAAGGAATATCAAGCCAGCCACCACCAGAAGCTGGGAACAGATAAGGACAATCCCCTCCTTCCAGTCTTGACAAAAACCGTGGCCCTGCCTGTACTGTGATGCTCAGCTTCACTTCCAGAACAATGACTTCCTGCTGTTTTAAGCCACGCGGTGTTCGGTGGTTTGTTCGCAGCCCTAACAAATGAATACAACCTCCCAAGAACACAGGGGACCCCTCCATCCTTAGCAGGTGGTGGCAAAGGTCTCAATTTCAGGAGGGGATGTTGAATGGAGGGCCCTCCCGTGCTTGGAGAGGCCCCACCTCCCTAAGGCCATTGGCCACAGCACAGACATCTAATGTACGCGATCCCTGAGCGTCGTCTAGCTCGGCAGGAGAACACCCAGCACTCTACGTGTCTGATCTTGCACGAACCTCACAAAGCTTGCTACCATCGATTGAGAGAAAAAGAAAAAAGTCCCAGTGTCTAACTTCCTCCAAGGCTTTGGTCATCTGTAACTGGCCAGAGGAATGGCCTTCAGGAGCCAGAAGTTAGTTATGGTTTTCCAGCAATTTCCCCTATTCACGATGTTGCAATGGTAGAGTGCAGTCTGGCGTACATTTGCATAAGTCCCTTTATCCTTTCCCTTTCGGGCTCTGTAAGCCACCCGGCGCCCCCACCCATGAGTCACACGCAGCGGCCCCCGGGGTGGAGGTGCTCCCTGCCCATCAGGCCTCCCTTCCCCCTCCCGAGCTGTGCCTCATTTGCTGCCGGGCAAAACTCAGTCTTGCTGCAAATTTCGGCGCCGCCTGCGTGTGTGTAATTGGGTTGGATTTACATTAAGAGGGTTCCCTGTGGTGAAAACCACACTGCTATTTTCAATCTGAAGCTGCATAAAACATTCAATTTTCTAAGTATCCGTCAGCTGTTAGCACCGTGGAAAACGTAGTCTGCCCGGATGGATGGGGGGCTCCCGCTCAGTCCCGTAAACCCCCGATTATTTGTGCTACCAGAGGGGATAATATCATATGGTTGTGGATAATGAAGTATTATTTATCTAAGTAGCCACTCATTCATTCAACAAGCACATTTGAGAATCTGGTCTGCACGAGGCACTCTTCTGAGTGTCTGATCAGACCACATCCCCCCCTTCGGCTAAAAACCGTTCAAACCGGCATCTTTTTGTATAATCCAAACTAAGGGCCTGCCAGTTTTTTCTGTAAAGGGCCAGAGAGTGTATATTATCTGCTTTGTGGGACTATGAGGTGTCCGTCTCAACTGCTCAACTCTGCTGCTGTAGCTTGAAGCAGCGTGGACAATACATATATTCTAATGTATGTTATGTGTGTTCTAATAAAACTTTATTTATAAAAACAGATGGCAAGCCAATCTTGGCGCATGGGCCACGGTTTGCCGACCTCAAATCAAAATACCTTACTTTGTCCTACCGAGCCCTGTGACCTGGTTCCTGTTTAGTTCACTGTGTTTCCTGTACACGGCTCTCCCTACCATTCATTCCACTCCAGTACAATACCTTCCCTTTATGCCAAGAACCACCAAGCTCTTTCCTGCCTCAGGACCTTTGCATATCCTCTTGTCTCTGCCTGAAGAAATTCTCTTCTCTTGCCATTTGACAGAGACAGTTCTTCATTATTTAATGTCATATAAGAGCCCTTTAGACGCCATCCTTAGTGGCTTAGGGGACATCCTCATTGAATGGAGCCTCTTTTGAAAGCTTTTCCCACTCAGGGCATCTTCTTTCAGTTTCTCTTGCCTCAATCTTTTGGTTTCCATCCTTGGAAGGACATATTACAGATATTTATTATCTTATTGTTTACTTTGTATTTTGTTTTGGTTTCTGTTTTCCTCCCCCTTGAATTTACACCCTCAGAGGCCAGGTCCCCTATCTGTCTCATTCTCTGCTCTCTCTATTCCTTGGCAAGGTGCTTGGTACATAGCGGTCTCTCGATTTCAAAGGCAAACATTTAAGACCTCTCGATAAATCGTGATTTAATCGGTAAGAGCTTCCGACCTCAAGGAGCTCACAATCGAGTAGGGGACAGACTGACACACAAGCACAATGTCGGATGTGACAGGTGTGTGTCTGAGTAATGGGGGGCTGGTGGGATTACTGAGCAGGAAGGCTGCCAGAATCAAGGTGGCCCTGGAATGGGTGAAAAATAAAGCAAGTTTCAAGGGGACAGACACACAGAGAGAAGCAAGAGCGTGGAGCGAGGCAGGTAGGCAAACATTTCTGCATTGCACAGACGGAAGTAAGGGAAGAAGGACGAGGGTGACTGGTATGGATGGGGCATGCCCTAGGGGTCTGCTACTTGTCAGGTATGCTACAGACTTTCTGCACAACAGCCTTTCACCACAGACATTACTATTAATTGCAATAGGGAGAGAGACACTGAGGATCAGAGAGGGTGAGTGACCTGGCCATGGTCGCACAGCTGGTAAGTCCATCTGCCTTGGTCTCTATCATGTGACCCACCCGAGATGTGGGGTAGCAGCAAGGTATGTATTAACCCACCTGCAGTTTCCTTTTCTTCAGGGAGGTGTTTCCTTCTCCCCGGAGGGATCCAGATTTAACCACTTCTTCATCTCTCTGATTAGCTGCGGAAACCCTCAAGGTCACGATATCCCCTCCAGAAGCCCCTTTCTCAGGCCCAGCCTGCAGCCTGGACATGAGGAGAGGACAGGGAGGCTCCATCCACCAGCGTCTCCTCAGCGTGTACACACGTGATCCCCTTTCGTCCTCAGGACAGACACATGGGGGTGGCACCGGCTGTTCCGTTTCACAGGGGAGTTAACTGCGGCGGGAGAGGGTTGAGGGCCCGTGGTGTCCAGCACGAAGAACTGCCCTGGACACCTGCAGACGTGCCAGAGGGCTGACTGAGCTGGGACCAGGGCTCGGACAGGGTGCCCAGGGGACTGGCTTGCGCTGGCCGCTCTGGATGGTGACAGCCCCTCTTAAGCAAGGGAGTCCGAGAGGGGGAATGTGAGCACACCTGTCTAAGCAGGGACATCAAATTGCCCGAGGAGAAGCTATTATATATATGAGCAAATTCTTAGGTGATTCTGCTGGGGGAAAAAAAAGTGCTTACCGTTTTTTTTCTCCCCCACGGAGTGTTCATATAAACCTTCTGGGCGCTCGAGATGGGAGGCCGCGGTGTCTGCAAGGCAGCTGGTCGTTCTCCCTAGGGGCATCGGCAGTGATTTGATTCTGCCAGCTAACGTTGTTCGAGGCCCACTTCATCTCCCCCAGAACTCATCAGAGCTGCTAATAGGCCCTTCAGAGCTCATAAAGAGATGACCAAATCTGGGGCTGGGGGACTCCAGCTCATTTATCTTCCGCGGGCTCGATCAGATCTGATTTTGTGCGCTGACGGCTGGATGCTCCAGTGTGGTCTGGCCCGCATCTCAGACACCTGGTCAAGCAGGCCCGGCCCCGGGGGCCCCCAGGAGCGGCTGAGCCCCGTGACCCGTGAGGGTCTCACTCTTCTGACGCTGCAGACAGACACTTACCTGCCCGCCGTATTGATCTGTGCACAGGAAAATAGAAGCATTTAGGCTTGGAAGGGAATCTGGAGTCCGCTAATGGGAGTGTCAGTTACCACTCTGGGCGCTCCACCCGCTGCCGTGACTCGTGGGTGTGGCTGCGTCCTCACGACCCCTCTGCCTCCGCTTACGTCTGTGCCCACCAGTTTGTAAGCTTCTGTCTGGGGAGAATGTGAAACAGATGTGAAGTCCCAGACTCACACAGATCCTAGCCCTCCCTCCACAAATACTTTACCAAATCCGTAGTAGCACCTTTGAAGGGACGGATAGCATCCCGCAAGCTTGCAGACAAATTATTTTTAGCTGAAAGTTGGGCTCCTCTTTTCTATGAATATCTCACATTCCTCTAATTCGAAAAGACAGTTTGCACAAAAAATAATTGGGGGATCTTCATCAAATATATGTAACTGATATGTGCTTCAATTAAGTGGAACAGTGTAGGTCCAACAATCATCGTCGTCGTCGTCGCGTTTGAGCATTCACAGTGTGCCGGGTTATGGCAACCATTCACTTCTCATTATACTCGACAACCAGCCACCATTCATGGCACCATTTTACAGATGCGGAGAGTGAAGATTGGGGAATGTTCTGATAAGCTATTGCTACAGAGCAAACTATCACACAACTTAACAGCGTAACACAACATCCGTTTTAGTAAGCTCACAGATGTGGATTGGGAATTTGGAAAGGGCCCAGCAGGGCAGTTTTGCCTTGTTCTTTGATGTCTGGGGCTTGGGCTGGGGTTTCATGGGGGAGGGGCACTGGGGTAACCCGAACAGCTGGGTTGGGAACAATGGGGCGGGAGGATCCACTTCTAGGAGGGCTCCTTCACTCGTATGCCTGCTACTTGGGCTGGGTGAGCCAAAGGCGGGGCTCAGCGGCAGGTGTAGGCGAGAGCATGTACCATGGCCCCTCTGCATGATGGTCTCAGCATAGTCAGCCTTGGTGCCTGGTGGCCTGGGACACCATGACCGAGTGTCCCCAGAGAAGCAGGCAGAGATGGTATGGCCTTTTAAGTCCAACCCAGACTTGAGGGAAGGGGACAACGTCTCCAACTCTCAGCCAGAGAAGGGTCCTAGAAATGGGTGCTGTGTCTTAAAAACTGCATCAGAGAGGTTAACTAACCTGCCCAAGATTTCAGAGCGAAGAAGAAGTAGCAGCACAGGGATTTGAAGCCAGGTCACCTGACGGCAGAGGCTTCCCTCTTAGCGACCCTATGATGCTTCAGGCATTGCTCGATATGCAATACATGCTACATTTATGCAAATAAGCTATGATCCAGTTTAATTTATGTTATCAGTTGGAAGGGCAGGCAAAGAAATGGATAAGAAGCAGTCTCCAGGATGGATGGAAGACTGGGAAGAGTCTGGAGTCAGGCTGTGAAGGGGAAGCATGTGCCCTCAGGAATGTTCTCACGTGCAGGAGACGCCTGCAGACCATAGAGGAGATGCAGTTTTTCTTTACCTAAATCTTTGCAGTAATCTATGGAAAAGTCCTTGCCCTTAGATCTGAAAATACCCAGGGCGGCCAGGAACCAGCCAGTCGGCCCGAAGAGTGTGTGGCCGTCTCCAAGATCACTGGGAGAAGCCGTGAGACCCGAGGCTGGAGTTTGCCAGGAGCCTATGTGGTTGCGCAGAGCCTGTGTGTGTGCCTGTGCTCAGCCCCGAACAGCCTGAGGGCTCGTCAGAGAAATAAGGAGTGTGCGTCCAGGCTGGCTGGGCTGGGCTCAGCCTTAGCACACTTTGCAACCTGCCTGCAAAATTATAGGGTCTTTGGTGGAGACACCGCCTACAATTCTCTTTATGGGAACCCGAGTTACAGGGAACGACTTCTGAGGATGCAGAGTGGACAAGAGGCAGAGACAGATGTGCAGACAGATTCACAGAGTCGTTTGTGCCCGGCTGAGGCTCTGAATACAAGTGTTGGACGAAGCGCCCTGGCATAGCCTTCCATTGGCTTCTGGACCCAAGGAGCGACAACTGGCCAGACCTGTTCTGGCCGGCCGGGGCAGGGCAGGGCAGCTTCTTGCCTCACCTGAGGAGGCAGGTTGATTCACAGGCCTGCAGTCAGCTTCGCTGGAGGCTGAAGGGCCGTGCCAGGGAGGAGCACCTCGGTGGTCTCCCCGAGCAGGTGCTGAGCTCACAGCGTGAGGAGGTAGCCTGGCTGGGGATCCACGCAGACAGGAGGGATTTGGGGCAGGCCCAGGCTGATTATTCACTCTGCGGAGCCGCGTGTCCCCTTGGTTGGGGTTTGGGCGGCATGGGGTGGGGTATCTCCCACTGAGGGAAGTGTAAGCTTCTGTAGCCAGAATAACTGAGCCGCTCAACACTGAGGGTTTACAAAGAGCCTGGCGCTGTGCTGAGAATTTGGCCTTGGCCTATGGGTTCTCCCAGGAGCAGGCCCCAAGACCAAGATTGCAGTACAAGTAGTTTATTTGGGAAGTTGAACACAGACCAGGGGAGAGGGGAATGATGTCAGAAAAGGAGGCAACAATAAGTGTGGGATGGTGCCAGCTGTCGGACTGGGGGCTCTGGAACACCGTGTAGTACACGTGCTCCACGATCATCCCATAGGAGGAGTCGCGGAGCCGGGGTACTTACGCACCAGGTGCCAAGGTCACCGGCTGAAGCCTGCTCCTGGAGGTGGAATTCCTTAGCATTTCCAGACTTCCGTGTGCCTGTATGTGCGTGCGTGCACACACACACACACGCACACACACACATGCACACATGCATGCATGCACACATGCAGTGAAACTTATTGCTGCTTTGGCCAAATTTTAAAAACAAGCAATCTGACCCTCAGGTATGTAGATGCAGGTTGTGGGAGCTGGAAATCCACTTGAGCTCTCGAAAGCTCCAAGGGGCTGGGCGGAGCCCCAACGGCATCACCGCACTGAATCCTTACAGCAACCCAAGCAGGAAGGGACGCTTCATGCCCATTTTATAGATGGGAGATGGGGGTTTGGAGAGGAGAAGTCACTTTGGTTGAAGTTGCATTTCAGGGGAGTTGCTGGGGCTTGAGTTAAGAGCAGGGCCATGGGTCCAAAGCCCGTGGTTTTAACCAGGGAGCTACACTGCCTACTTAAGTGTCAAGTTATAAAAATTAATAAGAACAGGCTCCCAGCTCCTTCCTTCAGGATTGCTCAGAACTCACTAGGTGTTGGGTTACGGGATGAAGATGGTCCGACTCCAAGGGTCAGAGTCTGGATTACAGAGTCTTCCCACCCTGAGGGAGAGCTAAAGATGGGAACATGGGTCAAGTTGGGGCTAAGGGAGCCTGGGACCTCAGACAAACATGCCCTTCAGTTTTCACAGCGTAGGGGCGAGGCAGTCAGAGTTGGGAATTTGAGCCTGACACTGATGGGAATGGGCAGGGAGGAAGTAAGGAGAAAGGAGGGGGAGGGAGAGCCTCATGGACCCCACTAGGGAGGCATGGGTTTGTCAGGTTGGGGAAAAGAAAAGGAAAATGTGACCCACTCAACCCTGTGCCATTTGAGGTGAGCCCTAGGTGAGTATCAGGTCATCACTCCCACCCCACCCCACTCCTCCTTTTGCTCTTCTAAATGTACTCCGAGGCTTATTAAAGAAAGTCCCCTGAAGACCTTCTGGATTTCCCTTCTCAACTTTTAGTGTGCTACACTCAGTCTGAAGCCCTCCTTCCTGCTTCAGCCCCCCTTCTCTGAGTCCCTGAGCTACAGAAGGTGTTTTGACTTAAACCCAGGCACTCCAAGCCCCTGAGGATCAGGTGGTTTGGACCGCAGACACAACTTCTAATGGATAGACTCTATTTTCAGCACTCCTCCTCGGCTCTCACTGACTCACATCCCTAGAGGCTGCCGTGGCCGTTCCTGCATAGCTGAGGGCATAGTGTACTGAGGCCGTGACTGGTTCTATGCCTAAGGATGGAGCATGAAGGTGCTTAGAAGACAATCATTCATTCATTCCTTCATTCATCTCATTCATTCATCCATCCATCTATCCATCCGTCCGTCCATCCATCCATCCATCCATCCATCCATCCATCCATCCAGTGCTCTAACCATCCAACCATTTAGCCCTACCATTTGGCAGATAAGTGTCAGGGACTGGGCCTGTGTCTGTGAAGAAGAAAGTCAGTGCCCGTGCCCCCATGGAGCTTAGAGTCTAGTTGGGAAAGCTGAGAAAAAATACACAAGTATAAAAAAAATAATCTAAAAATAACTATTATGACAAATGAATAAAACTTGATAATAGAAGAAATAATGTGAGGCAGATAGTAATCCACCAAGAAAGGATGGTCAGTAAAGATCAATCTGAGGAGGAGATATTTTTAAGCTGAGGTGTACCTGCGTCATGGCAAGGAGCTAACCATGTGAAGACAGGAAAAGAGTGTTCCAGAAAATCGAACAATGTGGGTGTGGACCCTGAGGTGAGAAATAGCTGGGTAAGTTCAGGAGCAGAATTTAGTTCCTCCCAGTTAGTCCTAGTGAGCGAGGGGGAAGGTGGCATCAGATGGGCTGGTAGAAGTGACAAGGAGATGTCTCATGTAGGGCTTTTTATGAGCCACACCGAGGAACTTGGATTATACCGAAGGCAAATAAGAAACCATTGGAGAATTTTCAGTATGGGACCGACATAATTTTATTCTTTAAAAAAAATCAAGCACTCGAGAGAGACTCTGTGAAAATTAGGTTGCAGCCAAGGAGACCTGCTTGATGTCTGTGGTGTTTGTTCTGGTGGGAGACGGTGATGGTGGCCTGGCCAGGGTTAGGTGATGGGGATGGAGACACGTGTCAAATTTGAATTGTGTTTCGGAAGTGGAGGCACCTAGATTTTCTGAAGGATTACATAGAAAGGAGCTTGATCCTGTGCCAAGAACCAGGAACCAACTTTGTTCAGATCCCAGGCCTCAGAACAAGAAGTTAGAAACATGTTGATCCCCTGTGGTGTGGGGAATAAACAAAAACCAACAACGCAAAAAGACTTAAATCACACACCAATTCTCTGAGGAGCAGGGAGCACCCTCTCCCTGGAAAATGCACCTGTGTACTTACAAAAATTTTGGTGTACAATTTCAGGTAACTCCTGGCTTCCTGAAGAGCTTCTGTGGACCCCCAGCCCCAAATGCAATGGACCGGGAGCATTATATATCTTGGATCCAAGATCTGAAAAATCTATGAACTAGAGACTTACACTGACTCTCCATATTCTGGAAATCTCTATCTTGAAGAGTGGACAGTGGGCAGCCCTCTTTCAGGCAGGCTTATACATACTCAATCTCTGGTCTAAGTTCTCCAGGGACAGGAATTCCACGCATCTCCTTCAGGGGGCCCTGCGGTGTTCTGTCGTGGTTAAAATGCAGTCCGATTCTGTTTGCATTTGTTCTGTTCCTTGAGAGGGGGATGGGCCAGTCAAAGGAAAGCCTTGGAGGAACATGGGAATATGATCACGTGGTTATTAGGGAGGTGGTATTCTAGGCCATTCTTTTCTAATTTTGAGTTTTCTATTCTGCTGGCATCACATCGCTTGAGCAATACATTTTAAAAAGAGCCCAGGAGAAGATGGGAATTCAGAAATTAGCTCTATTTTCAGCTTGAACAAACAAACAAGCAAAACAAAATGTCCAAAAACAATTAGTAAATCTTTTTTTTCAGAGGATTAGTTTTTTTCTGTGTCTACATTTTTTTTATTGAGTCCATTTCCCACGTGTCACTTAAATGCAAAAAGCAAGACATTCTAATACAAAGAAGATGTACTCACCTTATGCTTCAATCACCAGGACTTCTTGCTCTTCCCAAGATTGGCGAAGGTTTTTCTTGATTTCATGCCTTGCATATGCTGTTCCCTCTGACTAGAATGCCCTTCCCACTATGTCTTCCTGGGAAATTTGGAATTTTTTTAAGTCCAACAGAGAGGTTGTCTCCTCAGCTTCATGAGCGCATAGTTACAGGTGCTCCTTCTGTGTTCTCCACACCAGCTTCCTCTTGTCCATGTCTCTCTCATTCTACTGATCATAGTTTATTTTAAATTACTTGAGTGCATGCCTGTCTCTCCCTCTGGATCCTTGAAAGCAGGGATGGTGATTTATTTATTTCTTAATTGTAGGACCTGGCCAAAATCTGGCACAGAGTCTAAGCCCGAGAAGTGAACTGGGAATGTATGGAGTACCTCTTTTGGAAGGGCTCCGTGGTGCTGATGCAGATGGTGGGTGATGTCCTGGACTTGGCACATCAGATCCTTACTAACAATTCTAGGGTCATGCTGCTATTAGGAAGGAAAGTTCAGATTCATGGAGCGGAGCCTGGTCACCCCCTCAGACCATCCCTCCCCAGTGACTGCTCTCCGAGGCTATTTCTGTTCTGCCTGCCTGGGGGTTTTTGATGTTCAAGGCTGAGACTGCCTCTTATGAACCATTGGTCTTAAGCCCTAATCTCCTTTCTATTCCTTTAGTCTCCACAGTATTAAAAAACAAAAGGAAGGCCTTTGGAGTCAATTTTTATGCCCTAATTAGGTATATTTGTTGAGTGCTTATACTCTATCAAGCACTGTGCTAACTGCCTTCACCAATTAGCTCATTTTACTAATATAAGAGCTCTATTCATTTTGCTTGTGTGTGTATATATTTCAGAAACACTAATTGAGCACCTATTATAGGTTGACACTGCGCTGAGTACTGGGTGCAACTATGGACAAAAGGTACAAGGGTCCTGCCCTCTTAGATCTTGGAGTCTCATGTGGAAGATAGGAAGTGATATGGTAACAGTAAATTTCAAAGATAATTTCAGATGGTACAAATGTTATAAATGACGCAGAGACTGTGCCATGGTAGAGACGTAAATAGATGGCATGGTCAGGATCTGAAGGAGAATGAAGGATGGTACAGCCTAGATTGCTTAACACACATCACTTCCATTTTCCATTTCATTGGCCTAGAGCTAGTAACGTGGCCACGTAACGATATGTAATGACATGCAACAACAAGCAGCCTGGAAAGCCCATTCCCTGGGTGATCCAGAAGAGGCCTAGGAAAAAGGATTTGGTAAACACAATTCATAGCATCACTTTGGACATTTGAGCTGAGGTGTTAAATATGAGATGGAGGCGTTTTCAAGATAGAAAGAAACCCACATGGAAAGGCTATAACCTGGGGAAAGCAGTTTGGCCTATTTGACGACTCAAAGGATGCCATGATGTCTGGCACCTAACAAGCCAGGAGATGAATTACAACAGGTCGTTTAGGATTTGACTCTGAGAGCTGTGAGCGGCCACCGGAGGTTTTCCGCCAGGGGCTGTCATGATCATTTTTAGAAGCCGTCCTTAAGTGCAGGGTAGAGAAGGAAGGGTCTGTGGGGGAAACGCAGGAGCAGGTAGACCACTCATGAAGTTGTTCTAGAATGCTGCAGAAGAGATCATCGTGGCTCAGAAGAGGGGGTAGGCTCAGAGATTGTGACTGGGGAAGTAACAAAGTGGATATTGCAAGTTGAAATCTGCTCCTAAGTTCAAAGACTCCTTTCTCTCCTGCTCAATTAATTGCTTGTTTATTGGGTTATTCTTTTGTGTATAATACCATGTTGGTTTGGGTCTGTTTTCTAAACACAGACATTAGTTATCAGGCTTCAGAATGAGGGGCATGAAATATAAGTGCTAAGGAGGTGAGAAGGGAGAAGGGACACTGGTCTGGTAGAAGCCCAGATGAGCTTCACTAAGAGTGTAGACCGCCTGGCAGGGCTTTCAAGGATGAAGAAGCCACGGGAACCATGGAAAGAATTGGGACTCTTGAGACAGTGCTCTGTTCCTGTATGGGTGGTAGCCTCATATGAGCTATATTAAACTCTTTGGGCTTTGTAAGAGGGTACAGACTTTTAAATCTAATAGAAATGGGTCTAAATCTAGGACTCACCACTAGGAGTTTGTATGAGCTGGGGAGAGATGTGTCTCCCAGCTTCAGTTCCTCACCTGTAAAACACCACTGTATCAGTCATCTGGGATGCAGTAACAAACATCTCTAAGATCTCATTGACATACCACAAACTTTCATTTGTCACTCTGCTGTCGGTAGACTGCGATGGCTCTGCTCCATGTGCTTTCTCATCCCAGGACCCAGGCTGTGAGCATGCCAGCTGTTCTTGGGACAGAAGCAAGAGAGAAGACAGAAACCTGCAAGCCTCTTAGAGCTTCTTAGACTTCCTAAAGTGGAGACCTGTTCTCATGGACTCAAGCTAGTCACGTGGACCATCCTTTTACAGCACAGGAAACTATATTCTGTCTACAAGGAAGCACCAGGAGTTACACGACAGTGGGAGAGTGTATCGTTGAGAACATGAGTGCGACCTGCCACAGCCCCCTTGCAGAATTACTGTAGGAATTAAGCAAATGATACACGCAAAACACCCGACAGGGTCTGACGTGCCAAACCCTTGGTGAAGCCAATTCTTACGAAGTAGCTAGATTTAAATATATATTTGAAAATGTTGGATTAAAATGTTCTGCTTTTTTATCTTCTACCTTTTGCTTTCCTCTTAATAACCACCTGCCCCACACACTCAGGAGCACAAACAAGGCTGACCTCGTGCAAAACGCAGAGTATTCAGTGGCCGGTAGACCTTGGTTGGAAATCAGGGATGTCGCATATCATTTTTGTGACTGGCTGAGATGACTTGTCCTTTCTGAGCCTCAGTCTACTCATCTGTAAAGGGAGGAGAAAACCCACAGTACTGGATTGATGTGAAGATTAAATCTCCTTGTCCAGGGAACTCAGAACATTTGGTTTCTCTTTCCTCAATCGATTTCCCCCAGTCTTGGCAAGTTCTTAGAATTCAATATCTTCTGACTGTTCCAATTTGAGGCCAAAGAGCTTATCTTCATTCCAGATGCTTAGAGAAAGTAAACCTTGAGGCTTCCTACAGTAATTATTGCCATTCCCTTTCCTGAAAGAAGATTTGGGGCTCTTTCCTGATGTGAAATATATAGAGTTTCTTGAGATTTCCTGAATATCCCATGCCATTCCATGGCTCCATGCCTTTGTTGGTCCCTCTACCTGGAATGCCTTCATTTATCGCAAAGGAAATTCTTTTGGTCAACAATCCCAGATCCTTCTTACTACCCCTGCTGCCCTCCTCCCACCCCCAGCAGAATTAGTTAAGAAATTATCCTTGAGTCTATGCTTTTAAATCAGACTTACTACACACACCTGGTCATCCATATTAGTGGACTGGGGAGCTGACTTTTGGGTGTGACTTCTTGGGTCAGGCCCAGATCTCCTGCTCACTACGAGCAGCTCAGTTGGGCCCTTCATTGGGGCCTGCAGTACTGAGGCAAGTAGGAGCCAGTTTAGTATTGAACGAGGTGCTATAGAGTGTCCAGGGCATCCTGGGAAATCGGAAACACTAACCTGAGGTCAGGTAAGAAAGTCCACATCACATTTGCATTTTGGAGTGATTTATTTTATGGCAGTGAGAGACAGAATTGGAAGAGAACACGGCTAGAGGATGACATGATGGTCCAGACAAGAGATGGTGCCCTTGGCTTTCAAGAGAGATTGCTGAAAACTACTCACCATATTTCCTGGCGGGGTTTCTTTCCGTTTGCCAACTACTCGGGTTTGTGGAGTGCCTGGGCCTTGGGTAGATTCACTCCCCTCTGATGCGGCGCATTGTAATGTGCGACCTACTTGTGACCGAGGCTTGTCTGTGGACTCTTGTTACCAGCCCTCTGTGAGGCAAGTACAGAGACTGAGAAGCATTCATCGACCTTAGTAAGAATTCGATATCCACGTGTATTCTCAATCTCCTCTAGTGACTAATTTTTATTTCACTTAACTAAAATATTGGATAGCAATAGATGGGTATGAAAAAAAACAAACAACAACCACATGAAACCAGCCCTTCACCGAGAGATTTCAGGAAGCACTTATGTAACATACTCTGTGAAGTTCCCCTCTTTTTCTTTGCTGGGTAGGACGATTTTAGCTCTCTTCTGGATTTCCGTGAAATCAGATTGCAACCAAGTCGAGTTTCGGATACTCTCAGTTTTTCACTTGAAGGGTGTTTCCTGGACCCTAATATCGGATTTTCCTCTGGTTACAAAACTGCCAAGGTGTTGTGGGAAGGGGAAGGGACTATTTAAACGTGTAATCCACATTCTTACCTACATCGCCTTCTCTCTCTCTTTTGTGGATAAACTTTGTTTTTTAGAGTAGCTTCAGGTTGACAGAAAAATTGAACCGAAAGGTGAGAGTTCTCAAACCCTCCCTCTCCCCTGCCACGCAGCGTTTCCCCCTCTCGCTAACACCTTGCCCGGGTGTGATACACCGGTTACAGCTGATGAACCACTACTCGGATGTCACTACAGTAACTAAAGCCCATGGTTTGCATGAGGGTTCACTCTTGGTGTTGTATCCACATGGGTTCGATGGCCAGACGGTGACATGTGTCATCATCACATCTCATACAGAAGAGGTCCACTGCCCTAAGAGCCCTGGGGGCTCTACCTTTCATCCTTCCTTCCCACTCCCTGAAGCCCCCGCCACCACTCATCTTTTCGTTGTCTCATGTAGTTGGGTTCAGACAGTATGTAGCCCATTAGATGTCTTTTTCTTGTTCCCTTTCCCCCAAATCTTCACGCCCCCTCCATCATCTCAGAACACACATGCTGTCCCTCTGAAACAGAAGAGAGAAGTTGAGAAAAACTCTTCCTTAACTAGGCTCACACAATCATTAAATATGACAGAGCATTTTGGGGGGGGGGGTCATTGTTCACTGCTCCCCGTCTTCTTATCAGGAAGCACACTGTGACTCTTCAACCTCCAAAGGAGAGCCAGGCCCTTCCTCCCACCTCGCTCAACTCCCTTCTTGTTTTCCTAAAACCAAGGGCCTCTTGCTTGCAGTGTGTCTGAGCCGTAATTACCTTGTGTCTGTTCTGCTGCCTTCAAATTATTTTTCCCACCTTCGGAGCAATTGCCTTCTCCTTCTTATCTCTACTCGATCCTCTACACGGCGCAGGGGACCTGTCTCTTGACTCTCATACTTTTGCTTCTGATGTTAAAAAGTCCCCTTGAACTTGCATTTACAGACACCAGCAGAGCCCGAGTGTCTTCACATCAGCTGACACGTCCCGGGGGCAGGGTGTTTGCAATTACAGCCTGAGCTGGCTGCTGGATCAGAGAGCTCAGGGAGGCCCTCTTTGATGAGTGACAGGGTCTTTATTATGAATGTTATGCAGGTGAAGTCCTGTGGCAGGAACGCTTTTCTCCCTTTATCTTGTCTTAGCAGAAAAGTCAGACCTACATATATGCACACACGCACACACACACACACGCACGCACACACACACACACGCATGCACGCGCACACACGCGCACGCACACACACACACACACACACACACGCACGCACACACACACACACACGCATGCACGCGCACACACGCGCACGCGCGCACACACACACACACACACACACACACACACACGCATGCACACATAGATGGAGACAGGCCTGGCTAGGGAGGGAGGGGAAGTGAAGTTATACCAAGGATTGCTAGCTCATTCTCGAAAAATCCTTCTGTAGATCCTGTCTTCTCAAAGCCTCCTCCTCCAGGACGGGCTGTCCTCTCTCAGGGGCATGGCTTAACCTAAACGGAAGGGCTGATCTCCTTTCCCTCCAGCCTTTTAGTTCTAATATTGCTCCTCCCCTTTGTATTTTTTTGTTGGGATGTAGGATTTCTCTCTATGGAAATATTTTCTGCCACTTTTATTTCTTGCAGAGGAAATAACAAACACCCAACAGTGATCCTGGCCCTTTGCTTCTGAATAGCGCTGCTCTGGAGAACCCGCCTGTCTCTCCTCCGTGGTCTGTCTATATTCTGTGCAGCAGAGAGCTGATTGTCACCCCTTCTGGTCTATTTGGTAAACCTATGTCCCTGTGGGTGGGCCTAGTGTCCCCCAAAGGAAGGAGGCACACCCGGTGTTAATCATCTGGGGACCAGGCTGTGCTTGGCTAGAAAATTCCATCTCGGGAAGCATGGCGAGGGAATTCTCAGTCTTTTCACTTTGGTTTCAGCCTTTGAGGAGATGTGATGTCTTAGGGTTTCAGGGGTTCAGACAGCTTCTTTCATGGGGAGGTGTGGGGAGGCCTGGGAAGAGGCTCGTTTGCCCTGCACTATAAGCTGAACAAGGGAAGCCCCCTCATCTTGTAAATGGGCATTTCTGCTTATGTCTTACCTGTTTATTCACTTCAGTTGAGGTCTTTCCTCAAGACCTTAGGAAAGCCTTGTTGGAACTTTAGAAAATTGTCTCAAGAGTACCCCTGGAGCCAGGAATGAACTCACCTTCTCGTTTCTGGGGGTGGCAGCAAAAATGCCCCCCAAGGGCAGCTGGAGAAGCCAGGGATGTTCTAGGGTTCCTGTTATTAAATCATGACTTGAATTTTATAATAGTCGTAATATACCCACCATTATCTTTGGAATCTTTTTTTTCTTTTTTAAAGATTTTATTTATTTATTTGAGAGAGAGAGAGAAAGTGAGAGAGAGAGAGAGCCCACGAGCGGGGTAAGGGGCGGCGGGGGGGAAAAGACTCTCCGCCGAGCAGGGAGCCCGATGCGGGACTCGATCCCAGGACCCTGGGATCGTGACCTGAGCTGAAGGCAGACGCTTAACCGACTGAGGCACCCAGGCGCTCCAGGAATCTTCAAATATCCGTATCAAGTGACATTCCTCTTGCTTCCATTTTACTGATGAAGTAATCGGCCATCTGAGCCTGTGTATTCTGACTCCCCATCCTCATCTGACATCCTGTTTTCTGCTGTCCCAGGAGGACCTGGACTGCATATTAGTAAAAGAAGTTGAACATTTTTGTTCCATATTTGCAACAGGCAAAGCATCTTCCCATAATCAGTCTAGCGAGGTGGTTGAATTCCGTGTCTAAAGTTTATTTTATTACTATTATTTTTTATTTTACAAGCAGATCACTGCTGTTCATGGGGTAATGTGATTTGCAAACCATGTGCCAACTGATGGAGGACACGGGACTCAAAATTCTTGCAGGCGTGGAACTCATTCCTCCGGTGCTCTGTTTTGTCCTACTGCAGAACGCAGCCAAGGATGGAAATGCCCGGGACTGGGAGCAGAGTCTGACAGCACAGGCTGGAATGCAGAAGGACCCCCAAGCCCCAGCAGGCCACAGACCTGCTCAATCAGGGCTTTCTGTGTGTTTGCCTGGCGAATCTCCACCCAGCTCTGGGAGTGACCATGAGGACTCCTACGGACGTGTCAAATACCTCAGTGTGTCAATTACAAGGCTCTGTCGCAGAGCCGACACGACGCGGAGAACTGAAACAATTACAGGGATGCCTTGGTCCCCTACCTGCTTTTGCCAGCTCACAGAAATCTGAGGGAAACGTCTGATGTTTCTTTCTGCTTCAAGGATTCCAATGATTGTTCTCTTCCCCTGTTTCAGCCACCGCAGGCTCCTGGCAGACCACGATACCCTGACGACTCCTGAATGCCAGAGGAGAGAAAAGGGTATTAAATCTGAGGACCTTGACTTTTGTGAGAAGGAATTACCTGCTAAGTATAGTCTCGGAAAGAGGTTCTCTCATAGGTCGTGTGAGGACAAGCCAAGGAAACACAAGCCTTGGTTCTTTGCACTCGTAACAATATTCCAAGACAAATGTTTCTCAGGGGCTAGGATTTGATCCTGCATCTGTCACACACTCAGGGTGTGACGTGGGGGAATGACGTCCCCTCCCAGAACACACGTCCCCATCTCTAAAGCAGGGAGTTGGAAATTCTAAGATTCCAAAGCATCATGCCTTGAATGGGGTCAGGCTGGGAAGTCAGCAGCTCAGGTCTGGTGGGAAAGGACGCAGCCAGGAAGGGACGGGGCTCGTGTCGGGTAACGAGAGAGAGGCATGGTGACCGGGCCTGAGCCAGTCCGGAAAGAATGTCTAAAGAGGTCTGATCTGGGGGCCGAGGAGGACAGCGGGAGTCTCCTAGGAGTGGCAGTCAAGCCAGGTCAGGCTCTGGGCAGGCTGCCCGGTTTGGGGAATGGCATCAATGTGTGGGGCGAGGCTGTTAAGGCCAAACAGGTGTCAGGGCCCAAGCCAAGTGGTCTGGAGGTCAGGACAGGGCGTCACTTCTAAACAAAGTGCCCGAGCGCAAAGCAGGCCTGAGTCAAAGCCCACTCACCCAGGCAACACGGAATGACAGACGGACCCACTCTGGGTGCAAGGCATCCCACGTTTAAGGCAGCCAGGGAAACTCTAGGCTCCTCGGCATTCTCAGGGCAAATCTAGGGCCATCTTGGCTGGAGGGTTGGGGAAGCTGGACAGATACCTTTAGAGCTGGGAGATGGTATTTCCATTTAAATCTAAATAAAAATAAAATAGCTGACAGATATGGAGTGCTTCCTCTGTGCACGCTGTTCGGGTCCTCATGTGCATGAACTCATCAGGGGGCTAGTTTTAGAGCTTTTTTTTTGTTCCCCCAAAGATCAAAACATGAGATATCCATCCCCTGTGACCCACGCCACCATCAAGGGGTCCAGGCAAGAATGGAGAGAGTGGAGAGGGGCACAGGGAAACCTGGTCATACTGAAAGCTCTCAGGAAACAGAGGCCCTTGAAGTGACACCAGCTCTAGATTTCATTCTCAGACCTTCGTTTTCCAGCATGGTCAAGGCTTTGAACACGCTTGCTTGCTTTCCCAGGCGCCCCCGCATCTTTCCAGTGAGGCTTCTGGGCCCCATTCCACAACCTCCCCTACAAATATTTTTAGGTTCCTCTGGGCTCTGACATGGAGTGGGGAAACGGAAAGAGGAAATGAGAAAGTTACAAGAAACCTTTTCTTAAAATGTTTTAATCACATTTATCACAGGAGCGCCTGGGTGGCTCAGTCTGTTAAACATCCGCCTTTGGCTCAGGTCATGATCTCAGGGTCCTGGGATCGAGCCCCACATCAGGCTCCCTGCTTGGTGGGGAGTCTGCTTCTCCCTCTCCTTCTGCCCCTCTCCCCTGCTCGTGCTCTCTCTCTGTCTCTGTCAAATAAATAAATAAAATATTTTTAAAAATCACATTTATCACAGATCTGAAAATGTAGCTGGGGTGAAGACACTTTCTTATGATTCCCCTCTTCTCTGGCCATGCTCCTTGGGCGTCAGACAGACCAGACACTCCACACTCTCTCTGACGTTGTGCTCCCATCTCTCGAGCCTGGTAAAAATGCCGAGCTCTGGCCTTTGTTGTCTCCTTAACAGCTGCCTGACTTGCCTCCCGCCTCCCTGGTCTGTTCTCTTCCATCAGCCCCTCCCTGTCAGCAGCAGTGTCTTCCCGCTCGAAGTCACCAACGGGCTCCAGTCCCTTGCAGATTAATACCCAGCATCCACATCCCAGCCCAACCCCCTAAGACCTGCCCTGAAAGCACCTCTCCTGTCTTAGCTTTCACTCATGAGTTCCATAATCTCCAGGCCCAACCGACCTGATCATGTTCTCGACCTCCCAACCTAGCCTAGGCCAAAAATATCCTTTCTTATCCCCACCTGTGACAAATTCGCACTGGAAACTCTATCTTCCTTTGCAGTATCCAAGTCAAAGGCTGGCTCCTCCAGGAAGCCTTCTTGTACTTCTAACCTCCACCCTCCATGGTCCACCAACCAACCTCCAACCTCTACCCTCCAACCTCCCACCTCTAACCTCTAGCCTCCACCCTCTAACCTCTAGCCTCCACCCTCTGACCTCCAACCTCCACCGTCCAACCTCTACCCTCCAATCTCTACCCTCCAACCTCCAACCTCTACCCTCCACCATCCAACCTCTAACCTCCAATCTCTACCCTCCACCCTCCAGCCTCCACCCTCCAAGTCTCCAACCTCCAATCTTGAATCTCAACCTCATACTTCCAACCACACACTTCCTCATTAGAAAGGATCACAGCCAGCTCAGAGCTCTCTACCTACACCTTCTTCCCTCTATTTTAGCTCCTTGCAGAATTATCCGTGTTTACATCTACAGTGACCTCTGGCTGGGATCATGAGGTGTGAATCACTATATTCTCCAAACCCAAAACGATTCTGGCACATGATACGCTCATGAGAGTATGGTAGATTGCAGTGCTGGCCCCAATTCTTTAACTCCCTCTGTATTTACCCCCTTTGGCTTATCATTTCTGAGGGCCTACCCATCCATTCAACTCTGACTGTGTTTCCCCAGGACGCTTACTTGGACTCACAGAATGAGGTGGAACGAAGGTGTGCTAGTTCTGAGTTCAGGCCTGACGGGCATTGTTTTCAGTCGCTCTCTTGGGGTTCTTTGTAATCATAAGAGCATAGCTGGCCAGCTGCTGGTGGGTAGGAGATACATGGAGCAGAGAAAAGCCCCTCCATTTGCTGCACGGGGGACCAGCACAGAGAAGCCAGTCAACCCCCAGACATGTGAGCATGTGCAGCCGAAGATCAGCAAGGCCTTTGGATAACCTCCTGACTTAGACAGAAGCCATCTGCAGGTGCCAGTAAATAGATCAGCAGCAAGCCTCCTCCCCGAAAGTCTTAGCTACACTGGTGAAAGACACAGTTATCTCCGGCTATGATAATGCCATGTCACCAAAACTCACACTACCACGGTGACATCTAGTATAAGGATGTTTTGCTTATGCTTCTTACAATGGATAGGTCACGACTTAATAATTGGCAATTCAGTGAAAAGAAGGAAAATAATCCATGTTAGCTATAGAAAATTTAAATATGTAAAAAAAGAACATAACAAAAAAAGTTGAAAACCTCTGGACACATTTTCTTTATGGGTTCTCTGCTTTTATGATGAGAACACCTCCACCTTGAGAAGAAACAGGACTATTTTTCTTTTTTTGCCATTTTTTTAAGATTTCATCTTTACTGTTTGAACTTTTAATCAGTATAAATTGAACGAAGTCAACTATATGAGGTGGTGGTGGGGGGAGATGTTCTTCCCAGCATAACTCCCAAATGTTTAACCAGTCACCCAGGCATTTTCATTTACTAATCCTGCCCTACGTTTTGAATTATTTCATACTCTTATTTTTACTCCACATCTGAATTACTGTATCTTTATAGTATGTTTTGACCTTGGTAGGGCAGGTTTCACCTTTTTAATTGAATTAATTTTTTTACCTTTTTGAGCCGTTCTTATGCATTTACTATCTCTAGCTGAATCAGAAATAGGCTGCCAAGTTTTCAACAGAGATCCAGTGGAATTTTGAAAGTTCTGTCTCTCGCTAAGATTTGGGAGGTTCGTTCCTCCTTCCCTTTTTCCTCCTTCTTATTCATTCTCTTCTTCATCTTTGTCCCATTTTATTTCCATTTGTCCCTGTACCTTTCCTTCTTATCCTCTTCCTCCTCATCTTCTTCTCTTTATTGATTACTGCTTAAATAATAAAGATTTCAAACATACAGAAAATAAAAATTAAATCTGCCTGCACGCTCACACTGAACCATTCCAGGTGCTTCTCTATTCTTCCCACTCATACCATTTCCAATGCTTTTCATTCCATTGTGTAGATTCAGGTTTTCATCAGGGAACCGTTTTCCTCCGATCTGAAGAAGTTCCTTTAATATATCTGGTACTATAGATCTGCGGATGTTTAATTATGTCAGCATTTATTTATCTGAAACATCATTTCATCTTTATTTTTGAGATACAGTCTTGTTGGGATATGGAATTCTAGGATGTGGTTTTACTTTGCACTCTGCCCTGTGGAAGGCACGTTGAAGGGTCGAATCAGGGGAGTTACTGAGGGCCATGATTATACCCTCATTTCAGGAGTGTCCTGTGGACAGTATTCTGGAGAATTATTTGGGTTGGAGAAAGTCTAAAAGCAACAGGAACGGTTAAGAGGCTGTTAAAATCATCCAGAGGGGATATGAGGCATTTCAAATGAGTCAAGGGAGGTGGGGATGGTGATGAGAAGACTGGTTTGGAAGACATGCTGTGTTGTTAGCCCTTGGGGATCGGATACAAAAGGATCAGATACAAGATAACCTTGCCATAAGCTTGGCGATGGCACGTGAGTGAGTAGAAGTTGCATGTATTGAGATGAAGATTTACAGGTGGAGGAAGCGTCTTACGAGGTCAGCGATGTTCAACTTCATAATGCCGTGGGTTCTAGAGCTGGGGGAATGCCCCAGATGTTATGCCTGGCATTCAAGTTCTCCTCTGGGATGAACCCTTCATCTCTTTGAGGACCAGGGCCACTTCGAGCTCTTGCCCTACCACTCTGCCAATGAAATAAATCCTTATTTTTCTGAACACTATTGAGCATGGACTCTCACTTTGGACTCCACATACATGATATTGAGGGTCTCCCACGTCCAGGACTCCGGGTCTGATTCTCTTCTTCCTCTAACCCGACTGGAGGCTACCGATAATATCCGTAGGCTAAACTAAGTTCGGGTCAGCACCTTTGTGCATGATGCTGGTCCTGTGGCTACGGGGCAGAGGCATTTCTAATCATGTCAACCTCACCAGGCCTCTGTTCTGTCTGCTTTGACGACTCCACTGGTTCCAGCAAGTCGTACAGCTGAGGTCACCCCAAGTTATGCCATTATTTAGACTTTTCCTTTCAACTCACAATATGAAACAGGGATAAATCATTCAACCCCCATCACCCATTTAACCCCTGTGTAAACTGTCTGAGGGATATAATGATAATTACCTTTTTCGGGGACAGAGTTGTGGGGGGAGTCAATTAAGTCTTGCACTGTGCTTTGAGATCTTTCAATGAAAGGCTCAGGGTTATTACTGTTAACAAGATACCAAAGGGATATTTGCCAGCAATGACTCCCTTTGAGCCAGCATGTCTGTCATTAGTAATTTGGGGGCTTGGCACAGAGTCATGGGAATGTTTTAATGGCTTCTGTTCAACCCCAGAAATAGATCTTGAAGTTGCAAAAAGAAATGCTTGTTTTCTCTGTTCTCCTCCACTTCTCTACACGTGGTGACCCTCAGGGGAGATCTCTGGTTCTCTGGCGGGGGCCGAAGAAGTGGGCAACAGGATTTTATGCCGCCCCAGTAAAATCTGACAGCTGATAGCACTGGGCCTGTTCCAGACACTGACTTACGGATGGGTTGTACCACCCGCTAGTAACTTGGGCCTGCACTGTATTTCTGGAGTCACCTGGCCGCCACGCTAATTCAATGGAGTTTAGGACCGGTAAGTAGAAGACTCTTTCTCTGAGGAATATTTGGGAAACGTTTGTTAATTTGAACAAGTTATTTTTCTCCGAAGCCAACTCCCAAATTTGTTTTTCAGAACTGTCTTTATGAATCAAGAAAAAAAAAATGTTTTCTGTCTGGGAGGCCTGGGTTTGTTTCTAGAAACAAGGGTGAAGAACACGTATGCCCCACCAGGTCTGTGTTTGGCCCCTCATTGGGAGAACCCATGCGATAGCGTCACTTTCAGTGAACGAATAAAGTGTTCCTTGAGAACTCCCTGCTCTTTCTCTGTCTCAGCTTTTCCCTTCGTTTTTCCTTCATTCTTCGCTTCATGTTTAACCAGTTCTTTTCTCTGCTCATCAAGGCATGAGAAACTGGAAAAAACAGTAGATACGTTAAGATGAGAAATGGCTTTGACCCTTACCGATGGTGGTCTTGGCCAGGTCACGTAACCTCCATGTGCCTCACTCATCTCTCTGAAAGATAATATTGGCAGCCCAGCAGGACACCTGGGTGATTGAGCCAACAGGGACACAGTCACTTCAAGTGTTGCAGACCCAGAGGGTCCCACAAACCTGTGAAACAGCTGAATTTAAGCAATAGGGTGTGGTGAGGACCGTAGCAAATGGGCACACACATGTCCCATCCACAGGGAACCCCAGGATTCTGCCGGAGGAAAAGCTGGCCAGACTTTTTTCTTTTTTTTTTTTCTTTCCAAATTCACAGGAAACTCAGAAATTTATATAAAGTCTCCTGATTGTTAACTATTGGTACTAATTCAATTTTTTGTTGTTGTTGTTAACAGTGTGGTACCAGAGAAAATGGTTGTGAGTTGAACTTAACATTTACGGTTCATTTGACTCTTCATTTATCAATTTCTGCCTTCTGTCCTTCTGTAATACTTTGCTTTTCTACCCGTTTCCCCCTGACATCAACAATGTTTTCTTTGCGTTCTCCTAAAGTAACACCAGATTCTCTGCTTGGACGTCTCGACACAAACCACAATTTCCTTCTTCTTCCATCAGGCTCATCTCTTTTCTCAGAGCCGACAACACAAAGACACCATGAAGCCCACTGAGTTTTGAAGCAGTTCAGTCTACTCGTCCATTCCCAAGAGGAAAGTGGAGAACAGACCTCCCTACTTTCTCTTAAAAAAAAGAAAAACTCTTGGCTGTTGATATGATCACCAGGAATGCTAAGTCATCAGCCACGTGGGGCCATAACTGTGGCAGAGTTTGCCAATCCTTGGCCACATAAATAGTGCCAATCCTGACCCTGGGAAGGAGCTGGCCTGGAGGAGTCATGACAGTGTGGCTCCATTGCCTTTCCAGAAAAATATGCCAAAGAAGCCCAACCACTGATTGGTTGATGATAAACTGTACCATAAAAGGTGCGGTCTACCCTAAGAGGAGAGCAATTCTTCCTAGTCGCAGCGTCTTGCTTTCCTTTGTCTCTCTTCTCAGGAGAAATGTGACTATTCCATTGAGGTCAAGAACACACCTCCCTGGAAAGGGTGTCACCCTTGGCTTGTAGGCCATGCTTCTCTGCTAGCCCACCAGTGGCAAGTGTCGCTAATTGTTCAGGGCGGGCGCTCTTTCCACCGAGTCTAGATGTAGCCACAGAACCCTTAATATGCATGGCAGCTGTCACCAGCCACTTGGGGTTGGGATGCGTGTTAAAAATACAATAGGCAAAAAAGTGCGAACGCTCAAATATCCATCAGCTGGTGAAGAGATGACAAAATGTGGTAATTCATATAATGGGATGTTCTTTGCCAATAAAAGGGAATGCAGCGTGAATGCGTGCGACCATGTGGCTAAGCCTCAAAACTTGCAAAGTGAGAGAAATCAGTCACGTGAGAGCACATATGATACGTCGTTTGAGTCCACGTACGTGAAACGTCCAGAAAAGGCAAATCCACAGATGAAAAGTAAATGAGTCGCTCTCTGGGGTTGGGGTGGGAATGAGGAGTGATTGCAAACGGGCTCAAGGTTTCCGTTTTGAGGTGATGGAAATGTTCCCAAAATTAGATGGTAATGATAATTATACAATTTTATAAATTTATAAAAAAAAGTCGTTGTACTCTGTACTTACTTGAAATAAGTGAATTCGGTGTTGTATAAATGACATCTCAATAAAGCTATTTTGAAAAACATACACTAGGCTTGCCTATTTGTCAAGACATTAACTATCTGGAGTCAGGAAGCCATGGAGGATATTATTCCAGAAACTTCCACTGACTGGCTGTGTGATATTATGAAAGGGCTTGCTTTTTTTCTGTGTGCAATTTCTTTATCTATAATTGGAGGTGTTTGGGCTAATGCCATCCTAGGAACTTTTGGATTCTATGGCACCTAAGAAGACACAAAAGCAGGAATAGTTACTGCTCTTATTTTGCCACAGAAGCCTGCCAGGCTGGTAACCGTATGGGGCACAGACTTGCTTCCTGTCAATGCCTTGCTCATGCCCTCCACAGAGTGCTGGACGATGCCTGACCATTGGTATAAGAAAACTTAGGAAGAGGAATATCGAAGGGCCTCCAAGTATAATATCAAAGCTATTTTCCAAGAATGTCATATACCGCGGGCTGTTGGGCAGTGCGGCATTCTTCCCCTTCCCCTTGTGTTTTGCCTTCTTCTCCAAGGGTATGAAACACTAGGAGCAAAATGTCTCCCATTACAACCTGGTCTGGTTGGGTAAGTGGTTTCAGCGAGGAAAAGAGGGTGTGTGTGTGTGTGTGTGTGTGTGTGTGTGTGTGTGTATACCCCCACATGTGTTGGGTGTGTTGTGTTGGGTGAGGATGGGCTTTGGGAGAAAGACAAATCTAACTTTCCCTCCTGGTCTGGCCATAAAATCCTGCGGGAACTTCCCTTCACCTTTCTGAATCATCTGTGCGGTGTAGGGTACCTTGAGCTGTTCGGAAGTTTTAAAAGAGATCTTCCACATTAAATATTTAAAGTAGTTTCAGAAACAGAGTAGGTGCTGCCTAAACATTTGCTTCTTACGTTCCTGTTCTTTCTGTTCCCCTTTACCAAGTCCAGGGTCTGTCTGGAGACGGCTGGGCCTAGACAGCAGAGACTACAGAGGTTGTACAATTATGGGGTCAATTATATGCAATTACATGCGAGCGCAGTCAACTGAGGACGTGTGAGTTACAAGGAGACCCAGCTCTTCCAAGTGACTGTGAACTCAGCCCTCTAGGCGGTGACCCTGAACACGGCTCCCCTGAGCTGTCGCTTTACCCATCTTTACTTCTCTCTTTGACTTTATACTTCCCAAATTGGAGTTACAACTTTTTGGTAAGATTTTTTTAGATAGTGAATATTCCTTTGCATCGAGGCCACACCTAAACCTCAAATGAGGCTACTTCTATGGCCAACGAGTCCAGGAGCCCACCCAGACCTTCTGCTTCACATTTGGCCAAAGCACCCAAGTTTCTGTTTCTGTTTGGGGACAAACCTGTGGCTACGTTTTTCAGCCCAAGAGTCCTTTTCAGAGAAAAGCCAGCAAAAGCTAGAAGGCTGGGTGCTGTCAGAGTTTTGCAGGGCCACACACACTGAGGGGCAAACTGATGGGAGCAGGACTTTGCCTATCTTTGCCCATCTCATTCCAGTGACAGAGAGGCAGAGATGTGCCTGATACATTTCAGGGGCAAGGGAGGGGAGGGAATGATCGTGTAGGGGCTTCGTTTCTGCACTGCACTTGAAATGTTGATTTATTCTTCTCACTTATTTAAGATGTAGGGATAATTTTGATTTCATTTTTATTCAACCAAAGTATTTCAGACTCTTTGTCAAAACAAATGAAGCGAGGCAAAGCGCCCGGGGTAAAAAGTGAAAATATCCCCACCCCCTGCCGTCACATCTCCTTTCTGCCCTCACCTTTCCTTGTTGTGGTCCCAATTTCAAGTGGAAGTAACCATTCTCAGTAGACCCGTATGGATTCATTCTTGACCTTTCTTTTTTTGTAAGCATGTTACCATAAATGTAAATTGTCAGGCAATCCCCTCACCCTATTTAAATATGTTGGCTACCTGTTACAGGATTACAAGTACAGCTGTCTCACTTTTTCTAGTGACTACCTACCATTCTATTCCATGCAAGGACTTCCGCTGGGTTAGCTGCACTCCACGCATGGGCGTAGGCCTTGCTTCCCGCGGCTGGCGCAGGTAACCCTATATGTGTGTATCTGTGTACACCTGCAAGAAATTTTGTAAAATAAATTCTTCTACAGAAATTTCCCGATCAAAGCATATATCAGGTGGAGGACTAGATGCTGTGAATACAGCAGGGACAAGATCTACTTGCCACCTGCCTTCCCAGAGGCTGCCATCGGCTCAGTGTTGCGTTTCGGACGTGTGCTCCGTCTTGCCCGTCCCCTGCTCTGCCCACTCGTGTCATCGTGATCACTCCTGGTTTATAGGTCAGCAGCCGCTGTGTCTGCAAGAGTCCAAGGCCTCCCAGACCATTTGTTGCATGGCTGGGAAACATTTCCGCGTCTGATTCTAGAACTCCTACAGGATCCATCGTCTTGCCGACGACTAGCATTTCCTTCCTTCCACCCAAGGAAGATGTGTCCAAGGGACACGTTGGGACCTAGATCTAAAGCTTTAGAGAGCCAGGTGACATGAACAGAAGCAGAGAGGCTAAGTCTCGTTTGTAGAACTGCCACCCACAGCCCACACCAGGAAGAGCAGGGAGAGACCCCTGGCCCCCACTGCTCATCGGAGGGTCGGCCCCGGAGTTAGGCTGGGACGAGGTCTGCCACTTTGCATCTGAATAGCCTCGGGCAAGTCACTTCTCTCTCAGACTCAGGCTCCCTTGCCTGTTGGGCAGAAAATATCAATTACCAAGCTTTCCAAGGGGTTGTGAGCTTTCAATGAGCTCATGTGTATAAAATGTTGAACATATACCCCCGGAGACAGAGGGGGAGCTTCATAAATGTCAGCTGTGACGATTGCTCGTAGTTTAATTTTTTTTTCTTCCACTAAATCTGATCGCGCTCTGGAGTTGCTGGCTTATTTTGCCAATTCTGAGCCAAGTACCTGCTTTCTCACCACCTTTGCTGTCCTCAAGGAGCCCTCGGGCAATTCTCAGTGTGGCCTTTGCTTCCATCTTAGGAGAACGTGAACATGATCTGTCCCCGATATAGTCTCGGGGTGCAAGGAGGCCGCTCATCAGAAACGGAAGGGCGGGCACAGGTAATGGTTTTCTGCGTTGCCATTTACACTCACAGGTTGGGAACTGAATGTGATTTCTTCTTAGAATAACTCCTTACAGATTTGTAGCCTGTTCTGATGTTGTCATCTCGTTTCCAGAGTCTCTTCTGTCCTTTGAAGACCCAGCTTTGGAACTTGGCTCTTCGGCTCCGTTCTCAATGCCAGCAGAGACAAGTGTCGATGCCACTCGTCATGCTTGAGCCAGGTTGCTCGGCCGGGACACTTGCCACCGGGCCAGGCCATGCCTTCACCAAGCCGGGCTCTCTGCCATGGCTGGAGAGATGCCAGCAGGGAGGAGGTAGGGCCCGGGCAGAGCAGGGGTGGGTCATGGCTGCTGGGAGCCCCAGGCGGCCTGCAGCGACAGGGCAGGATTACTGACATCAGCCCCTCCCAGGCAGCAAGTTCAGGCAGGACGGGAGGGAGGCGCCTGCGCCTGGGTCAGAGGGGGCACCGGCGGCCAGGGGAGTGAGCCCTCCCAGCCTGGGCTCCGTTGGGCCTGCCCGCGCTGGCGTGGCTGTTGGGAAAACCTGTTGGGTGAGCTCCCATGTGTTTCCCCGGAAGACGGGGCCCTGGGTGCAGGCTGCAAAGTGGGGTGAGGGGCAGGAGCTCTTTACTGGCTCTGACATTTGCTTGAGAAGCTGCCAAAGGGCGGTTTATGTTTCTTAAACAACAATGTGTTCCGATAGCAGGGCTGCTTCTGTGTGGGTGACAGCAAGCCCTGCCCGAGGCTGGGATGCCCTGAGCCACCCCTTTGCTAAGCCAGCATGGCCAGATTCGGGGGGTGGCAGATGTGGCTGCCCCCCGCCTCCGCCACCAACACAGTGCGTGACGTTGGGGTAACCGGCTCATCTCCCTGAGCTCCAGTCTCCTCATTGGCTAGAGGGGCACGAGGGGCTGCCCGCTGGGCCTCCTAAGCTACGTCCGCAGCCTGAGCCATTCCGGGTATTTCGCAAACATGAGCTCACTTCATCCTATAATGCTCGCGTGATGTAGGTGCTATTAGTCGCCTTGCTTTACAGACGAGGCGCAGAGAGACCAGACGATCTGGCCAAGATGGAGAACACATAGCAGAGCTGGGGTTTGACCCCGAGCCGACTGGCTCCAACACCCCTTGACCGTGATGCCACGTTTGCAGAGCCTGCCCAGGACCCCGTCCTCTCCCTCTGAGCGCTTAGGTCACTTTGGAATAGCCTTCGTGTCGATGCGATTGTCTGCCGAGTGCCCACTCCGCTGTTGGGTTTTGAGCTACCTGCCTCGGTGTTTGCTCACCACCGTGGACCCGGCACCCAGCTCTGCCCCGAACCAGAAATTTCGGGGCAGCACCCGTGTGAGAGGTGGCCAGGAGGCTCAAATGAGATAAAGAACTTGAAGTAACAGGTGGCTCCCTCTGAAATCCCCCGCCCTGCTCTGAGCTCACCACAGGCACTTGGGACATGTTTATGCCTGGGCCAGACTCACTGCGCACACTTCAACGTGTTGAAAGCCCCTTTTATTTGTTTATTTATTTACTTATTTATTTGAGAGAGAGAGTGAGCGAGCCGCCATGGGAGAGGAGGAAGGGCAGAGGGAGAGGGGAAAGCAGGTCCCCTGCTGAGCAGGGAGCCCAACATGGGGCCCCGTCTCAGGACCCTGGGATCATGATCTGAGCCGAAGGCAGACGCTTAACCGACTGAGCCACCCAGGCGCCCCAGAATACCTCCTTCTGAACCTTGGATGCTGACTCAGATTACCTTCCTGCCTTGGCGAGGAGTGTTTCCATCACTGTGTTCAGCAACCCAGATCCTGTCTCCAGCTTGCGCCTTGACATGGGACATCTGTGAAATGCCCCCAAGGAGAGAGAAAAGACCTGGCTTGCAGGCCACTGGTTCTCCCCTCTCTTCTCTCGGTTGTGGCGCCTGAAGAGATGAGAGGAGTCAAAGACCGGCCTCAAACCGTGGTCCTCAGATGGACACTTTTCCCGTCCTTCCTCTGCTCCTGTAGCCAGCGGTGGAGGAATGGTGCGTGAGCGTCTCTGTCCGAGGAGACACTGAGCAATTCATTTCCCTCTTTTTTTTTTTTTTGATCTACAAATTTAATGCAATCCATATCAAAATCTCATCGGCATGTTTGACAGAAATAGAAAAAGATAATCCCAAATTCATATGGAACCACAAAAGGTCCTGAATAGCAAAGCAATTTTGAGCCAGGAAAACCAGGCTGATGGTATCACACTTCCTGATTTCAAACTATATCACCAAACTACAGTTATCAATAATATGGTGCTGACATAAAGACAGACATATGGGTTAATGGAACGGAATAGAGAGCCCAGGAAATTTTTTTTTTTTTGTATTTTGCAATTTTATTTTTTATCAGTTTTATATTGAAATATAATTGAAATACCATATAATTCACCCATTTAAAGTATAAAATTCAGTGGTTTTTGTTGTATTCACTGAGTTCTGCAACCACCATCACAATCCATTCTAGAATATTTTCATCATACCAAGAAGAAACCTCATGTTCATCGGCAGTCACTCCCTATATCCGCCCCCCCCGCCCCAACTCCTTTACCCATAGTCCTAGGCAGCCATTAGTTAACTTCTCATTGTATGGATTTGCTTCTTCTGGACATTTCACATATGGAATCATGCAATATATGGGCTTTTGTATCTTGCTTTCACTCAGCACAGTGTTTTCAAGGTTCATCCATGTGATAGCATGTATGAAGGGGGGTAAACAGAGGAGGGAATGAACCATGAGAGACTGTGGACTCTGGGAAACAAACTGAGGGCTTCAGAGGGGAGGGGGGTGAGGGAATGAGATAGACTGGTGATGGGTATTAAGGAGGGCACGTATTGCATGGTGCCCTGGGTGTTATACGCAACTAATGAATCATGGATGGAACTTTACATCAAAAACTAGGGATGTACTCTATGGTGACTAACATAATATAATAAAAAATTATTATAAAAAAAGAAAGTAACTAAAATATATGTTAAAAAATACGAAAAGTAGAATTATATGCTAAAAAATATTGGTTTAAACCAACAAAGGTAGTAAAGGAGGAACAGAGGAACAAAAGACATCAAAAGGGATGTGAGGCAATGAAAATGTGTGTCCACACAAAAACCCGTACAGGAGTGTTCATGGGAGCATCATTCATCAGAGCCCAACTGTGGAAACAACCCAAATGACAATTAGCGGATGAGCAGACAAACACAGTACATTCACACAATGGAGTATTACTCAGCAAGAAAAAAGAAGAATGAACAATTCATTTCTAATGATGAATCAATCCCATGCTGGTGAGAAACCGAATGTCTTTTCAAAAAGTTTGCCAAATTGAGACGTACTGTTTTCCTCTTCCATCATGCTCTCCCTGAGCCTCCTGGCTCGGGTTCCTGAGCACAAGGAACCCCACCTGTGGGCACGGCTAGGTTTGCAAAGCGTTAGGCTGGTGTGATGCAGACAGGCTACAAGCCTATCAGAGAGACAGGCTGTAATATCGCATAGGTGTCACTGATCGTTCAGTTGGGATGGATAATTTGGATAACGGAAAAAGAAACATCTGCCAGAATATTATATTTATGTATTTAAGTCCTGTGAGCAAAGGAAATATTGTAGGAACAGGTTTGAAACAACACCCCATAGGAAGAGCACCAGGGGCTGTATAAATGACTGGTGTCTTTGCTCAGAGTAGAATCTCGTCAATCAGAAAGTCAATGCAAATTTATTGAGAGCCTACGATATGCCAGGTCGTATTCTGGAATTGGGAGGTCTTTCACTGGGACTCAGTTGTCCCATGCTAAATACTGTATCTGGAGTGATAATAAATAAATAATAATAAATCCAGAGAAAGAATGTGTCAGAAGAAGAAACTGACTTTTTTTTTTTTTCCCTTAGCAATGTCTTCATTACCTGTTTGAAAAGTTCTCCAGGGCCAGGCTGGCTATCTAAGGTAGCAAGTTATCTTACTTTGGGGCAAGAGACTTCTTGCCACTTGGCTGAGGTCTTCATTTTTCAAGGATGTGTCCTCATTTGCTAAAGACAATTTCTTGGCTCAAACGAACCAACTCAACAGTCACCCGCATTCCTTGACAGACTCTTGCTTCCTAATATTGCCACACCTGGGGTGTGTGCTGGGGCCCCCGGTGTGCAGCATGAATATCTTTATCCATTTAGGGTGCGGTGGTGGCAGCCTCTGCTATACTCCCCACAGGTGGCTTGGCTCTTAATCAAACTCCTTTCGATTCACATGGGCAGTCCTCTTCAGGAATTTCTTCTAGCAGCTCAGAAGTATACGTCCTGTCGCTATGCGCGGCGTGAGTCTCAGAAGATCTGGGGCTCAAATGCTAACAGGAGGCTGTCAATAACACTGGCATATAAATCTGTGTGATCGAATGTATAACTTAGTAAGATTTATTATGCAGATGCTATTTCAAAATAGAAAATAGAATTTTTTGTTAGATTCTGTTGATTCTGGAATAGTGTCATAAATCTTATAAGGCGGGGAAGTCGGAGCCAATCATTTTAGAAGCATTAAGAAGTCTGGCGTTGTGGATGAATCCGATGTCCCCGTGCTCTCTTGCACAGTCTTGCCCCGAATGGCTACAGAGATGCATGTGTATGCATGAATTCATGCAAACACACACGCGCTCACACACACAGACACACCCGTGCTCACACGCGCACATTTCCTCTTCATCTTGGTCTCTTTGGACAGCCCTCTGTCTTCTCTTGGAAAGTAGTCCTGGGTCTATAACCACCGGTCTGGCCCTTGATCCTTTCCGAGCTGTCAGTACTCGTCTGCTTGGCCCTTTGTTTCACAGGAGACTTCATGTAGCCGACAGCAGGATCTCCAGTTCCCAGGAGGTGGTCTCACTCAGGTCACCAGGCACCTGCTCTGGTCCCCACCTGAGCTGTCACTTTAGCCCTCGACCTTCAGCTGTAAATCTGCCCAACAAACCTTCACATGCACACCGGGGCCGCTAGAGGACGCTCCCCCTTCCCTGGTGTGAGCAGCTACAAGGCCAAACAAGGGTGTGCAGTGCATGCCAGTGATTGTCCCAGTGCTCTCACCAAGCCAGACTGAAGGAAAGTGCATCGTCACCAGCAACAGTCCCTGGGCTTAGGGGTGACTCATGCCCACACCTGCCAAGGGCAGGGTAAGGACAGCCTCATCTGGAGGACGGGATCTACAGGTCAGATTAGCAACCAGGTTCGCTGGAGGAGCAGGAAGCAGCCATGGGGAGAAGTAGATAACGTGGGGCCAGATGCTGGAGCCCTGGGCCATTCGTAAGCCACCTTGAGGGATGTTTATATGCCAAATAGCCTTTTAGGTAGAATCCTTGGGCTGCGGGTTGATTCTGAAAACTCTCCCCAGCCCCAGCTGATGGAGAAACCCCGTGAACAGAATATGTAATAATCATATGGCATTCACAGCAACAATAAGCATTATGCTGAGCAATGCTAACCATTTGCGAGCGGTGTGCTGCGTGTTTACCGGATGGCTCATTTAACCCTTTCATCAACCCAGTATGATAAACTGGCATTCCCATTTTACAGATGTGGAAGCTAAGTTACAGATAAGTTAAATAACTTGCTCAGAGTTCCAAAGCTAGTCAAGGGATAAAACCAACATTTAAACCCAGGCAGCCTGACTCTAGAGCCAGTGTCCCGTCATAGTACAAACCAGGGGCTTACAGAGTCATCGTATCAAAGACCAGATAGTAAATACTTTAGTCTTTGTAGACCATGTGGTCTTCATATCTACTTCATGGTCTTCATCACCACTCTGATTCTGTAGCACAGCAGGACTTATAGGCTGTATGTAAATTAATGGTGTGGCTATGTTCCAATAAAACTTTATTTATAAAAACAAGCCATGGGCCCGGATTTGCCCCATGGACTGTAAATTGCTGATCCCTGGCATAAACCAAAGAGGGGATTGAAGTTTCACATTCAACAAACATTCATCGGAACACTTTTTATGTGTCAGGTTCTTCAATTACCTTATTTTATTGAATCCTTCAAAAGCCGTGAAGTAGGATAGGAATTCCTAGTTTACAAATGAGAAAACTGAGGCTCAATGAAGTCAACTTTCCTAGAGACATACAGCTAGTAAATGGCAAAAGAGAACTGACCGTAACTCGTCATAACTCATGTTCCTTTGTCATTTTTCTCTGTAGGCTTTCCAAGCAGACTGAAGCCCCATAAATAATCAAGTCTCCAGAAGCTATATTGTTGCCTTTTTCTTTTTCAGGCAAGTGTGAATGTGTCATAACTTGGCCAGGACTGGCTGCAAGGCATGCTGGAACATCAGAAGCATGAGGCGTCTGGAAGAGGACGAGGTGCTGGGGCTCAACCAGAGGGAACTTGTCCAGCTGGAAAGTTGGCCATTGGTGGGAAGAGGGGTCTCAGTTGTCCAGAGGGATGTGTGAGATTCTGACAGGTTCCAGGCTGGTCTCATCTCCACAGTGGGGCCTGTGGGGTGGGGGTGTGGGCAGAAGGATCAGAGATCTCTATGTAGACCATGGTGACGTGGTGTGATATCCTGGTTTAGAGCAGATCCTATTGGAGGCTCTGGGGAGGAGGGAGATGGAGGGTTGGCCACCCCTCTGGTGGGCTTGTTCTCAGGAGTGAGTTCTAGGCACGGGAAGTAGTCAGATTGAGAAACAGAGATCCTAAATAGAACACAGTCATATAACCCAGGTAGAAACACCGCCTCCACCCCCTTCTTCAGCTCATAGGCTGCCTCCTCATCAAGGTCTTTGATGAACCCACCAGGTAGATGCCCCTCCTCTTCCTCATCTCCGTGCTGTAGTGTTCTTTACTCAAACACACCCCTACTTCAAGGTCTTCATGCTTTCCGTTCCCTCTCCCAGAATGCTCTCCTCTCAGACCTGCTCATGCCTTGCTCCTTCCTCCCTCTGCTTCAAGGTCTTTTTACAGCAGTCACTTCCTCAGGGAGGCCTTCCCTGACCTGTCATTCAATATTTCGAAGCCTCTTCTTCACCTGATATTTTATTAACCCTTTTTCCTGTGTTACGTTTTTTCTCCTTAACATTCACCACCAACCTACGCTGTGTTACCTTTTTACCTCGTTTCTTGACTGTTCTCTAGAAGGTCCAGGAAGTTAAGAAGTGTAGGTAGTTTTGTTACTACGTCCACAGTGTATAAAACATTGCCTGGGACCTTGTAGGCGCTCAGTAAATATTAGTTGAATTAATGAATTAATTTATCACAATCTGTAATTATGTACTTACTTATCCATCTCTCTGACTGGACTGTAAGTTCTGTGAGAAATAAAACTATGTCCATGCTTTCAACTGCATCTCCAATGCCTAGAATATATTAGGTGCTCAATAAATACTTGCTGAGTGAAAGAATGAGTGCAACTTTGGAGCAGATATGGCTCCTAACTAGCAGAAGAAGTCTAAGAGCTTGTATATCTCATCAACTGAGCCCTCCTCAAGTTTGATTGTGTTTATTATAATCATTTGCAAAGGAGTTTGTTTTTGCCAGTAATCTAAACGTTCTTTAAAGGGCATGCATTATGTCTTACTTATCTCTGAACTCAAGTTCCTTAATTCCAAACGGTGCTTAGTAGGCGATAGCCAATTAATTATCTGCCAAATGGATAAAGGCTTGCCAGAATGGCAAAAGCCAGGCCTAAAAGTGCAGCACTCATTTGAGAGTCCACTCCCCCATGAGGCTCAGCCTGCCTCATTTGGGACTGACCCAGGGGAGGCAAGGCTGTGTTTGCAGATGTGAGTGTCAGAGACAATACCTGGGAAGGACTAGCAAGACCAGACCCAGAAGACTCTGGGAGAGCTCTCGGAATTCCAGAGGATGGGACTCCTTCCAGATAAAGCTGGGTTGGCAAGGGCAGCCAAAGGAAAGGAGTCAGGCAGGTGAAGTGGAGTGAGGTGGGATCACAGGAAGACCAGGCAAGAACCCATGGCCACTGGGCTGCTCACGTTCACGCAGTGAGCAGTGAGAGGCAACGTGGGGGATTTGGGTCCCTATAGCTCTAAAGAGGAGGCCAGGAGTCAAGGTGCTCTTCACATCAGGTAGGAGATAGGATGCTCACCCTGTTCTCACCTCCTTCCCAAAGCACATATCTTAATTCACTTTTCTTAATACTCTAAAACCCATAGAACACCCTGTCCAATATAGGTTGCTTACGCAGAGTTGCTCAACTGCAAACCATCCACGAGATAGACCGGGAACAATTCCTGGAGTAAACATTTGCATCAAGGATGCCTTAGGATGGTATTTTCCTTAAATAGGTGAATGCCTTAAGGGGCTGCATGAATGAATGGCCAAATGAACAAATGGATTAATGAATGAATAAAACAAGTTTGCTGTAGTTTTTTAGGATAGGGTAGAAAGGAGGGGTACATTTAGGGATCATGGAAACTGCCTAAATGAGAGACAAAGCCAGTTGGATTTCAGACAAACAATCCTGTCCGTCTTGCATGGCGCTCTCTGAGAAGGGTCTCTGAAAGTGGAAGAATCTGAACTGGACTGAGGAGTGCAAACAATATTTTGCTGTTTAATTGATTTTTGAGTTTGGAACTTAGTGAGATTTTCTCTTTCTTTCTTTCTTTCTTTCTTTCTTTCTTTCTTTCTTTCTTCTTTCTTTCTTTCTTTCTTTCTTTCTTTCTTTCTTTCTTTTCTTTCTTTCTTTCTTTCTTAAAGATTTTATTTCTTTATTTGTCAGAGAGAAAGAGAGAGAGCACAAGCAGGGGGAGCGACAGGCCGAGGGAGATGTAGGCTCTCTGACGAGCAAGGAGCCCGATGTAGGGCTCCATCCCAGGACCCTGGGATCATGACCTGAGCTGAAGGCAGATGCTTAACCGACTGAGCCACCCAGGCATCCCAGGAACTTAGTGAAATTTTCTGTGTTGGCTAATATGTGGATGATATTTGTAGATGTTATATGAACAATTTATAAAAGCATTATATTCTATTTTATGCCTGTGTATACTTCCTAATAAGGCATATTGGACCAAGGAAAGCAAGATTAAGTCTTTCTGTTTTATGTGTTTCATGATGTCTCCTTATTATTTCGACAGTTGCCTCATTGTACATTTTGGTGCTATGCTACTTGGTGTCCAAATATATATGAGTGTTTGCTCTGAATTCTATTTGTTCCCATTGTCATTACAGAGTGGATTGGTTCAACATATACAGTTAGTGGGGACCAAAATCCCCCATGACACACAGGGGGTCGTGAAGCAGAAAAATGACAAAATGTAGGGACAATGAGGACCCTAGCCCGTCGATGATGGACAACATATAACATGGCAGTGGAAAGAGAGAGAGATGGGTATCCATGGCATAGTAGTCGGTTGTTGGTCACTGGGTCCTTTGGCCCCACCAGTCTGAGTGGGGGTTAGCAGCTTCCTTTTACACCCAGAAGAACCGATAGTAGTGAGGTTAAGTGACTTTGCAGAAGTTACTCTTAGAAATAGCTTCAAACCCTAGTCTCTGTGAGTCCAACACATTTCAGTGTTTTAAGATGGAAGATACTCCAGACTACAAGGACGAGACTAGAGAAACAGGGGGTAACAAGAGCAGATGTGGGGGGCAAGGTCATGGAAAATAGGGGCTGGAGAGAAGTCTCTGTGGCGATGGAGAGCCTCTGCCGGTGTGACTTGGATGTGGTCAGCCATGAGACACCCCTGGGTGCCTGTTTCGGTAGAAGCCGGCTCAGAGGACTGGGTGCATGGAGCTGAATCCATAGGGGTGAACCTCAGACCTGCAGCTCAGACTGCCCTTGAAGTGTCAGGTGCTGGTCCTCAAGCAGGGACAGAAGGGCCAGTTTAGGAGAGTTCATCTGATGTCAAGAAGGCAAAGGTGAGAAGCTGTAACGTCACCTGTGGAATTATCATAAAAGTTCAGAACGAAGCACTCTGGTCTTGATTAAAACGGGGCAGCAGGAATAGAAGAGAACTGGGAACATATTCGAGATGTTTGGAAGGAAGAATTTGTGATTTAGTTGCTGATTGGATATCTGAGATGAAAAAAAGAAAGAAAGAAAGAAACTCTTTGGAGTACAAATCATCCCGGGTGTGAGCAGCACTGCATTGGGCCTGTTCCATTCATTTTCTCACGTTACTTTCACAACAACCCTGTGAAAGATGTCTCGTGACCCCTTTATACAGATGGGAAAATTGAGGCTCCGGGAGGCGAGGTGACCAGCACATGTGGTTATAGGTGGAACGCAAGTCCAGCGCCTTCTAATTCCCAAATCTAACCTCTTCACACAAAGCAACTTGAGAACGGTGGGTCCTGCCGATGTCAGGGAAGCCTAAATGAGCATCTGGCGGCCATGTTATTCCAGAGACTATGTTAAACAAATATCTGGTTTCTTTAAAAAAACAAAAAAACAAAAAAACAACAAACCCAACAACCCAGCAAACAGAAAACAAGGCAGAGTGCTGAGTCATTCCCCCCAAGAAGCCAGAGGGAGGTGATTACAAACAGCTGGACCAGACATCATGCGGCTCCGCTAGAAACGCCAGGGGAGAAGCAGGAAGGGACTGGTTCAGAAAGGAGAAGGAGAACTGAAGCGGGGAAGTTATTTCAGAGGACAGAGCACGGCCAGACAGAACCGGGTACAGCCAGACAGAGCCCCAGTCCATGGTCCTGCAAGAAAAAAAGAAATCGGATTCTGAAAGCTCAAGAGTCCTCGATCTATGTCGTCCTCTTTCGGTTACACAGTAAAGGAATGGACGCAGGCCCCCAAACCCTGAAGGTGGGACAGCCCATCAAGTAAAAATAAGTTTGAGTCGGGACAATACAAGTGGTGGGGAGGCCCGTGAGAACTCTACGAGGGAGCATGGAACTGAAGGATGTAGTGCCATGTTTGTACTTAGAGGTGACTCTTCCTTATTGTCTCTTGCATAGGTACTGCGGAGGGTGGGGTTGTTAATCTTGAAAGGCTGAGTAATTAATTTTTTTTAAACTGACTCCTTGACTTTGGATATACAATCACGGAGTCAATTTTCCCTTCCTGAAATTGCCGCACCTGTGAATTGGCATTCCTGCTCAGCTACCCCCACTGGTGACCCTGGGATCGTCTAGGCACCTGCCGAGGTCCAGGCCTTGGTTAAAGGAGCATTTATGTAGCGCTGCCCCTGCAACCTTGGCCGATATTAGAACAGCATCCCATCAACCCCAAAATGGGAAGTCAGGAGAGGAAGTGGATTAGGAACGTGGGGTGAGGCCTGCTCATGTTCTGCACCCAGCCAGTACCATTTGGCACCTACTCTACTCCATGGGCTTAGCTAGAGGCCCAAGGACAAGTTGGATTTGGGGTATTTAGCTTCAAGTGAAGAGGAGTTAGAAGAAGTGTCCAGCGCATTCCCTTAGACTTAGATGAGTGGAAATGGGTAAGCAACTGGACATGAAGATATTAATCTGCAAATAAGAGGCTACCTTGAGTGAGCGGGGTTCATTTGCAAACAGAAGTAACACTGAAGGAGAAAGACTACATGAAGGACAAGAGAACTCATCCTTTGTTTTTGGTGTGAGTGTAAAAATGTGTAAGGGGGATGCCAAGGGTCAGAGAGAGCTGGGGCACAGACAAGCATCAGACAGACTTGGGTCTGAACCGTAGCTCTGTATTTCAGGGCTGTCTGAATTAAGATAACATCTGAAACCTCTCCGAAACTCATCTACATATGGGGCGAAAGATCTGTGGGTTGAGGATGGACGTGGATTAACGCCTGTAAAGTGTCTGATAGGGTACCTGGGACGGGGTAAATTCTCAGCAAGTATTCCTTCCCTTTCCCTCTCTCCTGAGGAGAAACATGAATAATGAGGCTGCTGTGGTAGGTAAAGCTTATGCTTAGAACTGGGTTGGAAAAATCCCATCTTTGTCAGGATTTATATAAACAAAAGGTATTTAGGGCCAGCCACATTAATGGTGAAACCAAAGCACAGCATGGAAGTGTGGGGCTTGCTCAACGTCAAGAAACTGCTAGGTAAAAGACTTATATTCAGTTTCCCCAAAGCTGCTTGGAAAGTTGGCCCCGGGTTCCTCATTCCCTAGCTTATCAGGCTAAGGTCAGAGAGTCTGTGTTTTTAATTAAAATCCAAATGCTTCCACCCTGTGAACATATCTCCTATCTCAGCAGCCATTAGGAGCACAACGGGTCCTCCCCCTAGCCTTAATAAGGTCAAGAGAGAAACAACAGTAGCCACTGTCCTCCCCATCTCCCTTGGCTCCACAGTGTGCGTCTCTTTCTCTCTGGGAAGTCTGTGAGTCAGGATCTATTTCCAGGAATGCCAGCCTTTGGAAACTGCACCCGGCTTGCCTGTCCTGCGCAGACAACATGGGTCTCAGGGATTGCAGGAAAGAGCACTTGGTCTTAGGCTGTGTACTGAGCTTGGTTCTTGGGTGGAATGCCTTTGGTCCTCCAACTGCCATCCTGCCATCACTCCTGCCCTGGATGCATGGACAGATGAACTCTGCTCCTTGTAGTTCCATAGGCACCCTTCTGGGTGGGCTCAGTGAGGAAGGTAAAGAACCTTCCACAAAGACTGGAGCAGAGGGAAGAAGTCCCTCTCCCATCTTTTCATCACACAGAGGCACAGAACAATGAGCCCTATCTTATTTGAATTCTTCTCTTTTCTGCTACTGACCAGTTGACAGGCTCAATTGTCCATCTGCAAGATAGCAAAGTTTAGTGAGCTTAACTCTGTCTACTGGAAGTTCTGAGAGTTAGTGACTGTGGCATAGGGCTCATGGGGACACAGAAACTGCTCTGGATCCCACAGTCCTAGGTTCAAAACTCTTGCTCCTGTCCTCACTATAGTTCTGGGGTCTCGGGAAATTACCTTTGAGTTTCCATTTTATCAAAGAATATTGTATGATGGATGTAAATACCTAATATACAGCGCTGATGTGTAATATACATACTCAGTCAGAATATATATGGCCTGCGAGCAAGAAGAACCCCTTACAAGTCTACTCCAGAGCCATTTTCTGTTATTCAGGCCAAACAGACAACATTTCTAATCCCGAGGTCTGTTAAGCAATAGGAAAACACCCTTTGGGGTGATTGCTGACAAAAAGGCCTTCCTGTTCCAAACTGGAGGCAAAGACTGGAGCAGAGGGAGGAAGCAAGCCAGCAGCGGTTTTGTTTGGGACCAGCTGGCTCACCCTACTGAGGCGGGGGCCCAGCACTGGGCCTTCCTTTCCCCACCCCTTGCATTCTATGAGAGAAGCCATCAGAATGGGAGGTCGCCATATTGGCCAGAGACTCCTCCCATGGGGCTTGGAGAGTGACAAAAGTGGCACAGAGTTCCTTTTCAGGGTGGTCTCTGACGGGAACAGGGAATCCAGGAAAAGTCTTGACGATAGAACATTAAAACAGAAACACATTTTTGGGGCTGAGATTTCCAGCTTGGGGTCTAAATTCCCAGGCACTATGGAAGCCTTAGAGTAAAGAAAATGCTCTTTGGGGTTCAGATTGCCTAGATTTCTTCCCTATTACTGTGTTGTGTTTTTTTTTTTTTTTCCCCTGAACACAAAAGAAAGTTAAGCTCTGCTCTCCAGGATGGAGCTAGAGAGAAAATGATGCATTTACTTAGAGCAGAGGAGATGGTTTCCAGAGAATTTGTAGGAAAATGCCCTTTGCCTGCAGGCCCTTGGCGCCCAGGCTGGGCTAAGCTGATTAAAGCTCCATTCAGAATTGCAATAACCCAGAAGATAGCCAGGGCCACTGATGGGCCTCACGATTAGCCACTAAACTGATCACTCTCTCTGGGATTGTGGCTGCTGTATTTTTGGAAACCGGGCACTTTAAAAAAAAAAAAAAGAAAGAAAGAAAGAAAAAAATTTCTATTTTCTCAGGCTCCGTGTGCGGACCTCATTAATTTCCTGAAGTCTCAGCAGAAGAACAATTGCTCTAATTCCATCTGGCAAGGTTCTAAAGCTTGAAAATTTCTCATATAATATAAAGTATACGGAAAACTGAATAGACACACTTATATATGGCCTCTGTAATAGATGGCCCAGTATGCGTAATAGGCTACACCCCGTACACAAACACGCACATATGTGTATATAAATATTTTTTTTCCTTGCCTTCCTGCCCTTATCCTGGAATTCTTAGCAATTTGGCCTGTCCTTGCTTATTAATGGTGTTTCCAGAGCAGAGCTCATTGGTGCGTTTTCTGCAATGAGCTGATTAATAGGTGGGCACGGGGGAGCTCTTCGGGAGCCCGAGCATTGCCGGCTTGTTGACCTTGATGCTGGGGGATAGTCTAGCTTCCAACTATGGGATCTCAGTCAGCATCATAAATTGTGGAGCCACTGGCTTTATTACCCTCTGCCTCCTGCTGGGAATGTTGTTTCTCTTTAATAATGGGCCGAGCAGCAGCAATGAGCACTTCCCCTCCCCCTCCTCCCTCCGAAGCTTGCCCCGTCCAGTCCACTCTTCTCCCCCACCTCCACTTGCCACCTCCCAGCGCTGGTCAGCAAGGCAGATAGACAGACAGACACACAGAGACACACACACATGCTCACAGCATCACGTATTCATTTACATTGTACACACCCGTATGTGCGTGTGTGTATATATATATAGAAACCTATCCTTCCCCCTCCTTTTAGCTCCAGGACTTAGTAAGGAAACACTCCCCTCTCCTTGGCATAGCTAAATCAGGCAGGGATTTTCAAAAGGCACTTTTGTAAACATCAAAGGAAAACAGAAAGTAACCAATCTTAGAAAATATAAAAATAGTCTTGTTTTCAAAATAGAGATTTCTAGAATCTCAGTAGAAAGAGAGAAAAACTGGCCTGCCTTCTAAACACTGTTCTCCAAAGAGCGAAGATAACTCTCCTCGCTTCCTCATTTCCCCACTTCCCGTGGCCTCCAAGAGCCATCGCACTCCTTGGGCCTCAGGGACTCATCTCCACACATGAGTGCACCCTCGCGCTGGACCCAAAGGAAGATTCACTTCCCTGCCTGATGTCAGCTCCTCCCACTTCTAGATCTACCCCACTCCCACTTCTAGAAAACTCCAACTCAAAGCTGCAGAGTTTTGCTCAATTGTCACTTCTTAAGGGAAGCCCTCTGGGGCCTCCTTGTCAGTCAAACCCTTGCCTTTATCCAAGAGTACTCTGCTCCATCTCCCCTTCACTGCTGGCATCACGGCTGTAAATGCATGTTTCTTTGTGGGAGCATTTGTTTAATGTCTGAGTCTGGAGCTGGAACATAAACTCCTTCAGTGTAAGGATGTCACATTGATGGCGTTCGCCTTGAAACCCACAGCATCGTTCTCATTACCAGAAACGTAGCTCACATTAAGTAACATTTGTCGATTGACTAGACAACCCTTCTGTATTGCACCACACACATCGGAGAAGTGGCTTCCCAAATCCATGCTAGTTCAAATGTCTAGGACAACGAACGATCTGTCTCCATATTGCAGTAGAGATGGCTGGTCTCCCGAGGAGCTGCCACATCTGTCTCTCAGCAGCGCTGAACACTTTTCTAGAGAATTACTCTGAGATTAGGAGCTGTCTCCCCAGGGGCGCCTGGGTGGCTCAGTCGTTAAGCGTCTGCCTTCGGCTCAGGGCGTGATCCTAGTGTTCTGGGATCGAGCCCCGCATCAGGCTCCCTGCTCAGCCTGCTTCTTCCTCTCCCACTCCCCCTGCTTGTGTTCCCTCTCTTGCTGGCTGTCTCTCTCCCTGTCAAATAAATAAATAAAATCTTCAAAAAAAAAAAAGGAGCTGTCTCCCCAGAAATGCCTGGGAAGCTATGTTCCCCCCAGAAGGTGGTCAGTAGCCAATGGCCAATTAACATGGGAGTAGAAAAGCTTGGCTCCCTTGCCTCAAGGTGGGAACACTGTGCAGTGCTGCCCAGACTGAGACAAGTCTTCGGGGGAGCTCTCGTGTTTGCCTGGCTTCCTGTCTCACCACGTGCAGCTTCCCTCATCCGCTTACAGATGTAACTTGAGAGCACTCCCTTAATAACTCATTTGCATATGAATCTCTATCTCAGGAACTGTTTCTAGTACCTAAACCAAAACCCATTCAATATTCATAACCAGGGGGATACTGGTAAACCACCTCTCCGGAAAAACAAACAAACAACGACTCTGGTTTGTACTATTTGCCAATTTTTGCGGTGTTAAGTAACTCCCACTATGGCCAATTTCAAGCTACCAACATGGTGTCATTGGACACAAGCTTGGAAAGAGATGCACACAGTTGGCTCATGGGAGTCACTGGGGACCGTGTCTGGCGTACCATTGCTCACAATATCCATGAGATAAAAGTTGTATACATAATATTAATATTAATCTTAGTAGTCGTGAGCACTAACCATGTGCTAGGCATTATGCTAAATTCTTTTTTTTTAAATATATATATTTAAAGATTTTATTTTTATTTATTTGAAGAGATAGAGACAGCCAGCGAGAGAGGGAACACAGGCAGGGGGAGTGGGAGAGGAAGAAGCAGGCTCCCAGCAGAGGAGCCTGATGTGGGGCTCGATCCCATAACGCCGGGATCACGCCCTGAGCCGAAGGCAGACGCTTAACGACTGCGCCACCCAGGTGCCCCTATGCTAAATTCTTTATATTTACCTTCGGTCTCACAACTCTGAGAGGTTTGTACATATTATTTCCCCATGCTACAGTTGTAGAGGCTTTGGGTTCTGGAGTTACATGCTTTATCTAGTGTCACACTGCTTATCAATGTGGAGCTGAGAGTCAGACCGCGCTGTGACTCTCGAATCTCAGTGTAGGCCCGTATTTGGTGGTCCTTACCGAAGGTAATAAATGCTCCTTGCATGTGCATAGCATTTTATATTTGGCATGGTGACTTTTTTCTGCATAATATTTTGCATTCCTTAGCATTTTTTTAAAAATGATTTCGATAGTATAAACGGTTTGGGACCAACACACTTATTTTCAAGTTGGGGACGTTGAAGCTCATTGTAATTGTTCAAGAGTTCTGAGGAGGGGACCTAGAACTACAGCTTAGAATTCTCATGCTCCTTCCTCTCCAGAATCTCAACTCTCAATGGCAACCTCACTGTTTTCTGGATGCAAAATCTACCCCACCTTTAACCCAAGAAGTCCAGCATTCACGGGATCGTAGAAACACTCCTACTTCTTTCTTCAGAAAATATGATGAGAGGGGCACCTGGGTGGCTCAGTCGGTTAAGTGTCTGCCTTTGGTTCACGTCAAGATCCTGGGGTCCTGGGATTGAGCCCCGTATCGGGCTCCCTGCTCTGGGGAGAGCCTGCTTCTCCCTCTGTCTGCTGCTCCCCCCACTAGAGTGCTCTCTCTCTGTCAAATAAATAAATAAAGTCTTTAAAAAATATGATGAGATTATTCACAATTAGCAATCTGTCCAATGCTTGGCTTTTCAAGTGTCTTCACCAATGGTAGGTATTACCGATACTATTATTCTAGTATCACTTTCATAATGGGATCTTATTTTGGCCTTCTGTACCAGCTGGAGTTGTCATCTTGATGGTTGTATACTTGCAAATCTAAATCAAATTCTAGGTATTCTTCCCCTTCTGTAGGAGAGAACCTCAGAAACGCATTACCTGTCTCGGTGGTTGGGCCGCGGATAACGTAGGTGGATGTTGTAAGGGGGACGGAAGCCAGTGTCCAAGGGCAGTCCATTTAGGGGCCGTAAGTCAGTCGATCAGAAGGACAATCAGGAGGGTCTGATGACCCCCCTGAAACACAGGTGTATTGAGTATCTGGTGTGGATAAAGACGTCTCGAGATGACTAAGGGGTAGATACTCTTTCAAAGGTCACCATTAACGTTCTCACATTTGATAATCTGATGAAAGCTATCTGTCCTCTCTTCTGGGGGGAAGGAGGGGGGCAGAGGGAACCACGTCAGCTTTCACGTACGCTGTTTTACTTACAATTTCAGGCGAACCTCAGTCATAGGCTTCAAACTTCAAATGCATTTGGCATTTATTGAGTACCTAGCATCCTGCCAGTTTCAGTGGTAGATGCAAATAGAGCTCATTTGCATTGTTTTAAGGCAGTAAATCATGAACTTTGAGAGACTGCCGACCGCAGCCAGAACTGAGCAGGGCCAGCTGGGAGGGGTGTTCTAAAGGGCTATGGGCCATCCCCAGGAGAGAAAAGGTTGCTGGCTGGAGGTGGTGAGATTTATTAATTATCCGAGACACACAGGACACCTTGACATCTGTGCTGTCCCATGACGGTGCTGGGTGGCATTACCATCTCGTGGCCAGCCTCAACCTCATCCTGGCTGTCAGTCTGAAAATATCCAAATCACCCTGAGCTCAGCCTTCCTCTCCATTCCAGCATGCCCTGGCTGTATTAGGGAGAGAGGTGGAGGTAGCTGGACTTCTCGAAATCTTCCAATGAGCCAGTGCCCTGGCAGACATACCTGTATAAATAATACATAAATCATCAGTGGGCATTATTATACCTATTCTACTGCCGAGAACACTAAGGCTCAGAGAGCTTGAAAAAGTTACCCAGAGTCACATGGGGGGTGGGCGGGAAGCAATGTGTTTGACTATAATTTCCCATGTTATCCATCCCACAGGCTGGTGGCTGGGAAGGTAGGCAAACCCTATCATTATGGGTGCAAACTGCAGACCAATGTGCCTGTCCTCAGTGAACTCACAGTCAAAGAGAGAGGCTCTTCACCTCTTGGGGGAAAGCGGCAGAATGTGGACATATTGCGTCACTTTGATCAACTTCCCAGAAAAATACTGAAAACCTTGCCCCTAGTTTTGGAGGAATATTTGCACCCCTCCCCCATTCTGAGCCCAAGCAAAGATTGGGTTCAGACTATCCTGGAAGCAGACTCTTCAGCAATTCCAAGGTGCACACTCCCTATAAAGGAAACGGTGCCAAGTGTTCTACTGGGACCCGCAGGAAAATACGTAAGTGCCGGTGGTGGAAAACACCTGTCTCACGTTGGCTGCCGCGTCGGAATTTAGAAGGATGACGTCGTGTAGAACATCAATCAGGAGGATTCAGGACATTTGTCCAGGCACAGGGACAACTTCTGAGTGACTGCACAACCCAACGGCCACCACGCAGGGCCAGGTGTCCATTCTGAGGAGTTGAAGCCACTCTCCTCGGGCTCTGCTGGGCAAGCCGGGGACAAGGTGCCGTTCCCTTTGTAGGAGAGATCCATACAGAAAGTACGTGGGAGAGCGAGAGCCCGCATGTTGTGTAGTATTTCCTTATCTGTTTTCGACCTAAATCAGAAAGGTATTTCTTGGGATTGGCAGAGTTGTTAAGATAGAATTTTTTTTAAGTTCAGAGTTAAGCATTACAGGGACTTCTGGGGTGCTGGGGTGCTGGGGTGCTGTCTTTCTGGATTTGGATGCTGGTTGCATGAGTGTGTTCAGTTGTGATTTCAGTGAGCTATACACTATGAATGTATGATCTCCTTTTCTCTAGGTTTATTATGCTTCTATATATATCTATATACACATATGCTACATGTATATATATTTCTCCATGTGCAGGAAAATGTTTTTTAAAAATGAAGCAAGCTATCTAAAACTCACTTTTATGAGGAAAAACAGTATGATGTTCTGACTTAATTTAAGTGCTCAAAGTCACAGTCAGCCAAATGTCTGCCGTGTTAACAGAAAGATTCTGAGGAACACGGCCGACAGCCCAGCACGTGTTAATGTACTGAACTGAGAGTCGGGGCGGGATCTGCCAACTCCCTTCCAGGGTGCCTGGCAGCGGGGACCCCGGGCCCTCTCTGGGGCCCTGCCTCCTAGGTGCTTGTTCCTCCGGGCTGAGTCCTGGCTGCGACTGGCTACGTGGTTGGATTCACTCATCTCGACCTGAGCAAGCTTGCAGGCCCACCGGCTTGTGGAATGTGGAAGGAGTCCGCTGCTAGATGCTGGCATGGCTTGCACTGGGATGTTGGGGTGCAGCCCCAAATCCCACCCCCTCCTGTCTTTCCGGTGGGTTCCATTCATTCCCAAGTGCTTCAGCCCTGCTTTACTGAGCAGCACTCAGGAGTCCTACGCCTTGACTGTCTCTGTCTAGGAAGGGGCTGCATCCAGCTCCTTCTGTCTCTCTGTTCTGGTTACCCCAACTCCAAACCCCACTTCTTTGGCATATGCCATGGAGTCTAAATGCGCGGAGTCAACTGGACCCCCAACGCCATGGCTTTTGTGTCTGACATCCTCAGCATCACCTTCCCAAGTCCCCCCGCCCCTCCCCCCCACATGCCTCTTGCAACTCAGCCACCCGGCACCGTGTCATTCCTTCCTCCCCTCCCCGGTGGCTCCTGCCATTTGGTGGTTGAGTTATGACATCCTGTGTCTCTATGCGTGGGGAAGCTGCTGACTTCAGAACTAAGGGGGTCTGACCGAGCTACAGGAGGAAAGGAAGCAGAGTCAGGGCTGAGGTCCCGAGTCAGCAGCAGCGATATCCGAACGCACGAGGTCTGGCCGGTGTACTGCGCCAGCGGCAGTAGGAGACGCACCCCCCCCCCCCCACGGGGAGGGGAGTGGGCACAGGCTGCGGCCCATGCCATCCCTGGGGACTCAGGCTGGTTGCTCCGTCAGCTGGGGGTGGGGAGAGAGGGTGGGATATAATGACACACAACGATGTGTTTCTCCGCCTTTTTCCTCTGTCACGAAGAAAATGCTGGAATACCAGGTCTCGTCCCCTACATATTTCTTTATTCACTTTCCAAAGGACTAAAGGAAGTTAGCTTTCCATGTGGCATGGGTCATGTGGCTCCAATGTGCCCCTCGACGTCCCTGTGGGGCATAATTTCTGCAAACAGATCTCAGAAGACGCCGTTCTCCAAGGCCAGGGTCAGGGGGAGAACAGCGAGCGTGTCGCAGGATGCCAATCAATCTGCCAGCCCTCCGGCTTCATTGAGCCCCTTTGAACTCATTCCTTCCTCATCTGTGGACGCACATAGTGACGGCAGCCCGGCCCGGTTCGCACCGGCGAGGCCCTGGCCAGATGGCAGAGAGCTCTGAGTCACCTGCCGAGGAAGGACTCGTGAAGAACAGGATAGGAGTAACTTTCAGGAAAGGAGAAGCCGCTGGACGGAAAGAGCGTCGTCACATGCAGGTGGTGTCTCAAAGTTCCGCCTCGTTCACGGCTGCCACGACTCGGGCGACACCAAAACCCTGTCCCTTTCTGACTGCCGTGTAAATGGCTTTGCTTTTCTAGGCTGTAAGGACAGGGTCCCATTCATGCCGCCCTTCTCTGCACTCTCTATGTTCCTTGCAGAATCCTGGATCTCTTACTCGTCTTTTTCTGTCTCCCTTACTGCAACCGTCTCTCTACGCGCATCTTAAAAAATTGAGAGTTAGGGTGAGTTCTCTTCTTCACCTGCTGCTGCTTCTCCATCTCTTCAGTCCGGTGAGCTTATCCTCCCGTGCCCATACCACACCCCACTCTGCCCCCCAGTTCCAAACCCGCAGGTCTTCCTGCCATCTCTTTCTGTTACCCTCGTCCGTCCCTAACTGACCTCATGGGCTTCCCTCCCCAAGTTGTTCTTCCCTCTAATTTTCTGTAGCAGAGCAGACACCACCGTCCACTCATCTGCTCATGTCAAGGCAACTGGCTCAACCAGAAGAGCCCTTGAGCATAGCCCCCAGCTCTGTCTCTGTTGACCGTGAAATCTCAGCGCCTTGCTCATGATGGGGGCTCAGCAAATCATTTTTTGATTTTTTTTAATATATAAAAGATTCAGTATCTCCTTCTGTTTCATTTCCTATTAAATAATAAAACGACAAAATTATATGAGGTAGGTGTAGATAGATGAAGGTTGCATAGTGCTTAACATGTAGCTACGTGAGTGTTTTCTGGGTGTTAGGCACTGTCGAGCACTTTATACCTTCCTGTTATACATATATAATATACATACCTAGATATAGATGTGTGCATATATGTGTATATATATATATGTTATATATACGTATATATACACATATATACATATGTATAGATATGTATATGCAGATATGTATGTAGGTATATATGCAGATATGTATGCAGGTATATATGCACATGTGTGTGGGTGTATCTGCACACGTGTGTAGGTATATGCGCACATGTATGTAGGTGTATATGCACATGTATGTAGGTATATGTGCACGTGTGTGGGTGCATGCACACATGTGTGTAGGTGTATCCGCACATGTATGTATATGTGCACATGTGTGGGTGTGTGCACACATGTGTGTAGGTGTGTGTGCACATGTGTGTAGGTGTATGTGCATGTGTGTGGGTGTATGCACACATGTGTGTAGGTGTATCTGCACATGTATGTATGTGCGCACATGTGTGGGTGTATGCGCACGTGTGTAGGTGTATATGCACATGTGTGTAGGTGTGTATGCGGTGTGTATATATATGTGTGTGTGATGTAGATACATATATCCATGTATGATTTTCATATCTATAATCCTTAGCTGCATATTTATCCATTTTACAGATAAATAAACTGATTTCCTGAACCCTTACAGATAACAGATGGTGGAAGTGCATTTACATCCCATTTCTAAGGGCTTTGCAAATGTTAATTCATTTAATCCTTCTAACAACATTTTTGTGTCAGAAGCTGTCTTCCCAACTTTATAGACAATGGAGCTGAGCTCCCTGAGGTTCAGCGCCCGGCTCAGGGGAGCAGGTGGGAAGCCCTAGAACAGGAGTCCTGCCCACTCGGCCCAGTTCCGGAGTCGGTGCCGGGCCGACTCTCCAGGGCTGGAGTCCGTAGCGTAATGGCGGGACCAGCACCTGCACGCCTACCAAGCACAAGTCCCCGGCGCCTCTTCCCGAGCACCTTCTAGGTTGTTCTTTCCTCCCGCGTGTCAAGCAGTGTGCAGAGAGCACTAATGAGTGGTGTATACTGGTGAATGAATACAGGGGTGAAAAAAGTAAGTAAGTAAGTGCCTGTCCACATTCGCTTGAACACCTTTGGTGGGCCTCTTTTCTCCGCTTTATTTTTTTTTGCTAAAAGGCATTTTTCTTCCTGTTTCATGTTTTATGCCGTTCGACATTGCTTTCCGGAGATGATTATCATTATTCCTTCAGGTCTTCTCATCCATTATCATTTTTCCTTTAAACAGCTGATTGAAAAGGGTTTGTTTCCTTCGTACAGGTCACTCTTGTCTAGTGGTGAGGCCAAATGTTTTGTCCCACGGGAATGCATCTTCATCTTTATAATGGAAGTCAGTGGGAGTTAATAAAAGGGATGCAAAAAGCACATGGTTGCCAGCTGCTTAAGTATGTCTCCCTTCCACCCCGAGAGCCCCACCTGTCCTCACAGCGTGCCTCCTGGGGAGTCCTCCCAGCAGCTGGATGGACATTCTAGGAGACAATGGTGGTAGGGCTGTTTGGAATATTGGGGTGCTCAGAGGACACATCACAGACCTCAGTTCGGCAAGGAGGTCCCTGGCAGTCTTGGCACGAAGACCCTCAGTCTTTCTCTTAAATGCAGCACAAAACTCTAGTGAGACTGAAATTCATTTCCTTTTTTTTTTTTTTTTCTGTTCAAACCAATTTCAAGCCATCGCCAAGCTCAGGGGCCAATTCACTCAACACATCATTATGACCTTCCATCGTGCTTCGTTCTGGGCTGGGGAAGAGGCCAAGCCACCCTGAAGATAGCAGCCAGACTCCCTGGGCTTTTAGTTCTAGCGCTGAGGGATGTGGAGGAAGTGACTTCATTCCCCCACGCTCCCGTGTTCTCACGCATGTCAGAGTGAGCGGTAACCATACCTTCCGCGGGGCTTGTTGGGAGAATCAAGGAAAGAGAAGCCTACTCAGGCAGCGGGGGGCGGGGGTGAGTGCTCAGCGGGTATGAGCTGTGATGATGATGGTGGGGCTGATGACGCTGTGTGGTAGAAGATACAACACTAACTTAGACACAGTCCCCTTTCTCAAGACATTGCGGGCCCGCTGCGGAGATAGACATGCCCTCGTATCGTGTCATCCGGTGTCAGGAAGGTAGAAAGGTACAACAGGTGGGCTGCAGCAGACATTCCTGCCAAAGAAAAGCCTTCATAGGAATGTTAGTATCTGAGCCGGACTCTCAAAATAGACAGGCTCTGGAGATGCAGGGACAGACCAGAGAGCCGGTGTTGTTGAAACTGAATTGAATCTGGCAATAACTCCTTCTGGAAAGCTGAGATAGCTTCACATTGTCTCTGCTGCATGTTCTTCCGTGAAGAAGGTGATTAGAATTTTACATGTGCAACACACGTGTTTTTAGAGTCTCCAGTGATACTATTAAAAACTAGAACCTTCCGTTTTAATGTTGGTCTGTCTTAAAAAATAGTGTATCCCTTTTCTTCCAATGAGCTTCTATCTCGGTGAGATGTTGGGACTAACTACAAAGTCTGAAATTCTTTGGATATTAAATGTGCAAAAAGTAAGCTTGAAAGAATTTTTCGAAAGTAAAGTGTGTTGAGAAAGCCCCAGTAACAAAGGAACACCGATTCTGTTCAGAACTGGCAGGGAGTCAGAGAGGAAAAAACATTTCGGGGGGGGGAAAATGTGGAGATGAAGGGTATGTTAAATAGGCTGTCAGGGTATCCTTGGGATAGAGTCCATTCTGGAAGCCAACAGTGGAGGATCCTGCAAAACAGGCCCAACGCGGACGGATAATGTCTGCTGAGAATCGTGCACGGACCCAGCATACGATGGTGCTTCCCAGTGCCCGGGGATGACACTCTGAACCCTGGGTCGTCAGTCTGTGCTCACAGAGGGCTGCCCGCTAGGACGCGGTGATCGCGCCACACTCTTGCATGTGATGGCCCCTCTAGGGGAGCGCTGTCAAAATCCTGCCTCCCCGCCCGGATGAAGCAAGATCTGCTGGCTTTGGATCCACCAGGATCCTCGGTTTTAACACTGCTGAGTAATATAATGGTGCAGAGGTATTCAATCCTAGCAGCCTGAGAAGAAGGCAAGCAGTGACTACGCTGTCGAAAGTGGCCCCCCCAATCCTTCACTGGCACCCACTTATGCTGTATCTCATTACCTTGCCTTTGCCTTACTGAAAGTATTCCGCTGAGTGGTTGATCGTTTGATCTCTCCTCCGTGTTCTGTAGCTTGGTGTCCTTGGCACTTAGGAGAGCATTTGACAGGAGACCCTTTGCAAAAATGTCATCTGGTCTACCGCAACAGCCTTGCTTGTAGTGACCTCTAACTTACTTTAAATTTGCAAAAACCTTATTATTGAAGTCTATTCGAAAAGCACAATATCGTGAGTGTGCTTTTTCCGGAGTAATTAATTTTTACAAGCTGAACACACCTATGAAATCAGTTCCCAGATGGAGACATAGCACACCATGACCCCCTACCCCCAGAAGTCCCCCTGTTGCCCTCTTGAAGACCTACACTGTTTCCTGGCCAGGGGTAATCATTATCTAAGAATACATCTGAGTTTTGCCTGGTCGTGTACTTTTTATACACAGACTCATTCAACATACACGCTTTGGAGTTTGCCTTCTTTCATTCAATATTGTTAGAGACATAGAGCATAGACACAGACATAGAGCATTCAGTTGTCTAGTACTCTCTGGCAAGAACATGTGGCAATTTGTCCACTATGTACTGTCCATTTGGGTCATCTCCAGTTTGGGGCTATTGTGGATACCACTGCTGTAAACAGTCTTGTACTTGACTCTCGGTCCACACGTGTGCACACGTATCTGGGAATGGAAATGTTGGGTCGTAGGGTCTGCAGATGTTCAGTATTAAACTTGGATATTGCCAAGAAGATTTGCAAAGTGGTTGTACCAATTGAGACTTGCAGTGATTGTAGTGTATAAGAGTTTTGGTTACTCCACATCCTCGCTAACTCTGACTCTCTTTTTCATTTCAGAGCAATAGCTCTTCAGCTGCTCTTTCCACATACAATCTCACACCCCGTGACATGCAGCACCTCCTCTTCCCAGCCTTCAGAGGGATTTGATTAAGTCAATACCTGGTGTACACTCTTCAGGAACTAATTAAGCCCAAGCAGGGTTGCAAACTCAAACCCATCAGAGATATGTGGGAAGGGGTTCAGTACAAGGCAATATGGGGTGATGGGCTCTGTGGCCAAAGGGTAGTACATGCCCCATATTCAACACAAACTTTAAAGACACTGACCTCATTAAATTAGGCCTGCCTGGTGGCCATGTGTTTAAAATTCCTAATTTCTAGGAAAACGTCCAAACTCCTTCACTCGCGTTTCAGTCTTGTCTGGTTCTTGCCTTTTCCTGCATGTGACTTGTTGCAGCCATTCTTCCTTACATACACTTTACTTTTGCCAGAGTCAACTTTCCAGCCTCCCCTGGATAGGTCATGTGCGTTCACACCTCCGTGCTCCTGAACATTCTGTTCTCCTGATCTGGAGTACTCTTTCTCCTCTTTGTCTGCCGAGTACATTCAGAACCCTGCGTGGACGACCCAGGGGGGCATTCCTACTCCCAGGAGGAAGAGCTAATCCCATCTCATTCAATTTCCCACAGAACGTTGTACTTGACTCCATTACCTACTTATCAGTGGGTTCTGAAATCATTTGTTTACTTGCCTGCCTTCCAAGTTGGGGCTGGAACACTAGGATTTAAATAACTAGGACTGAGTTTAAGTCATAATTACACCTCAAGGGTCTCACGCAAGGCCTGGGATCTAGTAGCTGCTCGATGAGCATTTGTTGAATGAATAAGTGACTGCGTGAGAGGGTTGAGAGTGCCGTCGTGGATCTCAGATAGATGAGATCCAGGCTAGGAAAACGCCATTCATTGTGCCAGATGGTAGCAAAAATATTACAAATTTCAAAATGCTGCTTGGTTGAACTGAGAAGGAGAGCGGAGAACATGATGGAATTAAGAAAAGAATGTAGGAAAGAACACTTGAAGAGTAGAACTTTCTCAACTGGGATTACTGGTAATAACAAGACCGGTTCCAGGTCTGGTTATAATGCTTACATGTATTATGCAAGTTAATTCTCATCATAATGCTATAAGAAATCTCTGTTTTTCAGTTCATGAAACTGAGCACAGAGAAGTTAAGTGAATTTTCTCTAGGATGCCCAGCTGTGGAATCCAAAACATCTAGGCCATCTTGCACGTGGCCTCAATTATTTGTGTTTTCTCCCAATGATCCCATAACATTGGCAGAGCGAGCATTGGCCCGAGGCTCTGGGTGAGAAGGTCAACACTCATGGGCTTATGCAACTTATCCATGATCATATAGCGATTGAGTGAAAGAGCTGGGTTCTCCAAATCCAGCCTTCTTTCCACTATTTCAATGGGCGTTGAGGGGAGGGGAGTGGCAACTCCATCAAGGAATGTCCTAGCTCCTGCATGGTCCACAGCAGAGACAGCAGCCCTCGCCATGCTCAGCACTGAGGTCAGAGCAGAAACAAATCAGGAAGGGCGGGTCTGGAACCGGGCCCCTCCCCACAGCCTCATCCCCCCTCGGGGATCCTGAGCATTTCCCAGGGCCTGACCACTGCAGGCACCGTGCCAGGCAGAGCCAAGGGTTTAGTCTATAAGATGCCTCTGGGGAATCCTTCTCCAAGGAAGACATTTCAAAACAAACCCCAAGCATCCTTCTGGAGGCAACCCTGGGAGAGATGGAGGTCATGTTCTGGTTCCCATCTGTCTGGGCGCCTATTTAAAACTTAGCAATGCCACACTCACACAACATACGTGCATGTGGAAAATTATGATTTACAGCCATTCTCATTTGGAGAAAAACAAGTTTTGGAGTTGAAGAATTTGTCATTGTCTGAAACTGATTTGAGTAGTAACTCAGATGTTCCAACAAGGAAATGTAGCACGACTGCAAGGGGATGCTCAGCTTGCTTTATTTTTCATCACGGGGATAGCTTTCTTTAGTTGTTAATTAGATTTAGCATTTCCTCATCTTCGCTTAACGGCTGTAGTTCCTATTTAGTAAACAGTCCCTTTGTTCATGTCCTTTGCCCATTTATCAATTAGCGTGCTGTGTTTTTTCAAAGGTTACTCAAGTACGTACTCCATCGTGACATATTATGCACCTAGGAAAATGATGTTAAATGGAATTTCAATGATATAAAATATTACTTATGTTATGATAAGTTAAAAAACAGTATAGATAATTGGAAATAAAATATAATCTTGATTATACATTTATAAAAACCTAAACTATGGAAAGACACCTCCCCCCCACACACAATAAATAAAAGTTTTTGGAAGAATATTTATTGACATGTCCACTGAAGAGGGTTTTCAGTTGTTGGCCTATTGATGATTTTCATTTGTTTTCTTATATTTTGTTGTATGTGTTGGCTATCGATTTATGCCTCTCAACTACACATCCATCCATCCTTGTCCTGCTTACCACGCTGGAATACCCGTCCCCTGTGGCCAACACAATGGTAAAATGTGTCAGTAGAGGGCGCTAGAGAGACCCTGGGCTAGGAAGGGGCTGTTCATCCGGGTTCTGGAACTGAGTCTTTCTCCTACAGCCAGGGGTTGGCCAGTGGGTCACCTAGTGACACTCACTTCCAGAGAGGTTCAGCCACACTCCCACTGGGGATTGACGTTATATCCCAGTACCCCAGAAGCACGTGACTCAGGGAACTTCCCCACCATCCATTGGGTCAAGGCAGCATTGTTGCAAACCAAATTTGGATCTCTGTTCTGGGAAGTGGAAGCATCCTCCAAATTTGTTCCCCTCTTGGGTTCTCTGCCTCAGCCCTGTGGTGAGGGGGCTGCTTCCTGTCCCACCATTACTATATTCCTTGGAATTCTCTTTACCCCTTAGTAGGTAATTCCATGTCATAGGTAATAATTCTTTGTATGAAACTTTTCTTGTTCAAGTTGCTATATGGTTTTTGTGTCCTCTTTAGATAGACCCTGACCGACTGGTATATTGTATTTTCCACGTTTTCTACAATTCCTATTATAATCAGAAAATAAATTAATGCTTATTTACCCTTTATTAAGATGACAATCTGATTTATAAGTATATATAAGTCATATAAATAATAAACAAATAATATAAACATAATAATACAATGTATAAAAATACAAAGAAAAATAATGCAAAAATAGCATAAATGTAATAAATAAATATATATACACAGATATATACACTTTTATGTTAAATACACACACAGACATATTATACATAAGTGTTTGTGTCTATGCATGTATGTCCTCTAATATAGAACTATGTTTTATTGTGTGAAATAAAACACTCTTTTTATGGTAACAAATAATAAAATTGTTAAAAATAATAAAATTAATCTTTTCCGTAAACCATTCAGTACTTTTAACTAATTTTGGAATAGCGCTCCTGTAGCCATAATTGTAAGTGATGGTTTTCTTTCTTTAACCAATCTGTTGGGTTTTACCATGAGGATCTAATTCATCTTATCGAATTTGCCATTTTCCTGGGAAAATGAATATGCTATAGAGATCATCCTATAGAAATTTTAAAGAGATCACCAGTAAAATCCTCTGGGTTCTCAGATCTTTGCAAGAGTAATTCTTCTTCTTTGGTTATTGGCAGGATTCTGTCTTGAGCTGCTGATGGAGCCATACCGTGGACCCAGGACCATGAAGAATTGTCCAGAAATTCAACTCAGGTTCTGACAGATGTTCAGTGAAAAGCAGTGCACGTCCAACTTTCAGGGTGGACATTCCTCTTCTGTATCCTGACTGCTCTTCAGTCCGTTTAAACCAGTAACGCTTGTGATGGCCCAGTGAAGGAGCCATGAAAGACGCTAAGTCATGTAAGGTCTCAAGGAGTTAGCATGTCTGCAGTCACCATGAGCCAAACATAATGGTAGACGCTTCTACCTCGTTTCTTATTCAACTCTCAACCAGTCACGCGAAGGATGGATTATTATTCCCTCTGGGCAGGAGAGAGCAAGTCTCAAAGGTGAAGAGAGTTGTCTGAGACCATTCACTTAGCACATGGCAGAGACGAGCTCTAAACACAGGTTTATTGACTCCACGTCTCTTATTGTTCCCCTAAACCATTGTTTCTCATCAACATATAATTACCCAGCAAATCTCCTGTTTCAGTTACTGATTAAGGACTCAGAGAACCAGGGGGGTGCGGGGTGAGCTGGGAGGGGTTCGTGGAGGCGCCAAAGTGGTTCTCTCCTGTGCTTTCTTAGAGCATTACGGTCTTGTTCCCCTAATCTGATGCCTCATCACGGGCTGCTCTGTGGCACTGCTTGTGTTGGTGTCTTGGGCAGTTGTTTCTACCCCATAGTGTGCCTTGTCTGCCCTCCCCAGTGAGGTGGTGGGCACCCCAAGCCCAATGCTTCCCTCCATCTGAGGGCCGGAGTCTGAAGGGACTGGATTCCTTGGCAACATTAGGGGACCTTTTCTGGCCATAGGATCTCGTACATACCACTTTACATTTGTACCGAAACTCCTGTTTATAGTGAGAAAATTGGCTTTAGCCTTCTCTCTACCACTCATTTACTGTGTGATCTTGGGCAAGTGACTTTTCTTTTAGAGGCTTCCGTTTCTGGATTTGTAAGGGATGGACTGATGTTCATGGTCTATGAGTTCTTTTCCAGCAGGGACCTTGTATTTTTTTTCCCCCTGGGAAATTCCTTCATCTAGGGGCACACAGAATTAGGAATTGGGAGGTTTTCCCAACTCCTCCCACTCCGCTCCGTCTTGCAGGTTGGAAAGGTTGCATTGTATGTAGACAGTTAAAACACAATCAGAAAATTAACTTAAAAGCCCACCCACTTTTTCAAGGCTAAACAACGTTAGTGATAAAAATGTGCCCTCGCGGGGGCAGATTGCCCCCTCCCTCTGCCTTATTCTCAGGCACATTGCTGTTGAGGTACACGCTTAGGCCCTGCGTACACCCAAATGGGTTGAAGACGCAAAGAAGGCAAGTGCTGGAACCCATGCCGTGCGGAAGAGCTTGGAGCTGGCTTTGTTAATTCTTCATCCAGGGCTCCCTGTTCCAAGTCCTATCCCTTGTGAACTGACCATTCCTCCTCATGACAGTGACCTGGCCAGGACAGGCAGAGGAAAGTCTCTTGGCCTAAAGGACTGCATTTCCTGGCTCTTTCAATAGAAACGTCTAGTAGTGGGGTCTGGTTTTATCATCTTAAGAAGGCACTGGAGCATGGTGTCCATTCAAACTCTTCAGCTCCATCAGATAGAATATGTCATGTAGTGACCTAGGTTTCAGATCTGAGAGACCCTGCCATCCGATTCCAAACCCGGCACCTATACCTGCACAGGGAAATCTCCGGAAAAGGGGGATAACATTACTTCAACCAAAATGCTGTTGGAAAGAGTAGAGTGATCATTTTCATCAAATCTCCAGTTCGGTTCCTGGCCGGCAAGGACCGATGTCAGTTTTCTGTTTCTGATGCCACGGTGTAAATTAACAGCTGGCTTGGTCTGAGCATTCAAGCACGCGGAGGGTGAAGGCTCCTCCTTGCCCTGAGGTTGGGGGAGCGGGAGAGTTACGGCAGTTCGGTGCCTCCGTAATTCAACCCACGTGGGCAGCGTGTGTGGATACACGCTGTGCTGAGAGGCTGCAGAGCATGTGAGCTGGGAGCACGACCAGGGAGGCCAGCTACAATTTTAGCTCCAGCATGGAATTTCCTGGTTTTGGGGGGTCTGGAGTCCGAACCTTCTCTGGTGCTGGTGCTGCTTTTGCTGCCAGAACCGGGCGGCAGACACAGCTTATTTCCACCCGACCGCCCAGGGTGAGGCGGGAGCCCTCCTCCCGGGCCCTCCAGCACTCGGTGCTGGCCAGGGCTTCCTGGGCGGGTTCCAGCAGCTCCCTTCCTGCGTGAGCACACGTGGGCTCGAACAATCGTGTCGCTCAGACAGGCCCGGGGGGAGAACTGTTTGTCTCTGCCTGGGGAGGAGGAGGCAGGGTTCACAGCTTCCCTAATAAAAGGTTAATTATCCTGCCCTTGGGTCCTGAAATCCAGTTAAAGAAATTGTGGCTTCCATGTACCTCCATTTGTACACGAATGGAAAGGGCCTCATGGCTCCTGAGTGACTTATGGTCCCGACATCGCAAGAAATAGAGTCCACATCAGGAAGCAAATACAATTTTTTTTTTTTTTGAGGTATATGGTGCATGTTCAGAGAAGTAGAGAAAAAAGCTGAATTGCCAGGCTTTGGGAAGGACAGAAAGCAGGACAGCATGAGGGATCTCAGTAGTGGGAACTCAGGGAAAGTCTCAAAAAGGTACTTCTAGAAATACTCAGTTCCAATGATTTATGACTTTTTAAACATGGCTCAAGATTCAAATTCCCTCACAGAGGGAGTCTGATGGGCTAGGATAAAGAAGAGACAACCCTTTCAACTTTGTGTATCCTTGAAATATGATTTGACTGGTGGTGGCTTTCCTGATGATCAAACTCTAGGGACCAACTCACAGTAATCAAACTCATAAACAATAGATGTATAAACCAGACAACATGAACTCAATTTACAGAGTCATCTCTACCTCCCAGATGAACAGATAATTTCTGTTTATTATTAAGTATCTCTTCCTCCACTTCTTTCCTGGTGTCAGCATTCAATGAAAGCTGAGTCAGGCATTAAAAAGTTGTTCAGTGAACTTGGTGACCTTAAAGGGTAATTTTATCCAGTCTGAGAAATCATTCTGGTCACCTTGCTTCTTTCTTCCATTTTTTCCCCAGCCTCCATTCACATTCCTTCTCGTTATTACCCTATCCACTTGGCAGACACGATACAGATGGGTGTCTGAATTTCTAGTTGAGAGGGCTCACCGAGGCTGTCCCAATGCGACTCACAGTTTATAACTTTCACCCTACAAGAGTGGCTCTGCTTCTCCCTGTAACTGGAAAATGCCTTCTTTAACACAGTTATTCTTTCCACAGCTAATGTTGTGCAGAGAGACATCTGTGTAGTTGTTGGAAGCCTTCGAGGAGGGTTGTAAAAACTTTTCGTAGCCAATAGTTTACTGGTAGGGAGTGGAGAATAATAGGACGTCACCAAAACAGAAAGTACACTATTGTTAACATAGTTCACTGGATCGTCTCAGTAAGTCACACCCCGTACCCCAACCTCTGTCAAAACAAAAATAAAAACCAAATGAGAAGATCCCTTATCAGACCACGATTCCTAAACACGCGTGAAAGACAACAGTCAAGAACGGGCATTCCTCCAAAGGCACAGCAGATGCAGTTCTGGGCTCGTATGAGTATTTTGATATTGTACTTGGTGGTACGAACTGGCTGGGTCCTCACCTACCCCCAGCAGCGGGATTTTCCTTGTTCAGATCAGACTGAGATTGCTTCACGAATTGCAAGACTATTCAGGACACATTGATAATATGTCGAAGAGACATTTGTGCAGGTTGCTAAGTTAAACAGGAAACATAAGGCCTTGGGCTGTGTCTGGTTCTGTGTGATGCCAGGAGAGTAGATATTCCCAAATATCCACAGATTGTGGAACACTTTCCATCATGTTGAATTAAATAACACCCCCTCTGTAAATCAGAGTTCAGACTTCCAGCAATCTCAAGCATCTGGAGGAGCACAAAGGTAAGTAATTGAGGACACAGACAGACAGATAGACAGATACAGATGGAAGCTCGTCGGTGACAAAAGTGTCCACGAGTCAGCAGCAGGGACGTTAGCTCTAGCGTGGAGGCATGTCCGTGCCCGGCAAAGAAACTGAAGAGGGTGGGGGGCAATTAGAGAGGACTGTAGGGGACGACGGTGTCCCAGAAATGAAATTCATCTCCTGGGGGAGCTCCCAGAAGTTCGCTTGAGGAAGATAGTGGTGGCGGCTTCAAGTTCCGGACACCCAGGGCCCTTTTCTGTGCCCTGTGGGTCTTCATGCTGTTCCGTTCTGGTGTCCGAGGCCCAAGGTGATGGTTCACAGTCACAGAGCCACCTTTTCAGGGAGGTCTTTGCTGGGCTGTCACGGAGCAGCATGGGGAGTGTGCTAAATCTTACATCTCAGAGGACTGCCACGTATTTGGGGACATCTTCCACTAAAGGGGATACAAACCACATGAGGAGTCATCCAGGGATGGGTCGTGGCCAGTCGAATCCTTAATCCTGTGGGAAAAGACACCATCCTAAAATGGTGCACATAGGAGGCCCAGGGCATGTCGAGGTGTTCCAAAGGGAAAATTCGAAGATGAGAAAGCCGAGTTTTCTCAAGCACGCAGGAAATTGGTAAGTGACGCAAAGACCACAGAGGTAAACCTTTGGGCGAAAGCACAATGCCACGGTTCTTGGATGAGAGCTCCATGATTTTTCTGGAGAGAATCTGCGGCTATGAATTCATTAGCAATGTTATTCCTACAAAAGGGTGGCAGTAGGCACCCTGCTGCAGCAGCATCCTGGGAAGTGTGTGTAGACGGCTGGCCAGGAAACAGCTCCCCGGTCCCCGCACACGGGCCCGAGGAAGCCCCATGGGGCACTGGTCTACGCTTGATGGAAGCATCAGAGCTCAAAAGGATAATCAAAGAAACTCTGGGGGGAATCAAGAGGGTACTGGAGAAGATAACGGGGAACTTAAAAAAACCCTAAAAACAAAAAATGAAACAAAACAAAACAAAACAAAACAAACCAACAAAAAGCAAAAAACAAAACAAAACAAAAAAACCCCAACAACAACAGTAAAGGCAAAATCAGGAGAAAATACAAAATTGTGGCTGAAACACTGGAGGGAGAGTGGAATGGAAAGGAATACATGCCTAGAGGAGAGTAGACCAAAAATACACCATGCAGAGCAAATGATAAGGTCTGCTTTTGTGGCGAGTTTGGTGTCTGGGCTTGCATGCCATCCTTACCCCGTCATTTAGAGGTGCCGAGCCACAGAGGGATGGGAGCCTTAGCGTACGGTTGACAGCTGCAGAAGGGTGGGATGCTGGGTGCCCGTTCACGCAGCAGGATGTTTGGTTCTGGTGTGCTCAAATGTTAAGTCATCACGGACGGGTTAAGGGTCTGAATCCCCCATGTGTGGATCGGAGAAGCTACCGTCCTAGCTCTCTTCCCCAACTCCAAGTGCCAGAGGGCTACTGACGGGCAAATTTAACTTACACCCTTGCTGAGCACAGAGTCTGGGGTTAGGGAGAAGTTCTTCGTTGGTCAACTAAATCTAGTTTTTCAATTGAAAGATGGGACTTGACCCATTCTAGCTGCCATGTATTTCCTCATGGATGAGGGAACATGCATTATTTCCTGGGTGTCCAAAGACAGACTTCTCTGTAGGGTCTTATTGCACTTTTGGATTATGAAGAAACGGTCTTCTCACAGCCACAGACTTAAAGAACAGGGATTTCTCCATTATCCCTTGGCTCAGACTCAGGAACTGGTAACGGATGCTCCTTCTTACCCCATGGTTTCATGAGGTACAAATGAGACGGGTGAATGGTAAGTATGGATCAGAAAGGGGTACGTTCAACAACTTGAAAGACACCTAACAAAACGGGCATTTCTGCAAAGTAAAGGCTTCACAGAGGAGTAGCGTCTCTGGCCCAAACAAAGCATGTTTAAGACATAAGCACACGGCTGTGACTTCACCTCTCTGAGAAAGAGAAATAATTGGAAAGATAGCACAAGAGTACTGGCCTTCTAAGAAAGCAAGATCTAAGGCAGAGAGGGCAAAAGGTTTTTCTCTCTCGGGGCAAAACTAACAGCTCCATAGTTGCTATTTGGAGACATAAAGAGGTAGGCTAGCCTCCGTCGCCCAGCATCGCCTGGCACACATGTGAGAGTGAGAAAATGCGAAGTTGTGTACGTTTTACTACATGGCTTGGGTCCGTTGAGTCTGGAACTTTGGCCCTTAAGAAATGTTTTCCGAGAGAGAGAGAGAGAGAGAGAGAGGGAGAGAGAAAGAAAGAAAGAGAGAGAGAGAGAGAGAAAGAAAGAGAAAGAAAGAAAGAAAGAAAGAGAAAGAAAGAAAGAAAGAAAGAAAGAAAGAAAGAAAGAAAGAAAGAAAGAAAAGGAAAAACAAGGGGGGAGAAAGAGGGGAAAAAGGCACCAACAGGCAACAAGGAGCTGCTAAGCTCTGGCCGTGGTTTCTCCCATGAGGTGAATGGGCTCTTTTATAAGAGAAGGGTAGATCTCTTCATTTTAAGAAAAATAAAATATGATGGATAGGATTGGAAATAGGATGGCTTGTCTTGTCATAATGACACATTTATTTCTCATAGTTCTGGAGGCTGGAAGTCAGAGATCAGGGTGCCGGGCTGGCTGGGTTCTGGCCAGGGTCCGGCTTGTAGATGGCAGACTTCTGGCTGTGTCCTCAGCCAGCAGGAAGTGTGAGGGAGCTCTGTGGGGTCATTGATCAGGACACTGATCCCATGCACGGGGACCCACCCTCATGACCTAAGCACTTCCCGAAGGCCCCCCCCCTCCTAATTCTCAGTTTGGGCGTTAGGATTTTGACACCTGAATCTGAGGGGAGACCCGCACATTTGGACCATAGCAGATGCTCCTGGTTTCATGCCTTTGGGACAGATTCTGGATGGAGGATATGAAAGCTCATTTTTTTCCATCAAAAAAATGCCCCTCCCCCTTTTAAATGCGGAAAGTTCATTTGCTATTATGGGGAAATGTATGCAGCATACTTGACACCCAGACGATGGTAAAGTGCCCTATCTTGCTGGACAAAGCCCTCTATGCCAGGAGGAGTTTTTCACTGTCCATCCCAAAGCTGCACGTTTCCTCCACACACTGAAAATCACTCTTAAGAACTTCACCAGCTCCTTTCCTTCCTGTTTTCCCCGCTTGCTCAGCAACAGCCCCGGGAAGGAACGAAGGGAGGCCCACGGAGTCAGAGGAGGCGGCCGGCCCGGCTGGGTTCTGGGGGATCCCTGAGGCTCGGCAGCGCCCAGCCCCGCTTTTTCTTCCAGAGCCGTTTCTGTGGGTTAATGAAGACGTAAGCTCCCAGCCTCAGCCACACTATGTAAAAGAACCACTTATTGCCTGTTCCATCTCACTGACTTTTATGGTGATACTTAAACCAAAATGGTGAACTATTACACTTCATAGCCTGCAAATAAAAGCAGCATGTTAAAAGTAGGGGCCGTAACCCCTGATCGGGCTGAAATGGCTTGTAATCTGGAGACGACTCTGTTCAGCTCCCCAGGGCCAGGGCCCGGGGCACTGTGTCAGAGCCTGACAATGAATCCCGGGGCCTCTGGGCTCAGCCCCTGCGCTGGGGGAAATGAGTATCCTTCAGCAGAGGCCGGGTGCGGAGCCCACAGCAGGGTTAAATCAAAGCCCATTGTGAGCAGGTGGGGAGGGGAACCAGGGGAGCGAGTCACCTTCTGCTCGGGCAAGGCAGTGCACGTGGATGGCATCCCGCTCCAAGCCTTGCTGGAGATACACCCCCCTACCCCCCGGCCCGGTTTTCCCTAGACTCAACGGTGGCCCTTAGAATACGTTGAAGCCAGAGCCTCCCACAGGCCCAGTGTGTGCATTAGGGATGATGCAACCCATGCCCGTGGCTGAAAATAATGTATTCTTTACCGGTTTTATTAAGTTAAACAGAGCGGGGGTTTTGTGTGCTTGCTTGCTTGTGTACGTGAAAGTTACACGAGCACAAAGCACAAATTTAACTCGTATTTGTCTTCTTGTGGGTCGTCCCCCAAGTGGAGGCTGAGGCGGGTTCAGAGGCAGGGGGTTTATTTGGGTGATGGTAAGGGCAGCATGGCGAGGCCGTGGGAAGTGAGACAGGGAAGGGGGAACACCAGCAAAGGGGGTGTGAAGGGGGAGGGGCACTGCTCTGGGCACCTGGGTCACAGTCCCATGGGGACCCATGAGACTCTAGGAAAAGCCCGCCTCGGGGAGGAGGGAGGAGTTTCCATAACCCCGTCCCTCACTGGTTGAGGTTTGCTCCAGGTGCTTCTGACCTGCCCCATTCAGCAGCGCAGGGGTAATCCTGGGAGAGAGAGAGAGAGAGAGAGAGAGAGACACACACACACACACACACACACACACACACACACATGGACAGAGAGAGAGACAGAGAGAGAGGTCAGAAACCAAACTCACATGTATGGGAACTGCAGACCAACAGCAGGTAATCTTTGGGGTGGGCTGAGCAATACGGGCAGGTCAGGGGCAGCGTCTGCTGTGACAATAATAATAATGAAGAAGAAAACAACATTCTTCTTTCTTCTTGCCAAGTAAACCCATCTCTCATTTCCCGGTATGAACTACATGTAAAAGCTTTTTAATGTGTCTTTTTTGTGGAAACGCTCTCTCTCTCTCTATGTGTGTATGTATCCATGCACATGTATATTTATGTAGCATATATATGTTACATATTCTCTCTCTGTAAATATTCTACAACTTTGTTTTCAAAAATATATGCAAGCATCTACCTCGTTTTTTATGATAGTTACATAGTATTCCATAGAAAAGATACACATAATTTTTTGAGGTCTATTTTAATAAACTGGAATGAAACTAATTCATAAAATGTACAATAAAATGTAATTTAACATGTTTATCTTTACAGATTTTTCAACTACATGGCAGTTCGGAGCATAGTTACTGCTGTTAGCTAGATTGGATTGCTCTCATCCGTTTGCTACTTACATGCTGTGTTAACCGGGATCGGTCACAAAGTTCTCTAAGCTTTATTCTTATCTGGGGAACGCAAATACACGGAGTACCTACCTAGAAAATTTGTGGAGAGGATAAAATTAGATCATTCATGGAAAAAAAGAAAAAAGCTCAGCATATCAGAAATGTTCAATAAACATTAGCTGTTAGTATTCTATTCCCCAAACGGGGGGAAAATATCCTTTGTCAGGCTCTGTGTGTTAAAGAAAATAGGAGAAGGGGTCATTCATCATAACCACAGAGACAGTGCTCGAGCTGGAAGAAGTATTTAATGCGGTGGTCCAGTTTTCCCAGCACATTTACTGAAGAGCCTGTCTTTTTCCCCTTCTATATTCTTGCCTCGTATGTCAACTATACTTCAATTAGAAAAATTAAATAAATAAATAAATAAATAAAATTCCCAACAAGAAAAAAGAAACTTCTGAGGACAGAATAATGAACAAGGTACACCTAAAGACGCAGAACTGTCAGGTAGATGAAGGTTAATAAACAATTTATTTTACTAAAGAAAGAGACGCATTCGCATGATCTTTACATTATTTAAGCACTGATCAATATGCTAGCGACGGTACCAGGTGCTTTCAGAGGCTTTATGTCGGTTAATTCATCCAGAAGGTGACAGCTGCCTTCAGTTCCTTCTCTTTGCAATTGTGGTGCTCCCTGCACTGAGGGGTGGGTCTATTTCCCATTCTCTTGTGTCTGGCTGGACTGGCCCCAGCGATCTGGGCGACCCATAGCATGTAGCAGAAACAACTTTCTGGGACTTCGGGGACCCTGTTATGAGAAACCTCAGAGTTTCCACTTGAGTCCTTTGGAATACTCACGCTGGGGGAAGCCAGCCATCACGTGAGAAGTCCGACTCTTCTGGGCCCCCGTGCATAAGGGAGCCACGCGAGTCATGGAGCGGAGCCATGTAGAGAGAGATTCTTGACCTGCCCCCAGTCATTTCAGCCACCCCAGCGATCCTAGACCCAGAATCACACATTGGAATAGGGAAGCATTCAGATGTCTCCAGCTCCAGCTGCCTTTGACTGCACCTGCCCCGGAGTCCCTCAGTAAGAACCCGCTCAGCTGAGCTCACACACCAGAACCATGTGCAAGATAACCACAGAGTCTGGGAGTGGTTTGTTACAAAGCAATGGATCCCAGGAATGGACACAGACATCGACATGCAAAAGAACAGGCATTCCAGGCCTTTGCTTTCCGCAGGCTCCTAGTCATTTCTTCAGTCCCAGTTCATTCACCAACTGTGCGGCAGGGTTCGAGGCAAACTACAGAATATCCGTCTTCCCTGATGCCAACTCATAGCTTTACAAGTTCATCGAATTGTGCTGCCCCCATCTGTTAACGCAAACGCTTCAAATCCTACCATGGAAGAATTTTGTTTAGAAAAATCTTGTACAGGTTAAGCAACTCTGTGATGTACGCAAAGGATGTAGCTGTGAGAGGTCTTACAATTAATGCATTTGTATTGTTTTAGCGACTAAATCGTATAACAAAGGAGATGTTTATAAACATCTGTTTTCAAAACACTCCCCATAGCCTGTTTCATTCGCTTAACACATACTCTGTTCCTCATTTTAAAGCCATCGCCTTAACTTTGAAGTCAGAAATTGTATTTATCAGTGTTACTGGCATCATGGTTTTTATGATTTAATTATCTTGTAAGTGACATTATAACGAGAGGTTTAGCCCTGGTAGGAAAAAAAATGTTCCGTAAACCTGGAGCCCTTGTCATTTAAAAAAGAAAGATAGATAAACTAAAACTTAGCATCTTTTTTAAGTTCTTTGCTACATTATAAAAATTACTTTTTATTGACTGTCTTTATCTCATTATAAAAGTAAGCATTATTTTGTATTTTAAAGATCTTTCTATGAAATTAAGTGTGCCGATGACAAACTGTGAACACTTTGACACCTAGGACTTCAAGTTTTGTTTGTTTTGCTAGTGTCATAATCTCCTCTATGAATTTCACGTCCAGGGCTATCTTTGTAATTTTACTTGAAATAAAAAAAAAAAAACTCATTCCAATCAATCAGTCACTCTACTAGTAACTTACAGTTATTCCACAAAATATTGGTTTTATAAGTCATTTATTCCTGAAACATTTTTTCTCTCTTATGTACATTCTTTAGTGTTTAAAAAAATTCATTCTGTATTTCATGTGGCAAATTCCATAAGGAAAAAACGTTAGAAGCATCTGTACTTTTACCCAACTGCATAGCAAACCTTACACACCAAGTAATTTCTTTTAACACTTGACTTTTCAAATCTTCAGCAAGGTTTTCTCTGCATCTTCCAGTAGAATCTGCTGACAAAGGAATACGTTTTTATTTGTCGCCATATTGTTTTCTGTGTATTATTTCAGCTGTTTTTCTTGCGTTGGGAAGATTGAGTATTTTCCCCAATGACTTTTCTTTTGGGCTTTGCTAATAAGCAGTAAAACTCAAAATAGGCTTCTAAACATTTAACGAGAAGTTTAGTGAAATTTTGTCAAGTATCTCATTGGGTATTGCATGACTTTAAACATGGCTGAAAATATATAGTCTTGTTTCCACGTTCTGGATGTTTAGTTTCCAAATGTCTTGAAAATTGTGCCTAATGGTGCCAGCTTTTATTGGCTATCTTGAGGTGATAGATTAAAAGGGAAAAAAACCCCAAGGTTTAGGGAAGCGAGGGGAGGGACAATTATACTAAGCAAAGCTGATAAAATTAAAATTTTATCAGCGAGAATTTCTGGAATAAAATCTCTGATAGTTCCAGATATTGTCCTGTAAAATATACTTGATAATAATATTCATGTCATCCTGAAAAAAGCATTTTGAGATTACAAGAAGCGGGTAAAAGTAATTCAAATCTTTACTTACTTTAGGATTATAAAGAAGAGAACAAACAGGCGCGGGATATTAATTTCTTTACCGAAGACTCTACAGAGGCCGACAAAGTGAGGCAGGCTGCAGAATATCTTGGCAAAGGCTTTAGAACTCTGTTCCCTTTTATCTAACATTTTCAGTAGTTCCCATATCTATGGCAGTTTCTCTTTTCAAATTATTCCTCTTTCAGAACTCCTCCAAAAAGCAAACATTTAACCTCTATGGCCTGTCACGCAGAAATGTCTTCCTACGCCTTGCTCCTCCGCCCACGGTCGTCTCTTCTCTGAATTCCCCTTCTCACTTCAGTGTATGTCCTGCCATCCCTCGGAGAACATTCTCTTCCTCTGACCTTCAAAGAAGGACCCAGAAGGACAGGGCGGAGAGTTGGGGAGCAGTGAAGAGAAGAGACAATGTAGGACTCTCCTTTGGGGCAAGGACCGGAGGCTGGGGACCCGCTTATCACTTTCCTCTGCCTTTGCCTCGTACTGAACAACACACACACGTGGAGGTCATAACCTTGATCCTTCTCAGAGAAGGAGCCTGCAATTTAAGTGGCTGTGGGAGGACGAGGTGTGAGCATCGAGGGGGGCGTGGGGAACAGCAACCTAGGACGTAGGGCCAGAGCAAGTGAGCTCCCCCTAAGAATTTCATCAGTGAGATCTTTGGGGGGGGGGTTGAAAATAATGATCGGCATATGAATGTAACCAAAACTCTTCTTGTTCTCTCTCTCTCTCTCTCCAAACTTCCTCCCTCCCTCTGTCTCTCTGCCTCTCTCTCTCTCTTCCTCCAGGAAGAAGAGAATCATAATGGCCACGGAGGCAGCGAGGGTATAGAGAGCTCCAAAGCAATGCAGGTGGGTACTGTGAGGTGTTGATGTGTCTGACTCCCATTCCGGGCCATCAGCTCCCTGTGGACAGAGATGGGCTTTGCTCATCTTTCCATTCCTCGTGCTCTGCAGGAGTGATGCTTAGAAATGTAGATTCTTTGTTCACACGTGACTTCACTTAAAGAATTTTCCGTTCTATAAATATAGACATTTATCCATGTACAGAATCTTCCGTTATCTGTAAGCGCATGCATGAATGAATGCGTGCATTCGTGAATGACCGAATGCATGAATGGGAGGCATCCGAGTGGTCTCTTCAGATGCAAGCAGGTACCATCCACCCAGGTTTGCTAGGCTTCCTATTCCTTCCCCGCGCCTCTTCGTGACTTTGGCAGAATCCATGTTGCGCAGGTCCGTGGCAGCTCCGTGCCACTGGCTCCCAGCCAGAAGGAAGAGTTCATTCCTCCAGGACCGCAGCCCCCTTCCTGCATACCTCTCTCGCAGCCAGCCCACCTTCATCCAGTTCCAGCCACGCATCATCCAGCCTCACTTTTTCCTCCCTAATGAACACGTCCATCTATTAGGTAGATTCAGTCTTGCCCAGCTTGCTTCTTATTTCTAACCCACGTTCCCTCCCTTCCTTCCTCCATTTCTTTTCAGGTTAATTTATCTGATTATATGCAATGCACTGCAGCCATGTTAAGACACCAACTGAGTTTGCACTTGGAGGCTTGGAGGAAAGATTACCATTAAAACGTGACTTCCATCCACTCAGCTGAAATTACTATTGATTGCCAAAGAAAAATATTTGTGCTGTGAAGCTGGGAGCTATGATGTTGAACCATATTAACATAATGTTAGCATAGCTACGGGTGTTTAGTAGCACGCAATCAGATTTGAAATGAACGTTGATTATAGATGGAGATTAATGTTCACATATTCATAGGAACACAATGAGAAGAGCAATTTCCTTTCTACTACAGATCAATGGTTTCCCCATTCAATTATACAGCTGTAATAATTGCATTATGCTGAAATATTTCTTAATGGCTAATTTCTTTCCTTTTGTGTGTGTGTGTATGAGATCTTTTGTCAGTGACGGCTTCTGCAGCCCAAGGACAGCATAAGATGTTTTAATCACTGGTGTCGTTTTGCAAGCTTTGACCGAGCCAGTAATTTCCCCCTGTCCCCCTTCTTACCTATCCTCTCTTATTATCACCCAGAATCACTTCCTGGATGATTGAAACATAGGGAGTTGCCTCAAGTCTTGTTTTGTTTTTTTTTTTTTTTTTTTCCTTTTCTTTTCTTTTCTTGTTTGGAGACTGAAGACAAAACCCAGAAACCTACAGGGTCATGGATTGCTCGATCCTTTCTGCACATTTGCTGGGGGAGAAATCGATGAGCATGCACAAACATTACGCATAGGCTGCCCCTCACCCAAAGACTCTTGTCTCGATATAGAAACATCATTTTGGAGCCATTCAGTGATTAAACAGCAAATGAAAAAACTAGGGTTTTCTTCAATAGTCATAGCTAATCTTCGAGGACCGATGCAGCATCGATGTTTATATTGTAAAGATAAAGTATCCATAAGGCTATGAGCTTGCCTTTTCCAGTGATAATGATGTCTTCCTGCTTACCCGGATGGATACAGCTCAGAGGAAGGCTGGCCGGCACTTTCTTCCCCAGGTGAGCACTGTCTTATGGTAGAGTCGTCTCATGTCCCTCTCTCATGCCCTTCTCTGCTGTCCTGATGGTGACGGCTGGGCTTTGTCTGATCCGGTTTCTTGCATCCTTGTGCATGAAGCTTTGTTCAAACTTGGTTGAACAGAGTGCGGCATAGCAGAGAGAAGGTCAAATGTAAAGAGCTGCCTATAAATGGAAGCCTGAAGGGCACCGTCTGTTTGTACGCCCTTTGGCAAGTCATTGACGATTCATCACCTCGATCTTTCCACTGGAAAGTAGAAAACTTAACACCTAACTCACAAGGTCATGGTGAAGAAGACATGAAATTGAACTGGACTGTAGTGAGTGTAGCAGAGTTTCAGGCGGTCAGCGCCACATCCCTCAGCCCACCTTCAATTTCAGTTATAGTTGTGGAGCCCAGGTCATGAGACCCATGCTGCCAGCACCTCTCCTAAGTGCTTGCTGACCTTCTTTCTGCTTTTCTGACTCAAGATTATGTCAAAGCCTCTGGAGTCTGTTCAGCCCTCCTGAGACACATCCTGAAAGGATAAGATGGTTAACTCTCTCAGGAGTCATCCTTTACTACTGGGGACTGAAGCAGGTGGATAAATGCCCCCTGACCCCCGAGGTCCTGGGAGTTAGGACATGACACTCTAGCAAGCACCCTTGTATTGGCATTCCCTCTCTTCCTGACTTGCTCTTTCAGCAACCCCACACCTGCTTCTAGAGATCGCTCCCCAAATAAACCACCTGCACCCAAATTCTTTCTCTGCTTTCCACCGGGGAACCCAAACTAAGGCAGTAAGTTTAAAGACTTAACTAAGGCTTTGGAGATAGACCCACCAGGCTTAGTCCTATTATTCACTGACCTTGTGATCTGAGGCAAATGACTTCCCATTCCCAAGCTTCTGTTTTCTCATCTGTAAAATGGGTATGATAATAGGATCTGTATCAAAGCATTATAAAGATTAAGTAAGATCTTGCAAGACAAGTACTTAAATAATTTTATTTTCTATCATTAGTATTTTTATTAAAAGTGTCAAGACAACATGGAATACAGCTTCATTTCTGCCTTTTATGCTTGAAAAAAAAATGGATCCAAGAGTAATAAATATAGTCAATATATTTTTTTTTTCCTGTATGTGATGCCATTTTTGCTGGCCTGCTATCCATGAAGAAGCAATATGAGGATACAGTTTTCATCGTCAGGGATGTTTCAAAGTCTTGGCCATCAAGTCCATTTTCTAAAGCCTTTATAAAACATATCCCCAGGGAAAGAGAAGATTTTTTTGCTCCCTGTGCCCTCCCAATGGGGGACAAGCTGCACAGGAGAAAAATGCTTCTGCTATGCAGTGATGAACAGGATATAAGAATAATAGCTAGTCGGTATATCTTAAAATCATTTATTGGCAGGGACAGCATGCAAACCTGGGAAACTGGTCCAGGGCAGGCAAAATGGGCTGGATAGACAGTCTGGGGTTTGACGTGCTGTAGTAAGCAGTGGCAGGTGGTCCCCAGGAAAGACGTTTCTTTTCTGCGGCCCTGCCAAAAGCCAATATCACCTGTTCAGCTTCTCATCCCATCACCCGGAAAGAATTTATCTAAATTCCAGTGCTGACTGTGTGCCAAGCAATGTGCTCAGTGTTGCAGGCCGAATCTTGAACAAATAGATACACTTTCTATTCTATGGTTCTTGTGATCCAGAGAAGAACGATTGAAACAATCACATAAGTCAATATGAAATCGCAACTCTGATCCTAAGAAGTTTGTAGGAGAGGAGGGGGAGGTTCAGAAGTCTGGAAGACACCAAAGGAGCGTGATATGCAATTTCAGATTGGAAGAAGAACAGGAGATAACTTTGCCGGGTGGGCGGCAGCGTGAGGGGATGCAGCGGTCTCTCCAGTTAGAAGGAAGGATGAGCAACCTTTATTATATTCTAGCTCCTGGTCTCCTTTGGCTTTTCCTTATGGCACTGTTTGCTGCCTTATAAGTCATGTCTATGCATTATTTGTCTTTCTTGCCCCACCTCCACAAGCATTTAAAGTCCTTGAAGGTAGGGACTTGGTCCACATGGACCACCTCTCTAACTCCAGTGTAGGAACAAATGCGCGAAGGGCCCAGGCATTGAGGGGACATGGAACACAGCACTCTCCTGAGCCTGACATCCTTTCCCACTGGGCCTCTGCTTTTAGGTGGTTGGACATTGGGTCACTGTCACCAACAATCAATGTGGTCTATGGGTTCATGCAGTGAGCTGAAGTGCCTTCTTTGGCGTGGGGCCCACATGTGTTACAGTGTACCACGAATATGTCAATTATCACAGAAGGGTCACATGCTTTACTCTCTGGGATGGATTCCAAGACTCTTGATCTCCAAGAGTCCGTTCAAACCATGGAGGTCCCTTCGTCTTCACAGGGACGGGTGCACAAGTAGTTCTGTGATGGGTTTTTGCTGACACAAAGAGAAAACTGATCGGGGATTCTAGAAAGGCTTCCAACCCTTAAGAAGAACGCATCAGAATAGATGGTCTTCCTCATCCTCTGCGTGTTTTCATGGCTGGGTGTATATTCTCAAACCCCCTGGCTTTGAGAGGACCATCTTGGGGACAAAGGCCATAAGCTGAAGGGAGCAGAGCAGAGAAATGGAAAGCACTTGGGTCTTCAGTGAAGTGTTTTAACCTCTGAATTAACTAAATGTAGGGTCTTCTACCTTCGGCTTATTTATTTAGTCCCATCAGGTTTTCTCTAGCAACTGAAGGTGTCCTGAAAACTCACCGCACCTGCTACTGACATTGGATACCCCTCGACATTTCCCCTTCTGTTGCTTCCTCTCCTCCTTCCTTCCCTTCCCTCCTTTCTCTCTCGTTTCGATCCGGGTGGATGGAGCACGCATTTACACTATTGCTGTTGCTTGCTCCCAGAAGTGCTCCTACATGGTCCTTGTAGCAGCTACACACACACACACGTGCACACACACGCACACGCGTGCACGAGCGTGCGTGCACATGCACACAGATACTACTGTTGGTCAGGCTGACACTCCAGTTAGTGTACATTTACACTTCAGAGAATCTCTGTTCTATCGGCTTAGGACCTTAAGACCACCTTCCAGGTTCATCAATAAGCCAGGAGTCACTGCTTCAATCTGCCAGAGGTGAGCAGCTGTGGCTTGGGGCAAGTTACGGAGCCTTTCCTAGCTTCCATTTTCTCATCTGGGAAAAGGGGGTAACAACAGTACCTAACTCAAAGGGTTGAAGTGACCTGTTAATCTATGTAAAGAATTTAACACAGAGCCAAACACAGAATTAAAGAATAAATGAAGCTCTTCTAGGGAAACTCAAGCAGAAGTATTCTCATTTTGCCTCGTGCCTAGGCTCTTTGAATGGGTTCAAATGAATCTATAGAGGTTGTAATTCATGCTTTCATCCTTCCCTATCAGAAGCAAAATGAGATTTATATATGTGTAAATTAACAATTAAATTGTTTCCCCTCAATATTATCTAATAGCAAAATCTTTGTGATAGGGTTCCATTCTTCAATAAGTAAGAATAAGAGAATAGTACATTTCCATACCGACTTGTGGACTGAACCACAAGATTCCTCCAACACATATATGTATATTGTATGTACATGTATGTATGTGTATAAATGTACATATGTGTATATGTGTGTGTATATATGTGTATGTGTCTATATCGTGTGTATATACAGAATGTGTGTGTATATATTATGTATATTATCTAGTGTGTTTTTCTTAGGTTTCTAGTAGAGATTCTGTTAACAATAATTGCGTAGATTTTTTCTTGATGAAAAATCCATCAAACAATGGCTGATATTCTGCAAAGGGCATTGCAAGAAATTGCTCAGGGGAAGGAGTGAGCAGATAAAAGATGAGGAACAGCAAATGAACAGGGCAAATACACCAGATTAGCAAAACAGACCTAATGACAAGTACCTCATTAAAAATCAAAAAATCAAAAAGAAATCTCCACAATTCCTCAGATTTGTTTGTCTGTTACTGGTGGTTGAGAAAGATGCAAACTGAATCTAAACCAGCCTCAGCCCTTGACTCTACCTGCTTTTATATTTCAGGCCATGGATGGCGATTTCCAGGAGAAAGGCTCCAGAAGATGTATAGAGTGGTACTGGAGAATGGAAACATTTAAATTTAAAAATTGACTTCGGAACTGGGCAGACTGAGGTTTGCTTTTGGATTGTGCCATTTCCTCATTCTTATCCTTGACAAGTTACTCAAGCTTTCTGAGCCTCAGTTTCCACATCTGTACAACAGGGATGCTCATCGCTCCTACCTTGTTTCTTCTCTTTGTGAAAAGTGGGTGAGAGGGACCCCCACCTCCGTGTGTAGCGTATGGCAAACACCAGATAATACCAGTTAGCGCCCTGCACGATCGTCTGGTAGGGGCACTTCTACTATTTCTGCTTTACAAAAGAGGAACCTGAGGCACAGAGAAGTCAAGCCAAGCTGTCCAAAGTTGTATGTGATGAGAGAGGGACCCTGGATTTGGAACCAGGCAGTCTGGCTCGAAGTTCATCTTCCTAATGACCAGGTTGTGCCTCTGCATTAAAGTATTAAAATAAGAGGGTGGGATTTTTTCTTGTTTTTTTTTTTTTCTTTTTACCTTAAAGTTTAAAGATGAAATACATATCATGTAAGCCAGCCAGAAATTTTAGGCATACTTTGGTCTGGCATTTTAAGCTTGTAGCAATGACATCTCGTTCTGTTTGGTCAATCTTATCCCCACTAAGATCCCTAATTGTATCTTTCAAACACATACAATCTAGCCTTTCTGAAGTCAGGAGTGAGGCAGTGACTTCAACAGATTATGTTTTGTTCACCAAAGGTTGTAACCTCCATATTTCCATGTCAAGTCTCTGTCCTGTTGGCACAGCTTTTTTCCTATGTATATACAGCCCCATCTCTCCTTAGCTGTCCTGGACACCCTCTGGCCCCACAATGGCTCTGCATTGCTCACCCCACACCCACTGGAGTCAGAGCCATAATGGAGACAGGCTGGGTCAGATGAAGCCCTGCTGGAGGTCTTCCATATGGACAATCCCAGAGGTAAGATCATCAAGGTCAAAGCAGAGAGCACAGGATCAGTCAAATACCAAATGGCAAGGATGCAGTTACACATGGGAGGAAGTGCTAAGGAAGACCAGAGGCACAGCCCATCGAGACAGAGAAGAAATGGAAGGCTGGCCCCATAGCCCATAGGGAAGCCTCGGGGGTGGCAAAGGTGTAGGCACAGAGTGGACCCACCCATTCATGCTGCACACGCTGGGTTTGTTCCTAATCCTGGGCAACATCACACCAAACCCGGCTTATTGACGACACGAACATGTTGCCAAAGAGAAACACCTGGTCCATCTCAGGGTATTAGGATTTGTGGCTCTAGGGCCACAGGGGGTGGGAAGAGGTAGGCATGACATGGGTGAGGACGTTTGGAGGGGGATGAAGGTTTAGTGCCTGGAGTTTGCTGGCGGGAGGGATGTATACACCAAGTAGTGTATACTGGTCATAACCCAAAAGGTGTGATTTCATCTACAAAAGCGTTTGAGAAGTTAAAGTATCCGTAAAGCATCACGAGAGCTATCACACGTTTGAGAACACAGCGCTAACCTTTTCCGGGACAACTAGATGCGAGATGGATTCTAAGTTTGCACTTGATCAAACAATCAGTGTGCAGGAAGGTGATCTTAATTTTAGCCACCACCCTGCCAAACTTCTTATTTCATTAGGAGGAAACGGAGTTTCAACGGTGTAGCTCCTGTGTTATTTTACGGCAGGCAGTGACGAAGATTTCTAAAAAAGCTAGATCGTAAATATTTCAGGCTCAACGGACCCTACCGTCTCTATCTCTATCGAAACGGCTTAGCTCTGTTGTTGTCGTGCAAAAGCAGCCACCGACAATATGTAAATGATGAGTGTGGCCGTGTCCCATTAAAACTTTATTTACAAACACAAGCAGTGGGCTGGCTTTGGCTCAAAGAACATAGTTTGCCAATCCCTTTCCGAAAGCCTAGCAATCTTTAAAACACCACTTTATAACATAATATAATTTTAATAATACAAGATAGTATAACTTATATACTTTAATATATCACAGGTTACATATTACGTGATATATTTTAGTAACACAATACGGTAAGAAAGGTTAGACCTCACTAAATAGGATCCAGGCAATTACTGAAAACACTCATTTCTGTTCTACATCTGATAGGAAGTATCAGTCATTTAAGAGTTAAAACATTAATCCCCGGTTATTTAGGAAGGTAATTTTCTATAGATTTGCACTGAGGTATGGAATTTGACCTAAGGCTTCATTTTCTGAATGCGGAAGCATATGGCGTGACCATCAACTTGAAGGGACCGACGAACAGTCAGCTTGACAACTCGAGGTCAGAGGTCATATCTGGAAAGGCACAGGTAAAATTTAAGACTTTATTACAATTGAAGGGCAAATTACCGTTCTAATGATGTGCCTTCCTCCTGCAGACGGAGAGGAATTCGTGAAGATTTCTCCCAAGATAGAGGAAGTTTTTAAAAAAGAAAGTCTTTTAAGGCTAGTTTTAGTGAAACATTACATTAGGAAATAGGTGTGTTTTTTGGTCTCGTATTTCCTTTTGTTTTCTTCACATCCAGCTATCTCTATGTTGATCGAGGCCCACATCTCATTTGCCAGGCTGACATCGCAATGAGCAAAGCTTGGCCCTGGGAGCTTCCCAGCTGAAAGAACACAGCCCCATAGATACATGGCAGCCAGCGCTCTGCTTCCAGGAGTGCTCAGAATATTGGAGAATGCTCTTCACTTCTTCCTGATCATTGAACTATCAACATAACACAGGAAGGAATCTGTCTCTCCCCCTCTGCAGAGACAGCCTGGCATCCACACTGAGACAATGGATTTCACATGGAGTTGTCTGGGCTGTGGGCAGGGGAAGGCTGGGGTTTAGGGTAGAGATCCTATCTTGGGTTTTGGAGTGGAAGTGCTTGGCTCTGTGCCCCAATGCTAGGACTAGCTGATGAGGGGGGCCCCTTGGGGCTGCCAATAGAGCCCCTGGTGTTATTAGCACTACATGAGATAATAAATGTAAAGCACGTAATCTGGTTCCCGACACCTAAGGGTACGGAGTAAACTACAGCTAGAGGTAATTTTATCATAGTTTTCATTGCATTATTTTGTTTAAAAAGTTTTGCTCCTGTCCGTTTCCTGATCTTCATACATCGGTTCAAGAAAATTCCTCCAGGTTCCATCACCCACAATTCCACCCTGAGGTTAATTCTTGGTGGAGTGCTTCCCCTCTGTCTTCCTTCTTTGAATCCGTGAATTTCATCTGCCTCATTTCTTTTTGGAGTACATCGCAGTCCCCCAAATCTCACAGAAGACTTTCTTTTTCTCTTAATCCAAAAGCCTTTTCCTTCTGGATGTGAGAAATTTAGTCTTGGCTCATTTTCCCAGAGCCTTTCTGAAGAGCCGTGGGGATGCCCTGGAATGTGGGTGCTAGAGTTCTAGCCCTGTGCTGTTGGGGAAAACATTTCTGCCTAAGATCACATTGGATCTGAGGGACACCCTTCCCCGCCCCCGTTTGGAATTTAGGGCTGTTGCTCTTACTACCAGCAGACAAAACTAGAAAGAGCAGCTCGAAGAGTACAAAGCATTCACTCTGGGCCACTTCATCCAGACAGCTCCTTGGACTAAATATGGGAAATGGACAAACGGTAGTTCGGACAGAAATCTCCCCCAGTCCTTCTCTTCAGTGCCTAGTGCATCAGAAAGGCCCACGTTCCCCAGTGCAGCTCGTCGTGTGAAATGTTCTCAATATTCTGAGTTATGCATCCACATTTTAAACCTCAAGGCTTGAGACATGAAAACCGACATGAGCCAGGCCTTTGTCTGTACCCTAAGCTGTGTGCGTCGCGTGTACAAAGTATGGTGCCTGATTTGAGTGATTTCCGAGGGTGCCTTTGTCTGCGAGATTTAAACCGTAGCTTAAAACCCAACTTCAGTTACCAGGCAGATCCACTGTCTTGAGTGACGGGCTCTGCACCAGGCCCAAGCAGCGAACTGTGGAGGGTACAGATCTCTCATTCCCCAAAGTGCCCTCCAGTGCTCAGAATACAGCAGGAGGGGAAACGCACTGGGTTTCGTGGATTCCTTAGGTTTCAAGGGGCAGAGTCATTGCAGTTCCTTGACGGAAAGAATTGACTCGAAGGCAAGGTTTCCCAGCACCAGCACTTTTGACACCTGGGGCTGCATAGCTCTTTGCTACGGGGAGCCCGCCCTGTGCGTTGCGGGATGACAGCAGCCTCCGTGGCCTCTCTTCACTGGATGCTGGGAGCAGGCTCTCCACCCTAGTTCCTCTAACCAAACTGTCTCCCCACACGCCTCATGGCTCCTGGGAGCAAAAGTGTCCCTGGTCGAGGACGCTGCTCTCTGGCTACCCATGGGGGAGCCTCATGGACTCCAAGGCAGTGCAGGGCCAGGCCAGGCCTCGGGAAGGGCAGGAACCATGGTGGAACAGGGCCTCCAGCACTTTCTCTGAACTCGCTCACCGCAGAGGCTGCCTTCTGCTCTCCCACCTCCCCGTTGGCCACCTTGCTCCCTTCTCTTCATCTCCCTAACTCGTGGCTTTGAACTACACATTCTTTCACCTTTGCTTCAGCTCCTGATTCCCTGTGGCTCATACAATTTCTGATTCCAGCTTCATAATAGGAAGAATCCTATGGGCCTGTCTCTTCCCCTGTGAGATTTCTTGCGCTCCCACCTCTCAGAGGCCCTGAGTCAGAGCCAGGGCCAGCTCCCCTCCGGGCAGGCGCACTCTGCTGGTTCCGTGGGGGCAGGATGGGGCAGAGTCACGTGACCCAGCTCCCTGGAGGTTGTCCGTGTGCACGGGATCGCCGGCAAGCTCAGCACATGCTGAATGTCTGGCACCATCGTGGGCACGGATAAGGTACACCGTGGCCGGCTGTAGGCTCTCCTCGTGTCATGTCCCCTACTTGTCCGGCACCCATACAGGGTAGACATGGCCACGCTGCCCTGCACGGGCCAGGAATGAGGTGGAGGGTTCCAGTGAGGAGCCCAAATCCACACGCCTGGAAAAAGGTGCCCTAGAATTGACGCCCGCGCTCTCTCCGCCTCAGAGCTCAGTCCAGGGGGCTTTCCACTGGCTTCCCTAATATAACCCCCTGAATGAAACCTAAATGTAAAAACTAGCCCAACACAGTATCAGCAACGGGAAGAGGGGCCAGCTAAGGGCAATTAGTAAAGCTTGACTAAAGGAGAACACTAGCGAATCAGAAGCAAATTTCTTTCCCCTGCGATCTCAGTGGCCTTCCACACCTCAGCTCCCTCTCCCCCATCACCTGTGTACAGACATCATGATTTCAGTCTCTCCAGTAGAGAATCTGTCTCACTGTTATGTTGAGCAGCAAGGCTCTCACTCTGGTATCAGACGAACAGAAACAAGTGAGTCTTCTATGACCTTAGAGCTTACACGGGCAAAATACCGGACACGTAGTAGGTGTTCGATAAATGGTATCTCCCTCTCTCTCTCTCTCTTTCTCTCTCCAGGCTGTGCGGTTCTTAAAGACTAGGCTTATCCGGTTCTTAATCCCCAGAGCCTGGTGCAGAGTAGGGAATGATGATGGCTAGGACTGAGCAAACATTGATCATAGGCCATGTGCTGGTCTCAGAGCCTTGTGTCTGCTGACTTCCTCAGTCCTTCTAACAACCTCATACTGGACGCTGTTTCCCCTTCCATGTAGCGATGGGGGAACTGAGGGGCAGCGAGGTTAAGCAACTGGCTCTATATCAGAGTTAGGAGGTGGCAGAGCCAGGATTTGAACTCGGGCTGAACGGCTCCAAAGCTGGTCTTATTTACCTGTCTACTGCACTGTTTAAGCAACAACGGAAAGTCTCACGGGTTTGCAAGGAGCCTATGCCTTTGCCATCTTTTGAAAAATACATTCTCAAGAACCCTAACTCTGTCTCCTCGGCCTCCTCTAATGGAGACAGCCTGCTGGGGCCGGTTCTGCTGTCCGGCTGAGTCACAGCCCCGATCACACCTCTCTGGCCCTGCTGGCTGCTGCCTCCTGGCTTGGAAGGGCTGCGGGGGCACGGCCCATTGAGTTGTGCAAACAGCTCTCCTGGGCCCTCGGGAGCAGCAGCATCCATCACGACTCCTGCTTCACCAGGGGGCACCTGACACAGAGCCGTCACAGTCCGGCCCCATGGAGGTGACTGCCACAGGTTCCCAGGAGCAGGGAGCGGCTTAGCCACACTTGCAGGGTGGGGGGATGGGGGGCTCTCCCTACTGCCCAGGGAGGCAGAGAGCCTGGGGGAAAGGGCTGCAAGGGAGGTGGAGACTGTGCTTGGAAGAAGAGCACCTTGAATGCTGATGTAAGCACACAGCCAGAGGAACCCTTTGATGTTGTGATCTCCTGCACTTGAACTCTCTTCCGCAAGCTGCCTTCTGGCCCTGTTGAATCAGGATCTGCTGGGACCCCTTTTTACAGAGTGCTGCATTCAGCATAAACCCACCTCCGGGCTCACCATGCCCTCCCGCTGTGGGCCGGCTTCTTTCTCTAGCCTGTCCCCAGCCGTTCCTAAGCTCTGCTCCTGCCCTCCCGGACGGCTGTCCCTTGCCCCAGCGAGACACCTCCTGTGTCCCCCTCTGGATTTGGGAAATAACATTTCCTTGACACAAACCCTCTTTGCTCTGAATCCCTCTGCTAATGCAGGTAACTTCTGTTAACCGTCATCTCAACTGGGACGTCAGTTCTTCCCGAAAGCCTTGTTCTGGCTCTGTCTTCAGTAGCCCTTGAATCCCCCCAAGGGAGGCAACCAATGGGCTTTAATGAATTACCTACTGGTGGAGCTGTAAACCCCACAAGAAGTCTAGCTACATGAGGGCAAGACATTGTTGATGTTATTCACCACTAGGTGCGTGGCCCGTAGAAAATGCACATTTCTGCCTCTAAGTAAATGAATGAAGGATGGGCCTTAGAATGACGTGCCTCTTACTTGACCACCTGGAAGAGCAGCCGCATGGCATCCTGGGTGATCTCTTGCTAATGTCAACAGAGACACATCACACTCTTATTTAGATCTTGTGATGATCTTTGTAAGCTCCTTAGCATGGCCCTCAAGTCCCTACGTGAGTGGGTCCTGCTGCCATGTTTCAAAGCCATGCAGAGCTCAGGCGGAGCGCCGGGCTCCCTAGCGGACGTCAGGCTACGTCCCAGAGAGCTTCTCAGAGCAGACACAGTGCCAGCGACTCCTGACTGGCTCCCTCTGCAAATACATAGCTTCTGCATCGTAAGAGGCCCTCCCCTCGTGCTAAAGCCGCACTAGCAAACCTTCAGTGAGCCTCCGCTATCCGCCGTTACCATGCCGGGCACTGGGTCTGTGTTAGTCCATGTACATTCTGGCACCCAACCTCCGGCACAGCGATTGTCAATCTTATTGTACTGTGGGTAAATTCAATTTAAATATATTACGTCCTGGAGCTCATGCTATGCACCAGGCATCACGTGAAGCCTGCACCCATGATGGGACTAAAACACAATAATTCAACATGGATCTGTGGGGACCTGCCGTAGGTCAGACATTCTTCTCGGGGTGGGGATACATAGGGGCAGATAAATCGCCTGCTTTTTAGATGTCTTGGTTCAAAGGGAATCGCAGCCTCGTGAAGTAGGGAACAGGCCACGGATCATACCCACATAGGACAGTGATTTCATGACTGCGCTGACATTTCTTTTTAAAGTATGTTCATTAATCTCCATTTGGATTTATGTTAGTTTAAACAAGAATCTACGCAAATCGTTTTCTTTTTAAATAGTAACTCGGCTTCGGAAACTCCTCTGGAGGGTCTCACATCTTTAAGGCACACCTTGCATAGCTCCTGGCTCGCGTGCACACTTAATAAATATCAGGTTCCGGGGCGCCTGGGTGGCACAGCGGTTAAGCGTCTGCCTTCGGCTCAGGGCGTGATCCCGGCATTCTGGGATCGAGCCCCACATCAGGCTCCTCCGCTGTGAGCCTGCTTCTTCCTCTCCCACTCCCCCTGCTTGTGTTCCCTCTCTCGCTGGCTGTCTCTATCCTGTCGAATAAATAAATAAAATCTTTAATAAATAAATAAATAAATAAATAAATAAATAAATATCAGGTTCCCCCCGTGTGTTTCGGATGGAGATCCGATGCTCACCTGCCCTGCCCTGTGGAACTCAGGCCGTCTCGGGGCCTCTCAGGACCACGTTGTGGCTTTGGTCGACCCAAGGCAAGTCAAGGGAGTACTGGGGGGGGGGGCTGCCAAATTGTAACCAAGAGCCTCTGAAATCAGAGAGTCATGTAATTTTACTTTACTAGCTTTTCCCTCTTATTGAATTTGATGCCTTCCAGCCTGGTATTTTCCAAAAACAGCAAGCCTGCCCCAATTTCAAGGAAGTGCTTATATAGTCTCTTCCCTCACTAATGACTTTCTCAGATGGATGGAGCCATGTTCTGTGGGCATGAAAGGTAAAGAAAACGAAACAATGAATGGGCCCTTTACCTTGTTCCTTGTACTTTTGAATGTTTTGATTTCCACCTTGGCAGCCACTGGGGAAATCCTATCCTTGGATGAGAGACGGTGCGCGTGGTGAACTTGGAGGAGGAAAATCTTTCAACTAAAGCGAAGGTAAGTAAAATCTTAGCAATTCATTTCTCTACTTTTCTCACAGGGGAAGGAGTTTGTGGGGACAAGTTCCATCGTGGATCATGGAGACAGCATTAGCTCAGCCTCTGACTTCCACTCCTTCCTCGGAAGATGAAATCATAAAAACCAACTCAAGTAACCCTGGAAACAATGACAATCCGGACAATCCCAAAGTCCTGTGCGTTTTGAATTTCAGAAAAAAAATATTTTTAATGTGAAAAATGGAATTAACCAAGAATTACATACAATGTTTACAAATAATTCTCTAATGATTTATTAGGTAAAATTTGTTTCCATTCAATGCCACTGATTTAAATTCTAGCTGAATTTCCTCACACAGTAAAAAGTCATTTATGACTCCCACACCCCATCCCCACCCCTTGACCCCCGCCCCCACGTAACCCCGCAGGTTTGTTCAGACCAGGCTTTGTCAACCTCAGCACCAGTGATATTTGGGGTTGGATCATTCTTTGCTGTGAGGAGTTGTCCTGGGCATTGTAGGAAGTTTAGCAGCACCCCTGGTCTTTACCCCCTGGATGTCAGAGGACACTTCCCTCACCCTAGTTGTGACAACCAAAATACCTCCAGACATTGTCAAATGTCCTGTGGGGGGTTAAAATCACCCCAGTTCTAGAACCACTGAGCATTTGATTTGGTATCATTCAAAATGTTCAAATTATAAAAAAAAAATGTTCAAGTTACAGCATTTTTTCCCATTCCCTTGAGAGACACAGAATAAAACCATTATTTCATTTACTGTAAAACCTATAACATGTTAACGCAGTGCCCACTATTAAAATCTAATTTATTGTAGTCTTTACAAAGTGTCTTCTAAATAAATTCATTATTTACTATCAGGGGAGCCCATTTTAAGTAAGCCGTTGCTGACTGAAGGAACAGTGAGGCATTGTTCAAAAGAAAACCACACGCTCAAGATGGAGTCAGTTATGTTAAGTCTCCACATCAGCAAACCAAGACTTAATACCTAACCTAACCACAGTTTCAACCCCCCTCCAAAATGTGACCTTTAACCGGCCAACCTGGAGTTTCCTGGTCAACACTAGGAGGTAATGCACTGATAGACCTTTTTCCGTTCCACATAGGAGGGCAACCTTCCCTAAAACAATGCATTCCTTGGTAATAATTTCCTTTTTTCCATTCTCTCTCTGCCGTTAAAAAACTTTCCTTTCCTGCAGCTCCATGGAGCTCCCTTCTATTTGCCAGAAGGGACGCTGCCTGATTCATGAATTGTTGAATAAAGCCAATCTTAGCTTTAAATTCACTCATATGAATTTTGCTTTTTATCAGCATCGACAATGAACAGTTGCTTTTGATGGACCACCATTGTTTTGTGCTATGGATCCACTGGTAGTTAGAAGCTGGTTATAGAAATCTGAAAAGTAGAGCCTACCTCATGCCAAAGACGATGTTGCAGATTTGGTCCTGCCTCAGACCTCTCTCTGTCCCTTGTGTTCATGGATGACCTCATGACAGCAGCTGGTATCAGGCACGGCTCATTCGGTTCCAGGCGCTGTGCAAAGAGCCTTCAGAGTGTCCTCTCATGGCATCCTTCCTACAACCCTATGAGGTAACTGCGATTAACCCCACTTTACAAGGATGGGTCTATAGCTCAAAAGGTGACATGACTTGCTGAAGGTCATTTAGGTAGTAAGAGTGTGAGCGTAGATTCAAATCTGGGTCTGACTCTTACCCCCTCCATTAGCACACTTCCCAGCACCCTTTGCCATACACATTAGCTGCCCTTCAACGCTAGTCCACAATCTCTGATCTACTGGATAGGTTTCTAGCATATGCTGAAAATTCCACCAGCGTGCTCTTACCAAATGGCAGTGCAGTGAGTCCTGAGAAAAAGGATCTTCTAAACATTGGGAGTAGTCTCTCCTTGCTCTGTCCAGGAGTGAAACCGTTAGCCAGTCATACAATGGGGGCTTTGCCATCAGAGCAAACAATGACATCTATTAATCACGTGAAGAGCGGGACCGAAAAACAGTTCTTTTCCCTGTGAGTCGAGGCTGAAAGGTTTCACAATTTGGATCGCAGGGCTGCTGGGGTTTATGCCTCGGGGCTGAGCTGCCAGGGTTTGGACCATTTGCAGCAGTGAGGGTCTGGGGCTGGAGATACTGCATCCTTAATCACTGGAACCGAGGCAGAGAGCGAGGGGCCGAGGGGAGAAAGCAGTCGTGGGTGGAGGAGTGAACGGGTCGTAGGTAGATGGAGTCCTGGGGGGCAGAACTGCAGACCGTACCCCTAGGACCAGCTCCAGGCTTGGGGTCTAGCAATCTGGGGAGCCATGCTGAGGGGTCTGGCCCGGCCTTTATCAGAAGGAGCCCTTCAGGTTAACCTCCCAGCTTCCTCATCAGGGTTGTGTGGGCACAACATTTACTATGTCTGAGGATGGGCAGGGCAGGGGGTCCGAGCTCTGCGAAAGGGAACTGGGTGGAGGAGGTGGGAAGCCGCTTCTATCCTCGCCTGCAAAGCATCACTCTTCCTTCAGTCCAGTGAGTATAAATAAGAAAGAATAAGGAAAAGAAAAAACAAAACAAAACAGAACAACAACTTCTGGGTCCTTCCAGTGTCTGCAGCTTCTGTTGCATTGGGACGCTGTGAGTAGGGAAATATCCCACTCATTCCAATGTGGGAATCATTAAAGCGGCTGACGGGGTTCAGGGGCCTCCCCTGCGGCCTTCGAGGCAGGACCAGGAGCTCCCCATTTTCCCTATCTTCTTATTAAATGGAGTCGTAATCACAGGACCTCCTTCTGAGTTCTCTTCTCTTTCGCCCTCTCTAACAACCTGAATTTGGCACGCTTCCCTTCCCCTTTAACCCTCGCAAACTAAAAATAATATCCTCTTGGAACCAGCCAAAAAGTGTCATTTGGAGGAGTTTAATTAGCAGGAGTGGGCAAGAGACAGCTCTGGCCTTCCTGGTTTGCTGCCTTCTCTCCAGGGAGCTGGACACAAGCACAGTGGAAAATCCAGGTTCGTGTGCGCACCAGACATGGGCTTTCTAACTGGCAGGGAGAGTCTGCCTGGCAACCAAGCTGCGTTTCATCTCTGCCATACCGAGCAGGAGCAGGGACCCTGGGGAGGTGAGGGAGGGCCCATCTACGTGTGAGAGGGTGGAATTTGAAAGTATGAGCTGCTGGACTAGATTTTGGGGGTTTGCATCCTGCCTGCCATTTACTGGCTCTGTGACTTCGGATGAGCTACCAGACCTCTGGATGCCTTGGCTTCCGTATCTGCGAAATGGGGATAAGCACAGCATTCACTTTATAAGTCTGTTACGAGAACTGGTGAGTGAGTAGGGAGTTTAGCATACTGCGTGGCAAAGAGTGAGTGAATTGCAGGACATTTATTTGTTCATATTATTATTTACCTGCTGTTTTTGGCTTTGGTGAAAAAAGTCTAGACTGCCCCCAACAGACAAAATGCTGACTTCTTCCTCTTTTTTGTTGATACCACCTAGGTTCAAACAGCCACTCAAGAGAAGTTTAAATCAAATAATATTGAAATGAATGTAGAAAACAGAAATTTACCTGATTTGCATATATGTCTCGTTTATTTACTCTTTAATGGAATTCAGTGTATCTACAGAATTCTGAATTATTGGTCTGGAAGGCTCTTTGAGGGCCAGTCTCCTTCTTGAGACTGCCCCTGACACAGCAGCGGTCTTAGCAGGAGGGGCTGGGTCGTCATGAGATCATGATGGCGAGAACCCTGAGACCTTGCAGGGTACTTTACAGTTTATAAGTGGTTGGTTTTTTTTCAACCAAAAATGTCCCTGTCTTAACTCTTGGGTACCTCCTCACGAGATAGGCTAGGACCCCCTTGGCTGTGGGAAGAGACTCAACGGTCTGTGGTCACTGGCAGAGGTGGGGCCATGGGGGTGGGGGTGGGGGTCCCAGGGACAGACTGGGTGTAAGTAAGGCTGGACTCCAAAGCACACAGGGACCCACTCCAATCACTGTGGTCATTGCAGGGTCATGAACACAATTCAGGTCCAGCTTTGGTGTTCAAAGGGCTCAACCGAATCAAGAGCAGAGTCTAGGTTCGGAGCTCCTTGGTGCTGGTATCCAGTCGAGGGAAGGCTGTCTAGATCGAAGTGAGAATAAAGACAGCATCTGCGTGTGGAATGAAGCCCATCTCAGAGACTGCTTGTAGGAAGCGGATTAGCCAGCAGAGTCCCCACCAAAGACAATGAGCTCAAGGCAAGGTCCTGCCTCAGCTGGTCGGGGATGGGGAGGCAGGTCCTGGGAGCAGAGGGGTGGTACAGTATGGGGTAGTCTGCACCCCCACGGGCACGGGGGCACATCTGGGGTCCCACCGGAGACGCGTCAGCCCAGGTCTGAGCAGTAACTGCATCTCAGGTTCCCCTGCCTCACTGGGATTCATGGAACCGCAATCTCGGCCATATCACCCGTCGTCCCAAAGTCGACGTAGTAACTATCAGCTCCGCTGGACGTACTTAGAGAGAAAACATGATCTCTGTACATAGAACTAGTTAAGTAAACTAGGGTTTGAAATTCTAGTTCTAAACTCCTGTGTGTGTGTGTGTGTGTGTGTGTGTGTGTGTGTGTTTCCCCTAGGACATCACTCAACCCACGACAAGGGTTTCATTCATTCTTTTGGAAAACTCAATTTTTAGCAAGTCTAGCCTCAACAAACCTAGACTTCTTTTTGTAGAACTCATTTGTTAGTTTCTTCTTTTTTTTTTTCCTGGAGCTTAACATTGAATCTTTGTCCACTTCGATGTAGCAGATCTTCCAGTCTTTGTCTCTGCCTTTTCTTCCCCTTAATGTTTAACCTTCCCGCCTCAACCCCAAAACTTGGTGGCTTGAAACAACACCGTTTCTTATTGCTTTTGAGTATAAGGACTAGCTGGAGAGTCTGGTTCTGTGGGCCGGACTTGGGTGACATCAGCTGGGCCTTGCCCTTGTGTCTGAGGTCAGCCGGCAGGTTGGCAGAGGGCTGGCTGCTCTAGGATGACCTGCCTGGGAGGGACAGGATGACTTGGGCCTTTGACCGTGGTCTCTCATCCCCCATTGGGCTTGCCTTGACTGGTCCACATGGTGGCCACAGGGGTCTAAAAGAGGAAACTGTAGTCCCCAGGACTTTTGGAAGCACAGGTGTGGAACCAGCAGATCATTTCTTCTGCTGCATTCTGCTGAGCAAAGGAAATCCCAAAGGCAGCCTGGGTTCAAGGGTTTTGGAATGAGAGTCTGCCTCTTTATGGGAGGATGGCAAAATCATATTGCAAGGGACATGGATGCAGGGAGGAGAATAATTGCAGCCATTTTTTTTCCAAATCATCTACCATTCCTTCCCTCTTCTCTCCCTTCTCTCTTCTTCCCTTTTCTATCTTCCCCCTTTGTCTCTTAATAAAAAATTATTAAAGTAATTATTGTTATTTATTATTTAATTAATTATTTTAATAAAGTAAAAACACTGAGTTAGACACTGAGGAATCAATGCTAGAAAAGAGAATGCATGGCTCTTGCCCTCTTGCAGTTTACATTCTAGTGGGCAAGAGAAAGATTAATGAAACAAATACATGTGAATTTGAACGTAGGCATAGTGCTGCCAGGAAGAGGTAGAAAGTGCTAGAAGAGATTGTATAAGGGAGGCTGCTTGCTTAGTCTTGGGAGGTGGGGAGATCAAGGGAGGATTTCTCTCAAGAAATCATGATTGAGGTGAGACTTAGAAGACTGGGAGACAACTAGGCAAAACTTGGGGTGGGGAGTTCTAGGCAAGGGAACAGCATGAGTGAACACCCCTGGTCAAGTTCTCGACAGGAAAGAAGGCCAGTGTGGCTAAGGTACAGGGAAGAAGGGAGAATAGGATCCTCAATGTTGCTGAGGGGTAGCTATGGACAGACCTTGTTGGCCATCATGAGAAATTGGCTCATCATGCTAAAAACAATGGGAAATCATGGAATGGTTTTGTGTAGGGTGGCTGGGTGGGAAGGGGCAATGGGACTCTATGAAGCCACAGCAGAGAGCTATGGATAGAGAACAAATTTGAGACTGAACAGTTGCTGGAGAAGAAAGATATATTTGCCAGTTGGTGAAATGTTTTGGAGACGTGGACAATAGGTTAGAAGTTGCTTATGACAGGAACATGAATCTGCAGCTAAGACATGGCGCCCTGGACATCTTTATCAACCCCACATCATCATTTTGTACTAAAAATACTTGCTGCATTTGTTTTGCTAATATTTTATTTAAAAATTTCGAATCTGTGGTTAAGAGCAGAGGATCTGAAACTAGTCTGTCTGGACTCACTTTGGGGACGGTGCACATTCTGTCTGTAGGACTTTGGAGGTTGGTCACCATTACTCTGCTAGAAGTTTCCTTATTTGTAACCCGGGGGCAATCATACTCCTGATGTCACAGGCTCGTTAAGAGGAGAATTTATACATGTACATCACTTTTAAAAGGCTGATTAAAAATTTTAAGTTATGATTGTCATTAATATTTTATTATGACCCATATGTTTCCCTTGTCCTTTTTTTTAATTTTGAAGTTATCCATCTTATAAAAGGATTTTATAAAGCGTTCCCTCATTTTTTTGAGAAAGAAACATTTTCTGTGATTGAAACAGTTTTTATAACATATGGATGAGCTATTCTCTTTTTAAATTTATTTTTATCTCTTTTTCAAAAATTTTTAATTCCAGTACAGTTAACACACAGTGTTATATTAGTTGCTGGTGTACAATATAGTTGATTTGACCAATCTGTACATTACTCAGTGCTCATCACAATAAGGGTACTCAAAATCCCCTTTTCTGATTTCACCCATCCCCCACCCCCACCTCCCCTCCGGCAAACCATCCATTTGTCCTCTATAGTTAAGAGTCTGTTTTTTCGTTTGTACCTCTTTTTCTTTGTTTGTTTGGATTAGCTAGTCTTTAAAGGATAGTCATCTCTAAACTAACTGAAATGCATATTTCTTTTAATTATATTTGAAAAGAAGTTGTCTATTTCGTATTACTTTTCAAGATCATTGGAATAAGATTGTTCACGATGTTCTTTTAAAATGCCTGCCTTGCATGTATTTATATCTCTTTTTGTTTTTGACATGTTCATTTGCGCCTTAATATTTTTTGTACTTCATTGGTCTTGACAGACCTGTGCCTATTTTATTGATCATTCAGAAAATGTGCCTTTCATTCCATTGATCTTGTTCTGTTTTCTATTTCGATTAACTCCCCTCATCTTTTTTCATTCCCACTTTCTAATTTCTTTAGTTTTAATACACTCTCTTCTAATTTATTAAACATTGAACATTTAGCCCATTGATTGCCCACCTTCCTTTCTTTTTACTCTTTGTGTTCAAAGCTCCCGTTTTCCTCTAACACCTGTTCCAGCCACTTCTCAGAGATCTCCTTGGTGCTCCTTCATTTTCATTCAAGTCCAACTCTTTCACCATTTCCGTTTTTACTCTTCTTTGACTCTTTCAATCAGACTTTATAAAAAATGTACAGACATAGGTGGAATAGTTTAGTTTTTATTTGATCATTTATTTGCTTTTAATTATATTGTTATCAGATAAAGCGAATTTATGGTACTGATGATTTTGGTGTTTGTTGTAAAATATATATATATATGTAGATGTCTGCTGTGTTTTTGGAAATGATTTCTATTCTCCACCTTCCACCTTATCAGTTCTCTCTTCAGCTGCATCTAACACCCTAGTTAATTCATTTATTGAGTTTTTTTAAACCTCTAATGAACTGTTTATCATTATTTCCAGCAATTTTAGCTGGTTCTCTCTCAAATTCATCTGTTTTTAAATAGGGTTCTGTTATTTTAAAACTATATGTAGTACTTTTATTCATTTTTGATATTTAAATATTTCCATAAGAAAATAAATATTTCCACATTATTACTTCTAGTTCTTGGGTTGCTAAGTTTTATTTTTGCTGGTTCATCAAGACTGTTCGATCTCATATTTTTCTTTTCTTTTTTTTTTAAAGATTTTATTTATTTATTTAACAGAGATAGAGACAGCCAGCGAAAGAGGAAACACAAGCAGGGGGAGTGGGAGAGGAAGAAGCAGGCTCATAGCGGAGGAGCCTGATGTGGGGTTCGATCCCATAATGCCGGGATCATGCCCTGAGCTGAAGGCAGGCGCTTAACGACTGCACCACCCAGGCGCCCTGATCTCATATTTTTCTTATTTGTTCTTTTTGACATTGAGTTTGTCTTCAGATTAGGTTAATTATTCCATGGAAGTTCTGCATGTCTTGCCTTGTGAAACCGTTGCTAACATATAATTTTAAGATTGTTTATGATAAGGGTGCCCAGTGGAGACCTCAGGGGTCTTAATAACCCAGAGTCAGTTTTCAGGTTAATTTCTGGGTTTGCTGTTACTACACCATTCATCCACTTTAAAATTGGACCACATATTTATTCCTGGTATGATCCTGGAGTTTGTTTCCTTCCTTCCTTCCTTCCTCCCTTCCTTCCTTCCTTCCTTCCTTCCTTCCTTCCTTCCCGACAACAACTTTTCTTTCTCTTGAATCAAAGCCCCAGACATAAGACTAATTTTGTTTTGGGCTGATAGACAGAGCTTTTATAATCCATGAGGATAAGGTGGGATTTGAATTCCAGCTGCCCCACTTTGTCTTGGCTTTCAATGGGTATTAGAGCCCCATCATCCAGCTCCTAGGATCTTCTAATACCTGAGTGTTGTCACTGAATCACCTTCAGATTATTGCTCTGGCATTGTTTTCCTTTTTCCTTTCTTGCACATGGAGAACTCTCTTGTCTTATTTTCATTTAATTTTTACCACTTTATCCAGAATTTTTCTGGGCTTATAGTATGAGGTGGGACAAAGTGCATCAGTTCAGCTGTCATGTTGCAAAAAGTCAGCTTCAGATATTTCCATGGTAATATTTAGTGTAGGAAAACAAATATTGTCACCAGAGTGCTAAAATAACTCAAGCATGACTGATGCATTGGACCCAGCTTGTACTGACTTTCCAAGAGCAGATTGTCAAAATTTTAGGAATATGACCAGAAAGTTGTTAAACAGATATTATTTTAAACTAAATTGCAGGGGTGCCTGAGTGCTCAGTTGGTTAAGCGTCTGCCTTTGGCTCAAGTCATGATCCCAGGGTCCTGGGATCGAGCCCAGCAGTAGGCTCCCTGCTCAGTGGGGAGCTTGCTTTTCCCTCTCTCTCTGCAGCTCTCCCTGCTTGTGCACACACTCTCTCTCTGTGTCAAGTAAATACATAAAATCTTAAAAAAAAAGTGAATTAAATTACACAAAATTGTAAATAAATAATTTTATTTAAAAAATAGAAAATTACAAATGAAATAAAGGATGATAAGTACAAAATAAAGTTAAGCTTAGGACTAGAGCAAAACCATTGTAATGATTAGGGTTATGGCACATAATTTAATGTTATAAACATTGGCATCATTTGAAGAATGATAAATATAACAAAAACAGGAGATTGGAGAAATGAGATGGCAGAAGTATTTCCTTATTTTTGAAATTCATCTTTTAGAGCAAAAAATAATTTGATATTATTTGATGAAAATATCATTTAAGGGGTGCCTGGGGGCTCAGCTGGTTGAGCATCTGACTCCAGATTTCAACTCAGGTCATGATCTCAGTGTCATGAGATCAAGCCCCGTGTCAGGCTCTGTGCTCAGTGCAGAGTCTGCTTGTCCCTCTCCCTCTGCTCCTCCCCCTCACTCTCTCTTTCTCACTCTTTCTCTAAAATAAATAAATGAGATCTTTAAAAGAAAAAAAGAAAAAGTACTGCCTCACCAAAAAGTTTATAATGGTAACACATTAAAAGTTCTCCACTTAAGACTGAGCTAATGACAATGATGACTGTTTATGTACTTTTATTCAACTTCAGTAATGTAGCTCCTATCCTATGTGGCAACATGAGAAAAGAAGAATTAAAACTGCCATTATTTGTGGACAATGTGAATATCCGTGTATTGTTGCTCTGATTCATTTCTAGGTTTCTTCAGTGGACAGAACTATGATACACTAACATTTTATATGTATTTTATAAAATTAATATTTTATCTTATAACTTTTTTCGTTAAAATGCTTCACGAGTTCATATTGTTAATCACAATTCACATGCAGGATATGATTTCTTTGACTTCTCTGGTTACTTCCATATGTCATTTATTCCACACCGATGATTCTAGTTCTCAAGGAGAGATGCTAACATTTGAATATCCAACAATTACTCATTTACTTTATCCCACGTGGTACTCACAACAGTCTCAGAATACCCATCATCAACACTACTTTACCTATGATCACTGCAAACCACTGAAAATGTTACTAGTGCTTCCTCAAGTTCTTTCTTCTTTTTTGAAAATAGTGGTACTTTGTCTACATTGTCAGTATTTATAACCACGATATATCATCCCCTCCTCCAACTCTATCAAAATTTTAGTTGTAAATGTAACTATATATTGCTCACCATCAATTATTATGTCAACATGTTTATAATAATTTCATATATTTGAAGTTTGTTTTTGAGTAGATTTCTTGGAAAGAGTGCTTGGGAACAGCATTACCTGAGTTCTTAAATATGATAGCAGCTTGTCCCCAGCTTTTACATGTAGAGTAGTCTGGATGGATAAATATCCTTAGCTTATTTTTTTTCCCCTTGAGTATCTTAAATATGTGTTACTCCATGCACTTTTTCCTGGCATAAAGCAGTGTTGTCGAAAAGTCTAGTAATATTTTTGTTATACGATTTTTACATTTTTGTCTAGAGGCTGAAAAGATTGTTTATTTTTCTTTTAAGTCCAGCCATTTTACTAGAATATGTTTCACTGTTGACTTTTCTGAGTCAATTTTCTCAGGTATGTGCTGTGCCTTTTCAGTATGCAGTTTTAATTTTATAGCGTATATTTTATTGTAAAATATATGTTTTAATTTTCTCAATTATTGTCCTTATTTTTCTTCTGTTCCTTTGCTTTGTTTTTCCTCTTCAAGGATTGTTATTATACATTTGTTGTGTCTTCTTTGCCTATATTTAGTATTTGTTACTTTTTCTTAGATCATTTTATGTCTTCTTATTTTTTTTTTGTTAAAAAAAATCTGTCATCTCACTTTGTATTCCTCTTAAACCCTTATCTGTTATATTTATTCTCAATTGTATGCTGTCTGTTTTAGTCTTCAATTTGGAGATGATTTTTCTTTTATTTATAATTCTTTTGAGTTCTTTCCCACCTCACTTCTTTCTTTCTTTCTTTTTTTTTTTTAAAGATTTTATTTATTTATTTGACAGAGACAGAGACAGCCAGCGAGAGAGGGAACACAGCAGGGGGAGTGGGAGAGGAAGAAGCAGGCTCATAGCGGAGGAGCCTGATGTGGGGCTCCATCCCAGAATGCTGGGATCACGCCCTGAACCAAAGGCAGACACTTAACAACTGAGCCACCCAGGCGCCCCTCCTACCTCATTTCTGACCTTTTTTTTTTCTTCCTAATTGTGATATATTGCTGGTCTTTCATTTTCTATGTCATGCTCTTAATATCTTTGAGCTCATTGAGGAATACTTTGTCTTTGTTGTGGGCCTGTCCTTTTCGTGTCCTCTGTGTGCATTTGTTGTCTTTAGGGAGTTACTTTCTTACGCTTTTTAAATCCTTGCCCATTTTTTACACGAAACTAGTTTTCTTGAACTTTTAGAGGCAGTCATTGTTCATAGTAGTTTTTCTAATTTCACAAAGCTCCATTTCTGTTGTTACAAGATACACCAGCGTGATCTCTAATATCTATCCCTTGGCTCTGTTTGTCTTCTCTACTTTTATCTGACACTAACATATTCTTTATCCTAATAGTCTCTGTTCTGCTCAATGAGGATTGCATGCCAGAAATTCTGTGCGTATTTGTCTTCAAGGGGAGCTTGGCTAGTTTTACGAGTTCATAATGCCCAGAATTCTTCAGACCTTACTTGCAGACATGTCTTTGTGCTTCTTGCACTCACCCACTATTGGAATTAGCAAACCCCACAGCTCACTGTACTTCACAGTGAGTCCCTGGTGGCTATTTTTGGGTTCTTCCCTTCTCCGGTTTGCCAAATGTTCTCTCTTTCTTCTCTCATTTTCTTCCCACACTGATGTTGATACCACTCAATAGTTGTAGCCCAATCTATTTTTATTTTCTGTTTCATGGGTTTACTTGGCCACCTGGTTTGGTTATGTATTGGGGGCTTATGTTTTTGTTATATTGCTTCAGGGATTCAGGTAGGATTTCAAAAAAGATGCCACTGTCATAATTATGCCACCAACTTTCCAGAGTCCACTAGGACATTAGTTAATGCTTAATTGAGCATTACTTAAGCATTACTACTTAATTAAGCATTAACTAAGCATTAAGTATTAATTAACATGTCATAATCCCAATATAAAATAACATTTAAATATAATTAAATAACATTTAAATAATTTGAAAACATCAATAAAATTTAAAAAGACATTTTAAAATGTCTTCAATTTTCTTAGAAAACTTAGAGGGCAATTTTCAACATTATTTAAGAAATCTACCTTAAAATAGGAGCCATCATGAATTAATAGTGAAATATCAAAATCACTTTCATACAATCAGAAGCATTATAGCTATTTCTGTTGTTGAAATAATTGGTAGTAATCTTAGCAGATATATTAATCTCACCTTTCATGAACACAGGAGTAGGTTCTAAGATTACAAGATTAATTACAAGTTAAATCCAGAACCCACCTAATAGTGGGCAAGTGTAATCGGTCTATTTCTTGTCCTCATCTGGTTTGTCTCAGGCTAAACAAGTCAGAGAAGTCAGGTGGAGGTGTGCCATGATAATTACAGCTATTAGAGGCTGAAAAATGGCAGGCCTTCGGCTCTTGAGCTTTATTCCACAAATTCAATAAAAAAAAAAAATTAACTTGTGCCTGATCTGAAGCCCATGTTGATGTCTGTTTTTTTCCTGGTTTCCACAGTTTCAGAAAATAGAGACATTTGTTAAGAGTAGTTGTTTATTTTTATTTCAGGAAATATAAATAAATAAAAAGACCATGAGGATTTAAAGCACATTTGCAGAGTTGTTTTAGGTACTAAAATATTTCCAAATGCAACTTAAGGAAAGATTCATTAAGAGCTTAAATATAAAACTTTTAATAATTCTAACAAGTGACCAAAAACATAAGGTCCATATGAGAATCCATGAAGGGAAAACATTTCTTAATTAATATGGGCAAGAATATTCTGGCCAGTTCTGCTTGCTTCCTCTCCCTGGCAGGAGGCTGGGAATGTCGCCTGCTGACCTGCCAGTCCAAGTGTGCACTCTGATCTGGTGTCAGAATGTTGGCTGGGAGGTCAGAGAGAGAGTTGCCATTTACCGAAGTGTACACCAAGTACTTATTCACACAATTTTTTCCACCCCTGCTTCTTCCTGCCAAAATGTCATATCAGAAATAGTTGAAAGAATGGAAAGTGTTCAACCTGGGGAACAGAAAACATAAGAAAAGACTAAGAGGGCATGAGCTCTGTATTCAGTTAATTGAAAGGCTGTTATGGGGAAAGGAAGTTGTTTGGCATTATTCCCGAGTGAACAACTACACTGAATCAATGCTGTATCAGAGTGAATTTCAGCTCCAAGATTGAGAAAGCCAGTCTCACTACTTCACAAGCCCTGCGTGTATCCCCCCTCCTTCCCACCCAGATTTATTCCCAGAATCGGGTGCTGATTCCAAGAAAGAAGTCTCCCACAAGTTCATATTCTCCTTCCCCTGAAGTTTCCCTTCAAGCAATGGAGGTTTTTGTTTGCAGTAAAGGGATAAATCCATGTTTCAGTTTAAAATTTGGATGGTTTTATATCAAAGAGAGTATCAAATGTGATGAAGTCACCTTCACGTTGGAATGCTTACATGGAGATGTAATTACATTGCGCTTGGCCTTGCTGTGAATTAATGAAAGAAAGATGACAAAGGACAGAGCTTCTTCTTCAAAACAAATAAAAACACCTCAGTGCTAAGACTCAACCAGACTAATTATATATAACTCCAAATAGCTTGCCTTCAAGGGTACCCTCACCAACTGGACACTGCCAATGAGGAGGCATAAGGGGGATGGGAGGCCAGGGGCAGATACTGTTTCAACTGGTTCCATCCAGGCATCTGAAAATATGCAGGGCTTGCTTAGTCATCTGATCAGTTTGGCTCTAACCTGTTTTCAGAATTAAAAAAAAAAAAGTGCATACATTTTTAAAGACTTGGATGGATCTCTTTCTTGGGTCAAATGTTCTGGCTCTCCACTGCTAGGTATGTTCAAGGGCAGATTCCTCTCACTGGCACGGCTTCCGCCCAGCTGTCTTGTCTTAATGCAGTTGGGGTCGTGGCCAAGGGACATAGAGAGGTGGAAGGTTCTGGTGGAATGGGGTCTCAGAAACTAGGTCAATTCAGCCCAAAGGGATGTTGTCACTCAAAGGTAATGAGGAATCACGGAGCCATTGCCAAAACTCTACTTTTGCGATATGGTATGGACACCTCTTTAGAAAAATCTGAGCACTATAGGCTGACTTGAGCATTGACAGAATGCCTCATCCATGATTTAGGCCCCTTTTCTTCTTCGTTGGTCTCCTATGGATCTGTACCCTTTGCTCCAAGGCAATAAACTTGGAAACACAGCCTCCGCCTGTGACTGCTCACCTGTATGATCCAGATGAACAGGAATTATACCATTTTGCCCACCATTGTGTATCCAGTGTTTAGCAATGCCCTTAGCACACGATACTTGTTAAGCCAATATTTGTTAAGTAGAGAGAGAAAGAGAGAGAGAGAGAGAGAGAGAGAGAGACCATTCTAATTACTTAATGATCTCTAGGGCTGAATTTTGTCATCCAATGAATTCTTCATATTCATTCCCACTGTGGGAAAGAACAATCAGGAGGAGGGTATGGGGATCAGAGCTGAAATTAGTTAGATGGACTGATCACTATTGGTGTGACAAGGAGGGTCCATATTGTCAAGGCAGATTAGAGAGAGATTAAAAGGTCAAGTTCAACAACCAAGGTTTTCATTTGAATCAAAGAGCTCAGATTGGTTTCCAGAGTTCAAGGATTAGAAGACTGTGAGGGATCAAAAGATTTAGGTCAGATAGGCCTAGTGAGAAGAGAACCAAACCTAGGCTGGAACCAGGAGGTCCCGAGCTCAAAACTGACTCTGGTGTTTGTGATCCGCATACATTTTGAACAAGTTATTTTTAATGTCGGTCCTCAATATAAAATAGAGATAAGAATAACTCCACCACGAGGTCCTTGCCTTTTTTCCTTTCATCCTTTTCTTTGCTTGCCTTCCTCCTTTCCTTCCATCTTTTCTTGCCTTTTCCTGCCCAGAAACTCTTGTTCATTTTCCTGTTTGATATTATCCCACTTATCAGATATCCTTGCATCTAAAAATGCCATTGTAAGCATGTCTTTCCAGAGTCCTCAAGAATATTAAACATTGACCTCTGCCTCTACTGGGGTACAACATACAGGAGAAACAACTAGAACAGCTAAACAGAGATTTTTTTTTTTTTTTTGAAGAATTATGGTGCTAAGAATCCGGAGAAGAAATAAACTTGGAGAAGTACTTGAGCTCTCTGAGCTACCTAAATAGGTAGCTGGGAGGCTGGAAAGCTGAGCTGATCTTTTTATAACCTCATGGTGCTGTAGGAACACAATTTGGAGTCCAGGGCCTGTCAACAACGGGGAGCTCCTGTAACACCTCACCATGGTCTGGTTTGGCATCTGGAGGGGCTACACTCCAGGAGTAGTGGTAAACCAGGAAAAGAAGCTTAAGTCCTTGTACAGATTGAAGTCTAGTTTTAAATGGTCTCAACGCCTTGAACTAGACGAAGGTAACTTCAGCAGCAACCCCCTTAGTTTCATTGTCCAGAACTGGGACACATGCTGGGCCAATCTCAGACAAAGGGGAATAGGATTTCCATGTTTGATATTGAAACTATGATTCTTATGGCAAGAAAGAGGAATGAATGGCTAATGGGAAACAACCCATAGATTATGTCACCACCACCATGGTCATCATGATAGTGGGTATTATTTACAGGTCTTTACTATGTGCCAGCCACCTCCAGAAGCACTCGACTTGCACAGCCATTTAGCTGTCATAAGCACACTACAAGATGGGTCTCTATTTAATGGAAAAGAAAAGATTAAGGATCAGAGAGGCTAATGCACGAGAGGCAAGATTTGAACCCAACTCCTTGCCCTGATTTATTAAATACTCGCTATGCACTATTAAGTATTAGGGACACTGGTGGTGTATAATCTCCCTCTAGCAGCTCAGAGTTCAATTGTCCAGAGAGAATCAAAAGCAGATGAGCCAATTTACTTTTTGATGGGTCTTCCCTCATGCTGATGGCCCTGCTTCGAATAAGTGAGCGTGCTGTGGTACATATGTTAAAAGCATCTCTTGGCCTCATGGAAATATTTCCTGATGATTCCCATTGTCCTAACTCCATCTCGGTCAATTTCCACTATAGAATCCCCATGTCTAAATACTCTCAGGTGGGGGTACCCAAGGGTTCTAGGGTGGGGAGAGCCTTCCCATGAAAAGGATGCTCATCCTTGTGCTTAGAGTTTCTGGCCACCTCTTTGGAATTACCGACAACAGTATTGGGATAACTTTAGGAAATACAAACATATTTTTTCTTCCTTACAGAGTTGCCCTGGACCCAGATCATTGCAGGCTCACATCATTTTTTTTTTTTTTTAAGTTTTAGCACTCACAAATTTTTTTTTGAGGACTCCTTTTGTTCTTAATAACTCATTGCACATTCTGTAAAGGTAATTTTATTTAACGGATTGTGGGAAGTACATATTATGTGCTCCATTGCACAGATGTAAAAAAAAAACCCCAATAACTTCAGAATACATTTTATAGAGTCTCAGTTTATCCCATTATGAGTAGATTAATAAATTATCTAGGTTAGGGAAACAAAGGGGAGGCAGGGTCTTGAAATGTTAGCATGTACGCTGAAGCAGACTAGTAAAACTAAGTTCATGTTAACACCTAGCGACTGAAGACCAGTCTCCCCCAGAAGCCCTGGGGTAGAGCTTGCCATCTCTAGCTCGGGGAACCCAACAAAGAGCTCATGGGCTTTAACTGTGGTGTAGCTGAGATCTTTTTTAATGCCACGCTGGAGAATGGGGCGTGAGTTCAAACCATTTCTTCGGAGTGGTTATGCACGCTGATTCATATTTTCACTTTCAGCTGCCCTCCACGGAAGACCCCGCAGAGCTGGGTTCGGCCTCAGACAGACGTGCGGAGAAATAGCTCTTCGCTTGGCACATGTGTTCTCTACCTCATGGTTTATTTAACGGTGGCTACTCTTTTCATTAATAGCTGCTTACCCTTCACGGTGATACTTGTTGGGCTTGGCAAAAGCCATCAGCTCTTCTCAGTTTTAGTCTCTGACCCCAAGGCAAATCGTCGTATTTGACAATATTTTTTTGCTGTGTAATAGCGACTCATGAAAAAACAGCTAATTAAATAGGCTAAGCTGTTCTATTAAGAACAGACATAAAAATATTGGCACATTGCGAACCTGTTGCTTCTGGAAGAACAGTATCAAGTCAACCCGGATGCAGATAAATATAGAAGGAAAGTGAGAAACCCGGGAAATGTAGATTCTCCCATGGCTCTTTTCATCTCCGAAGAAATATTTTCGTAAGAGAAAGAAACCACGAGGTGGAATACCCCACCTTCCTTTGCTTAGGTGTGCGAGCACCTTGCGGGCACCTCCAGCACTCCCCCGCCCCAGGGAGGCGCGCCACATCCAGCCTGGGATTCACTTTGTCCTCATCGTGCGGAGCAACTAGTCCCAGGGGAAGGGCCGGCCCCTGGGAGGGCAGCTCAGGGAAGCCTCGCGCCCTCCAAGCACAGCCAGAATCACACATTTGCAAGCCTTCAAAACACCACTTAATAGGACCTTCGGGTCCCTTCGAGCCAGCCGAAGGGAAAGTGCAGCTGAGATGCTCGGCTGGCAGAGCGCGGTTTACACAGATGGAAGCGTTAGCAGAAACCACAGCAAAAATACCAGCAACCGACCCATTTCACACTTCTGAAAAAAGAGAAAGGAATGGCAGAGGCAGGCCAAAGCAAACAGGCTTTGGAAAACTTGAAGCCATGGGCTGGAATTTTCAGCTCTTCTTACCCTGCACACTCATTTTGGGGAGCTCGCTCCGCTCAGAAAAGCAGGAACTTTCTACATGGACGCTGCTGGGGTCCTGCCTCCTACAGAAAACGGCCAGTTCCTTCCCCCCCCCCCCGCCCCCGTCACAAAACAGGCATTGTTTCCAATACCACCAGTACTGTTTCCTTGGACTGTGGGCTTTTTTTTTTTTTTTTGGTGGGGGGATAGGGGAGGTGTCAATTTTTCCAGAAAAGTCCACGCTATTGGGGTTCCCTCAGCCTGTCTTTCTGTGCATGCATTTAATCTTAGTATTTATTGTCTTTCTCTCTCTCTCTCTTTTGTCTCTTCTTTTCTTCCAGGAAAGAAAGTCATTTTCCTTCTTTTTCCCGGGAGTATGCTGAAACATAAAACTTCCCCGCAAGCTGCTACCTCACACAAATCCCCTGCAGTTTCAGCTAACGCACTTGGGTGCTTATCAAAATGTATTCTAAGTAAACACGGATATTGTTGCTGCCTCGGGGATGTGTGATGTTTTGCGTTCCAACCCCAGAAAGACAGAGGACGATATCTGGAGACCAGAATGAAAGAGGGGGTTAGCGTGAGTGGCTGTGAAATGGTGAGCTGCCATCCCAGTGTGGCCGCACAGAATTTATGGAGAGCGGTTGGAAGAAACTTTCCTGTGGTCTGGCGTTAGGGAAGCCAGCGGAATGGCTTCAGCGAGGATGCTCTGTTAGAGAAAGAAAGAAAACGATGTGCCCCTGGGACAGACCAGACTGTAATCATCTCAGCTCTGGATGGGTTGGAAAATGGCTGTCAGGATACCTTTTGACGAATCACCCAGGTCACCCCACTCGTTTACCAGAATGTGTGGATATGTGTCTGTGAGGAAAAACTCTGCAACTGTGTTTAAAAACAGTTCCATCTGTTCGTATGTATTTAAAATGCTTAGATGGAAAAAAAAAAAAGGAGTAAGAGTAAAAACAAGAATCAGACCCTGTAGGAAGTTGACGGTCTCGATTCAAGTTGGTAACAAACACAGGTCAGGAAACAGACGGCCAATGGAAATTAGGTACCATTCTAGAAGAGACAGGAAAGCAACATGGGGAATGTCAACAGATGTTTGCCACCAGGACCCTGTCCCGGCAAGGTGAGACCTCCGAAGACCAGCGCACTGAAATGAGTGCGTGGTTCTCTGTTTAGGAGAAATGGGGTTGCGCCAAAGAAAAGCTCATTTGGGAAAGTCCTGGCATCTGGAGAACTTTGAATACAAAGAAGGGAAAGTCCTCCCTGCAGTTGGCAGAGTAAAAAGATAATAAAAGTCATCTTGCTGGATGGAACCCTGGTGAAGAAGGAGTTCAAAGCAGTCAACTTGAACGGACACTTTGCTTTCAAAGGGTTTGGCAGCCCTTTGGGGGAGCAAACAAACAAAATAATAATATGCACCCTGACTTTAATGGACCAGAGCTGAGAGCAGAGGGTGTGCCTCAAGGTAGGATACCCGTAAACAATGACATTTCCCCGGAGTTAAGTCCCTATTGGTTGTCTCTTATGGCGCATGCGCGTGTTCCATCACCAAATAGGGAATTGCCGTATAATCAGGCAGGTGCTTCTTGGCTGGGGGTGCGCTCTTCTACCTACTAAGCGAAACCTAGCCAGGAAAATTTCTATCCACAGTGTAGAAATAGTGTAGAAAGTGTGTTATTCTGTAATTGACCAACATCAGGAAAACTCGGCAGGATTGGTAATAATATGCTCAGCTTTTCTTCAGTATGTGATTTCGATCAGGTCAGCTAATCTGATAAATCCCAGTTTCTCTGTCTGAAAGCTGAAGGTGCTGGAGCGCTTTGACCAAGTTATCCCGCAAGTAGAGCAGACGTTAAGGGGCGAGGTCCTGGCTGGATGGGAAGTTCGACGATTCCAAGGCTCTTCAGAGCGCTGCCTGTCTTTGATGTCAACTTATCAGATTTAAACCAAAAAGAAGCGAATGTGTTTTTTTTTTATAAATTAAATCACCTAAAAGACCTGAATCCAGTCTTGGATCTTACAGTCTTTGGGTAGCTCTCACTTCATCTCGATCTTTCCTCTCTCCCTGGTGAGGGGGCTGAGACAGTGGGTGGACCGCTGCCTCATTTCCCACTGGTTGGTGTGGCATTTCCTCCTGCAGTCATCATTATGGAATGCATCATATCAAGAAAATGCAGAATTTGGGATAGTATAATATCAACACAATAGAAAGATACAACAGGAGGCGTTTCTTCATGTCTTCCTCCCTCACTGGAATGGCACCTCCACGAGAACGGTGCCATCTGTCCATTTTGCCAGCGTCTGCACCTCCTGTTCTCAGAGCGAGGTCTGCACATAGCGGGCGCTGCTTCAGCAGCTGTGGAGCGCACGCGTAGCTATCCGATTCTGGTCTTCAGAAAGCCCTCCACTGATCTTTGCTTTTCCACCTTACAAGGTAGGACTCAAAGCTAAATCTTGCTCACACGGTGTTCCATTTGCTCTCTCTTCACACCTCTGCTTCTAGTTAGTATGGCTCAGACCCCTGGCTGTTCCTGGTCAGATCGAGTCTGGGCTCCCGTTAAAGTCACGTGATCTGGTTCATGTGAATTACACCCAGATCCCGGACTCAGGCCTCCCCCAAAAGAGGGACTCAGATCTGTTGGCGAGTTCCTGCTTTCCCTCCGTCCTGGGCTGTGCCACGCCCTTCTTCCCCTCTGCCTTCAGTCAACCTCCCTTTGGCTGTTATCTGTACTTACAGCTGATGCCATTCTGGAAGATCTCTAGCCTTCTCTGCGATAGTCCACACTTGGGGGGCCTCTACTCTCCACCATCACTGTATCAGGTGTTATATATGCAACAGATGGATCAAACAGTCCCTGAATTCAAGGAGTGTAGACTCTAGAGCAGTAGGGCTCCAGCTTGTCTGACCATGGCCCACAGTAAAGACACAGAGATGATCCATTCTACGTAAACAAAAGTTTTCCAAACTCATCTGAGTGACACTGTCCATTCTGTTCTCGAGTGGATTCATCTATTTTATTTCATTCAAAAATCAAGTTATGGCTTGCTAAATTGATTCCACTATCCAGTTATGAGTTGCAATGAACACAGCTAATTACAAGCAGGCCATTTGGAAAAGATTGGAAGAGTTTCCCAAAGTCAGTATAATAGAACAAGAAGCGTGCCCAAGGACATGGAAGGCAGGCATGAGTTGCTGCTTGCCATTGCTGCCAGGAAGTTGCCGTCTAGGACTGCACTTCTCAGACTCGAAGGTGACCATGACGTACCCAGGGACTTATTTAAAATGTAGACTCTGATTCGGGAGGTTGGGGTGAGGCCTGAGATTATGGGTTTCTAACACACTTCCAGGTGCTGCTGGTGCTGCTGGCCCAAGGACTACACTTTGAAAAGCAAGGGGCTAAGAGGTGACGTCGAAAGGGAGACCAGGAATTACCCAGGGTTAAAGGGGCTTCCTAGTAGAGGAAAGGACATTCGCAATGTTGCCTATGTAAGAAACCGCATGGGTGACATAAGGAACTGCAAGCATCCACATTTGTCTTAAAATCACCTATGTGCATGTTATAGTTAAATACAGGGATATGTAACCCCTAGCAGTGGGGGGTAATGAGGGCAAGGATGAACCACATTTTTTTACATAAGGGCAAAATCAGGAAAAGAAACCAAAATTTACAGATCACGTGCTTGAAAGAAGCTGTGTTTTTTGTTAGTGTGACACAATATTGCCTACCACAATTGAGAATTCTTGTACTTCTCTCTTCATTTGAGGGTTGGGTAGAGATGAGTAGACCCATAACCTCACCTGCAGGCATAACACTGACCAGAGAAGCCGGACTGGAAACACTTTCATGTGAGTTGAAATGAGTGAGTTTGGAGGGAGCTGTGGGTTGAGAAATCTGAGGGTGGGGTGGCCCATTTCATGTCCAGACCACAAACTAGCCTCCCATGAGGTGATTCGTGGGTGCTTGGGAACAGATTTTGAAAAGAGGGGGGTTTCTGACTGAGTCACAAAGAAAGAGGTGGGGACAGAGAAGTGGAGGTAAAATCCTAAAAGGAAGGGGACGGATTTCCTACTTCACCCTACCTGTGGGGGAAGGGAGGACTGGGCCCCTCAGGTTGTTTTTTTCTAATCAGTATTTCTCTTTCTCAACCCCTCCCTCCAACCCCCCCCCACAACCCTGAAAAAAAAAAAAAACAACCAAAAACCTCTTTTATAAACGGGGTGAGCACAGTCTAAAATGCCACATCCCAGTGGCAGCCTCAGTTTGTGACTCAGTTCCGTGGTGAGGACAGAATCCTAATTCCCTGTTTGGAATCAAGGATGGGGAATTGATTGGAGTTTTGTGGCTCTGGGTGGCTTTCACAGTGCACCAACTTAAATACATGGAACCCACTGACTGAATATTCCTATATTTTTCATTAGTCAGTGCTCTTTACTAACTACGTTCACTGGAGGTACAATTATGATTTAAATGCTGAGTAGATGGTTGTACCTCAAACTAACCTGGTTCCTGACATCAAAGAGCTTATAGTTATGGTTTCATATATATGGTGGACTGAATCATGAAACAGCTCCATTTACTCTAACTGGGTTGGGAAGTTCATTGTCCAAACACCTTATTCTCACTTTGGTCATAAGGAAGGAATGCGGAAGTTGAGCTTGTATGGAGAGAATGGGTTCCTCATTAAGACGATGAGGGCATGTTGCCCATCCCGAGCCAGATCCTGGGGCCCAGCCAGCATTTGTCTGTGCTGACACTGACTCGACATTGACCACCTTCTCCTGGGCTCCCCGGGCAAACCATCTTCTTCTGGGAGATGATCGATGGACAACCCCATCCATTATTTCAGCTCTCTGTGGTGCCATAAAGAGAGCCCAAAACATGGAGTTTGAAGCATTTTCCTTTCTCAAAATATGGTCTGTAATGTACTGCAACAGACTTATCTCAAATGGGGGTCCTACTCTCTCATATAAATGAGCCAAAGATGGCGTCTCTACATTGGCCATCACTTCGGACTCATTAGCTCAGAAGCCTGCCAGGGCCAAATCCAAAGTTTTAGACACCAAATTGTTTTTTAAATGGTCCAAAGGAGCAGATTTTCCACCATTCAGAATCTGCCTGCTTTGCATACCCCTGGAAACCTCACCGGACAGCTGGTATTCATTGATAAGGTAGGACCTTATAGTTATAAGGCTCCGAGTCACTGCTGGCCTCTGGGAAGCTCTGACCCAGGGTCCCTCTGCCTTGCTGCTGAGACAGACACCACCTAGACTGTCAAGCCCCTTCTCAGATCCCTCTCCCCTGAGGGGTTCCTTTGCCCTCCTCCCCTTCTACATGGTGGCTCTTTGAAGCCTCTGGATGGTGTCATGTTGTGTGGGTCTTTGCCTCACAGGCAACTCTATGCCAGTGCTGCCCAGTAAAGTATGTTTTGTGTTACTGACTCTTATGGTTGTACCTTTTCCCTCAATCAGCTCCAAATCCCTCAGACCCCTACATACTCCTACTCCAGAAGTAGATGGGAGGTGACGGCTGGAAATGTAATTTTTATAAGCTTCCCCATGTGATTATGATGATGATGATGATAAGTATGACAACACACACACATACACACACACACAGAGGCATTAAAGTTAAAGAACCACAGGTCAGAAAATTTAACTTGAATCCTGCCTCTGATTTTGAGATATTCCCTTTCATTCCTCAAGTGTCAGTTTTCCCCCTTATAAGGTAAGAGTATGATGTTGATATCAGATGGATCTGTGGAGATAAAATGAAATAGAGCGTGCGGAAGTGATTGGAGCAATGGTGGACACAGGGTAAGTTCCCCACACGTAGCTGTGGGGTCTGCAGCTTTCTTCTCGTTTCTTTCTGATGCTCTTTGGACCTAGACTTTGTCGTTCTAAAGTATTCTCTTTTCAACCTGCCCTTCGGAAACTGTGGGCCTTGTCAGTTTATGGATTATTGTGTAGATCTCATTTGACATACTGCTGTGCCTACCTGACTTTAAGTCTTTTAATTTCCTGTCCCTCTGCTATGAGATCTCTCTGTAACTGCATTATCTAATGCCATAAAGTGTCTGGGAGCGAGAGTTCGATGACAAATGCTACACAAGGTACATTTGTACTGTATTGTTACAGTCCTTATTGCTAAATTCAGATGGGACCCAAATGCTATTTTTGTATAAGATTTTGTTCAGTTCCACTCCACTGTCTGTTGGATAGTCTAGTTTTGTTAGATACATTTTTCTCCCTTTTTGCTTAGAATCATCTACCGAAATACAATTATTTTTAGCAACTTTGCTGAGTTGTTTGCAGTTTTGCATGTTAAGTCTTTGCTCTCTGGGGACATAGTCTATGCACAGCCCAAGGCCCAAGGGAATGGTGAGAAGGATGTGTGAAACCAGGGTGTGATTTCCCAATGATGGTTGCTCAATGAGATCATTTAACAAAGGTGTCTCGTGCCCTGTGGAAATCTTTAACCCCTACTTCATGGATCTGGCTTTCTTTGACATTGAATGCTCTTGCTGGAAAAAGAAGTCTCAGATGGATGGATAGATGTCCATCTGTTCACTGCCAAGTTTTAAAAGAAGCCACAGCATGTGCTAAATATATGCAGAGAATCAAGAATAATTATTTTTTCTTCTAAGATCAATGCCAGGGACTGATGCAATGAAAGCACATAAACAAAGTCATATGTGAATTTGACTTTCATTCCCTGTGCCTTGAATGGGGAAAATGATAATACAACCCTGGTTTTCATATGTTAACATTGTGAGTGGCAACTGAGAGGAGACTCAAATGAGTCTGTTAGAAGAATGCCATTTGTGTGTTTCAGGGGGATGGGTAAGGGAAAATATAGTTTGAACAATCATACAGCTGTTTAGTGTGGATAAATGGACAAAATACAAATATGGGGACCTCAGTTAGAGAAACTGCTTGGGTGGACACTGTAGGAAGTAAAGAAGAATTTTACAAGGGATTATTCTTGAAACTTGACTGGCAGAGGAGAAACACTCCCCCTTGACATTTTAAATGGAGACCAGATAGTCTAGTTAGCTTCCAGAAAAGCTGCCTAGTTCACATTTCCAGTATAAAGTCTCAGGAATCTAGAGAGGAAAAAACCAACTTCTTAACGTCAAGAAGGACAAAGAAAAAGAAAGAATCTCATTTGGATTAGGTTCAGAGCAAAAATCTTATTGAATACATGCTAGACTTAACATTAAGGGCAATTCATACGTGGAAAAATAATATTTGCCACTATGCCGAGGGCTTTGAAAGGAAGATTTCATTTGAACTTCAGAAAGAAAACCTATTTGGCCAATGAATGACAAAGCCAGTGTTAGAACTAGCTCAGGATAACAAAAACAGGAAGTTAGCTGTAAGGTGCATATTATGAAAAAGTAAGTAAATCACAGGAGCATGGTACCAGGTACACGCAACGTGCCTGGGGCATCTACAGCACGGCACTTAATTAAACATTAGCTACAGGTTCCTCTTATGTTTCTAATTGTGGGGAATCCAAAGTCAGATAGCCTGGATTTGAATCCTGGCTCAACCACTTACTAGTTCTCTGAACTTGAGCACTTTAATTTACCTTTCTAAGCTTCAACCCACCTGTCTGTAAAATGAAGATAATGATAGCACCTGCTAAACAGCATCTTTAGAAACTGAAAGAAGAAAAAAAAGTCAATCTAAAATTTTATACTCAGTGAAAGCAATCTTTTAAAAACGATGGCAAAATAGTCATTTTCAAATGAACAAATGTGAAAATAATTCATCACCAGCAGATTTTCACTGCAAGAAAGGTTCAAGGAAGTCCTTCAGGCCAAAGGAGAATGATACCAGATGGAAATATGCATCTACACAAACAATGAAGGTTGTTGGAAAGAGCAACCACAGGGGTAAATATGTAGGAGATTTTTCTTATATCTTAAATCTCTTAAAAGATCATTGACCCTGTGAACACAAATAATAACAATGTAATGTTATGTTTATTACAAATACAATAGTAAAATGTATGATAACAATATTCCAAAGAATGAGAGGGGAGAAATTTGAGAATATTCTTATAAGACTCATGAACTATACATGCAGTGGTAAGATACCGTTTGAAGGTAGACTGTGACAGGTTAACAATGTATACCATACACCCTAAAGTAACCACTGAATAACGAAGCAAAAAGCTATACTTAACGGGAATCCAAAGAAGGAGAGAACGAGAGAACGTGGATTCATTAAAAATTATAGTCAATTAATTCAAAGAAAACAGAAAAAGAAGACAAAGGGAAGAAATTTAACCCTATCAATAATACAATTAAATGTCAATGGTTTAAATACCTCAATTAAAAGGTGGAGATTGTCAGATTGGATTAAAAAATAAGACTCCGCTCTATCCTGCCTATAAGAAAATACACTTCAAATGGAAAGACACAAATAAGTTAAACACAAAAGGACGGAAAAAGATGTACACATTAACATTAGCCAAAAGAAATTTCGAGCGGCTTAGTATTAGACAAAATTGATTTCAAAGTTAATAGTAACAGAGCACAAGTTTTCATTTTATATTGGTAGAGTGGCTGATTCATCAAAAGGATATAGCAATTCTAAATGTCTATGTATTGACCATAGCTTCAAAACACATGGAGAAAAAACTAGCCAAGGACACCAGGGAGAAATAGACGAATCCACAATTGTGGTTGAGGATGTCAATACTCCTCTCTTAGAAACTGGCAGCACAAAATAGATAGGAAATCAGTAAATATATAGGAGATTTGAATAACACTGTCAAGCAAATTGACCTAATCAACGTGTATAGAACACTCTACTTAATAGCTGTGTAATACACATTATTTTTAAATACATTCAGAATATTTACTAGGATAGACCTATCCTGGGCAAAAAACAAGTCTTAATAATTTAAAAATATTTAGATCATACAGAGTAGACCAAAATGGAATTAAGTAAAAATATGATGATAAAGATCATTGTAGAGTCCCCAAATATTTGTAAACAAGAAAATTCTAAAAAAATCCAAGAACAAATGACAAAAATAAAAAAAGAAATTAGATTATATTTCAAACAATGACAATGAAAACACAACATAACAAAATTTTTGGAATACCACTAAGACAGCATTGAGGGGGCAATTTATAGGATAAAATGCCTTTATTAGAAAATAAGAAAGATCTGCAATCATTACCTCAGTGTTCAACTTAAGAAAATGGAAAGAGAAGAGCAAATTGAACTTACTGTAAGTAGAAAAAAAAAGGAATAAAGATTATAGCAGAAATAAACAAAATAGAACATAGGAAAATAATAGAAATCATTAAAGCCAAACCTTAGTTCTTAGGCAAGATCAATAAAATTGATAAACCTCTAGCTGGAATAGTCAGAAAAAAAGGTCAATGACTCCTATTAACGATATTAAAAAAACTACAGAGGTGATACAGAGGAATCTACTGATATTAAAAGGATGATAAAGAAATATAAGTAACTCTATATGAGTAAATGTGACAGCTTAGATGAAATATACAGATTCTTTGGAAGACATATAACAAAGCTCATTCTTGAGGAAATAGATACCCTAAATAACCCCACATCTAGTAAATTTATTGAATTTGTAGATAAAAGCCTTCTTACAAGGAAACTCCAGGGCACATTGTTTTACTTGTAAATATCTTCAAATATTTGAGAAAGAAATAATAGCAGTTCTATGCAAACTCTTCTATAAAATTTAAAAGAAGGGAATATTTCTGAACTTATTCTGTGAGCCAGTATTACCCTGGTACCAGAAAACTATGATAAGTGAAAACTATAGACTGATAACCTCTCATGAACTTGAATACAAAAACTCCAAACAGAAAAACATTTGAAAAGAAGAAGGAAAATTGGTTTTATTTATAACCAACATGACTGTCTATGTCAAACACCCAATGAATCTACAAAAGACTGCTAGAACCAATAAGTGAGTTTAGCAAGGTTGTAGGAAACAAGTACAGTATGCCAAAATCAACTATATCCCCACATACTAGGAACAAACAGTCAGAAATGAAAATTAAATGAAACAACATAATTCATAATAGCATCATATGTATATACATATATACATACACATGTATATATATACACACCATTTATATATTAGCAGGTGACTATGGTACCCAACCAGGTTTGGGGACCTCTATTTAATGGCACTGTGTTCCTTTCATTCCCTCAGTATCTATCTTTTAGAGACTGGAGTCATTTAATCTTCCCCAAACTAAGTACATGGGGATTGGAATGAATCTCTCTCCTTATGTCATCCATTTAAAGGAGGGGCTTAAGTAAGAACTTAATGATTCTGACTCTTACAGGCTCAGGGATACCAGTCCAATCAGGTATTCCTAGGGCATCCCAAGTCACCAGGGTAGGCTGACTAGGGAATCCTTCCCTCCTGAGAGTTCCTGTATAGCTCTGCTCTATATTTTATCTTTCTAAAAAAACTACTTATAACATTCTTAATTCCTTACAGGTGCTCAGTCACTTTCATCTTGACACTAAATTGTGATTAAAATTCAACAGAATTTAACTTGGAAAGTTCAATTAGAAATAAATAATTCTATTTGCTATTTCTCGCAGCAAATTGAAATCAACAAGACTGTCTGGTAACTCTAACCTTGTCTCACTGCTGCTTGGCAGGTCTTAAAATTCTTTGAATTGGATATATATCCAATCTTAGTTATTCATGCTAGACCATTTCTAGAGAGAAAATACAGACCTACCCTCAACTCAGTGCTTAGAGTTTCTGGATTTGCAAAAAACTGTAGGTACTTTCAGAAAATTTAGTTTGCATTTGGATAGAACTATTTCCGGCACAAGAATACAACTGGACCAGATTGCCAACTCCTCCTTATTTAAGGAGTAACTGAGAAACTATGATGTTTTCACGACGACTTCCTGTTCTACCTCCAAGCCCTGCTGGACAAGACAGAGACACCTCTCAGGCTGTTGGAAGTCGCCAGCCTAACGAATACTCCCCTGACTCTGTGCAGGGTATCCACCTGCTGTCAGGTACTTCCTGCGGGCATCAAAGTTCCTGTTTCAGATTGGGAGAAAAAAAAAAGAATTAAAAACCCTGCCTCTCATTTCCTGCTGGTTGTTAGTCCACATTCAGAATCATGAGCTGCCAGGTAGGGTTACATCTGTGAAAACCTAAAGAAGTAAGAAACATGATCTGGAGAACAAAATAAAGAAAACTATAACATGACTGTATTTACACAGTAGTAATGGCAGGCCATTACCATTAGAGCATTTGCTTGGTATGTTCACTTCCTCTGTTAATCGCAGAATCCTGGTCAACCCATGTCACCACATCTGTCCCCCGAGCTACGGAAGTTAACCCCTAGTTAGTGTTGGAAGAAAGGGAAAGCTTGTGCCTGAGAAAAACCCAGATGTCACAGCTAGATGGTGTTGGAGGAAGCCCAGGTTAGCCATCAGAAGCTGAGTAGGTACCAAAATCCCTGTCATTTATCACAATGGAAGGATCGCACCATTTGCCCATACAGACGTGTACGCCCCCCCCCCCCCCATTTATAGGATACTCACCATGTGCTGGGTTAGAGACGTGGGACACTGAGTATCTGCATTTGGTAACTGAAGGGGATTCCCTTCGGGAAAGGAGATGAGCCTCACTTCATTCTTGGCCTGTTGTTTTTGCAACGTCAAACAGATTTAGCCAAATTGTAGCTGAGGAAATTATATTCTGTCAGCAAAAATAAGTAGGTATAGAAAAACAGCATGCCTTTGTCATTTTAGCAGCAACAATAATACTCATAGCATCTAATAGTTATTGAGCACTGATCATAATCGGGGAACTGTGCTGCTTTACTGTCTCGGGTCATCCTCAGTACTTACTCTGTGAGAAGAAAGGACTATTGTTATACCCATTTTCCAGATGAAGAAGCAGAGGCTCAGAGCAGCTGAGTGACGTGCCCCACGTTACAGAGCTAATAAGGGAAAATGTGGATCCAGGCTACAACTTATCCTGTAGCAAAGTCCCAAATCTAATTTACCCTGAATCATGGTAACAACTGATTCCACGGTGAGGGGCTGGAGAAAGGCTTAATTTCATCCTTTTAAAGAGTGTGCTGTTTGTGACAAAACCAGGTGAGGTCTGAACATTTGGGAATGTCATATGAGTATAGCTTTATCATTGCCTCCCAGAGAATCCCATGGGTTAATACTCTTCTATTTGTGGCACTTTGGAACATTTGGGGAGCAAGTCACTCTGTGAACATAAAACTAATCACTGCATATCGAAAGCTCTCTGGAAAAAGTTAAACATTTCAACAAACCCCCTTCACTTTAAGTGCATTCAGCATTTTCCCTCCTCAGAAATGACTTGTAAGTTTGTGCTTTTAATTATTATCATTCTCCCCTAAAATTACAGGCAAAGCACTCAGTGATATTTGAAACATCAATTACTGGCCTGCAGCCCTCTGCTACTGTTTCTCTGCCTGCTGCCAGGGCTGCAAATCCATTTTCTGCATTTCTTTCAGATTTTCTGAACAAAATTATGGAAAATCGCTGTTGGCACATGGCATTTTTCCACAATGGTCAGAGTTATTGAATTGTGCCGTTACGTGCTACTTCAAGACGGCATTCCAACTTAAAATGCCAGCCTTAAAACTATCAGAATACTTTCTCCAATCTGGGCTTCACAAATTTTCCACAGGAAGAGGCAACGAAATCTGCCCTGGCTTTGCCTGAGTTCCTACTGAGTTGTAACTACACGCTAGTAATGGTCAGGTTGCTGATTTTAGGTCCGCTGTTCTTCGGGCTCTCTGATGCGGATTTTCTTTCTGTCTTCCCATCACAGTTGTTCATACTGTGTGACCTTGAGGCAGGGGGCTACCTTTAATCAGGGGCGGCCGTCACTACCACCAGGACTCTCTGGGGCTCCATGAAAGAGAGCGACCGCTTGGCAGCCATTTTGAATGCGTCTTCTCCCTCCCTCCCTCTCAGGGCCCCGGTCTGTGCGGTAACGTTCCAAAGGCACCTCAGACTCAAAACTCCCGACTCTACTCCTCCTTCTGTATTCCCCATTGTGGCCTCAGACACATACAGGAGATCTAGAAATTATTCTGAACTACTTTCTCTGAGACCATAAGATCATTCTGTCGCTAAGGTCTGTCGATTTTACTTCCAATGTCTCTCTCACATCAACTTCTTTACTATTGCTCATCTTTCTTTGCTATTTTTTCCAACTAGCTCCTAGCTGATATTTTGCAAGCTAGTCTGTTCCTTCTCCGGTGTATCTTCCCTATTGCTGTCCCATGGGCTATTTTAAGAATAGGTGTTTATTAGTTTATGCAACAATTCTTAAGCCCCAACCTTGTACCACACACTCTAGCAGGCACTAGGCAAATAGATGAAGTGAGAATATGACTCCAGACCCTAAATGTTATTGACCACTGTTATTCTACTGTTTAGAAAGGGTCAGTGGACCTCCCCTAAGGAATAGTCCCAAGGCTTTAATATAACTGGTCCTCAGGAACAATGATGGTCTGGTTCCAGTATATCTCTTTGTTCACAACTCCCCATTTCTTTCAATGCACCCTATCTTCCTGCTGTACTAATCTCTCTATTCTCTAAAAAGGCTGAACATTTCCAGACTCCAAACCTTTACCAAACTGACCCATTGCCACTCAGCACCCACATTTCACAGCTTAGCAAATGACGGCTCAGTTTTTAAGGCCTGACTCAAATCCCACCCTTCTACAAAGCCTTTCCATTCTCCTTCTAGCTCCCAGGTCATCTGCACTCTCATCGCACTGCCTCCATATCTCTGAAACTTTAACCGTGGGTAGAAAATGTGGGTAATATAGGATGGCAACAAGGAGCATGAGCTTTGGTGTCAGATGGGTCTAAGTTCTGACTTTTTCAGAACTTACCCTATTTTTCAAGCTGCTTACCCTATTCAAGCTTCAGTTTCTCCGTCTGTAAATTGGCGATATGTTTTTGTACCTTCTAGGGTTGTTAACAGTATTTAATGAGTTCATTTCTATAAAGTGTCTATCTTAGAGTACGTGCTAAATAACTTATAGCCATTATTATTAATATTAGTGCCATTGTCATTGTTATTACTGTAGCAGAGCTTACAGCATGTTATTACAATTATTTGTGTGTCTCTTTCTCCTAGCAGACTGCACACTCTTATCCTACAGGGACCATATCTTTTTCACCTCTGTCCATCCGGTGCCTGGGATAAGCCCTGACTACATCAGGTGCTCAATGAATGTTTGCAAAAAGAACAAATGAATCTGTATCTGGAAATCCACACAGACTTCAAACACAGCATATAAGGAAGACAAAACCTTTAGTTTCCATTAAAACACTCAACGTGTCTAGAATAGTGCCCAGCAAGGACAATTGCTAAAATAATGAGTATATTATATTACAGTTTACGTTAATTCAGCCAAACACATTGATGAATCCCTCTTTCAAGTATGTGTAAGGATTATAAATATGAATTTCTGTGGGGTTGAGACATTTGATTAAATTGTTTAAGTCAGAGATTCCCTGAGTAGCCATAAAAAAGGCCTCATATTGAGCACACTTTTTTCCAGGTTTTGTCTCCAGGAAACTGGACTATAGGCCACTCATATTAATTAAACTTATCTCTTGGTACCTGCTGGTTGGATAGGAGGAGCATAGAGAGGTTGTGTGTTCTACCGCATTCCAGAAAGGCCTATGGTTGATCTAGGTGTGTTTTGAGATCCAGAGTAAAATATAATTCCCACATTCAGTAAAAAATGACTCCAATCATATGCTCTATACCCTCTTCATCTTACCTCATCAAAGGTTAGCCCCAAACCCTGCATTCTTAATCACAGGCTGGTGGTACACCCAAGTACCTCTTCATTTCTCTGATTGGCCTGCACATGCGATGCTATTATTTTCGGAACCCGGTGTGTACTGATTATGCCTTCTTACAATGCTCTGCTGTAGGCATGCATCATCTTCCACTAACGGTGTGGGCTCAGGACCAGGCCCATCCTTGACTCATTCTCCCAATGTTCTAGAAAGAAACTGTTCGGTGTTGTAAGCAGCTGAAATAAAAGGTTTTTTCAGAATAAAAAAAAAAAAAAAAAGGAAAGATGTGTCCATTTGGTCCCTGATATATGTAGAGGGAAGACAAAATGACTAGATTCTCTTAAAGTACATATAGTGCTTAGAACGGTTTTGAACAGATAGAAGCTACCAGAGTGAGCCTGCCTTTGGCCGTGAGAGGGCATTGAGAACACCACAATCTCGTCCACCTCCGGGCCGCCGTGGATGCTGCCTTCTGTACCTGGTGTCAAGAGCCCTGACTTGGGCGCCTGTTCCTATTGCCATACATATAGCTTTGCTTGAGATTTTCAACCTGTCCAAACTTGAATTTTCCCCCTTCTTCTTCTTCCTCTTCCTCTTCTTCTTCTTTTTAATTTCTGAATAGAGATAACATTTAAACATTGCAGTGGTAGGTGGGAGACTGAAAGGAGTTTTTTTTTTTTATAAAAATAGCCTTGCATGCCACTATTTTACTCATTTATGATCATAAAAGTAATTCTTGACTCTTCTATGGATCGAGCCATTTGTTAGATATCAGTGACAGTCTACAGACTTAGACACAGTTCTTTATTATATTCTAGAACAGGGGTTGGCAAATTTTTTCTGCGAAGGACTGTAGAGTAAATACGTCAGGCTTTGCAGGCCATGAGGTCTTTGCTACAGCTACTCACCTCTGCTGTTGGAATGCAGATGCAGGCACAGCACATGTTAACGAGTGAGCATGGCTGGGTTGCAATAAAACTTTATTGACAAAACAAGTGGAGGGCTAGAATTGGTCTGTGGGCCATAGCTTGCCAAGCCCTGTTCTTGTGGAATAAACCAAAGACAACTAAGCAAACATACTCATAAATGAAAGGCACCTGGTGATTGTATAACTAAGGGTGTGCACACGGGTTGAGATCTGAAAGCCTTGTGGGGCTTGGAAGAAGAGAGAGAGAGAGAGGAATATGACAGGCCATGGAGGTGGAGGTGTTGGCAGGGAGCAGGACATGCAGGAGCCCAAGGCTATGGAAAACCTCTGGTAGCTGTTCACGCCCTTCCTTCGCCCTCTCCCTCCATCTGCAGAAGGATGTGGATCTGCTCTCAGAAACTCATAGAAGGGAAACGTTCATAATCCTCTACCATGGCCTCAGGAAAGTCCGGAGAGCAGCCCAGTGGGGTTACACCTTTTCCTGCCCCTCAGGACTGCTAAGAGGAAAATCAAGTCTTAGAGAAAGCCAAATTTGTTTTCAGTGCTTCCCTCTGGAGTCTTGGGCCTTAGGAGCCCCACTGCCCTTCCCTGGGGTCCCTTCTTGGCTCCTGGCTATAAACTTAGGGCATCTACCTCCTGTAATGGAGGAGCTAGAGGTGTATGTGTGTGTGTGTGTGTGTGTGTGTGTGAGAGAGAGAGAGAGAGAGAGAGAGAGAGAGAGAGAGTCAGAGTCATTAGGGTAGGAATGGGGAGGGGGCATCTGAGCCTAAAAGAGTTTTTAGTCTCAACAACATTGGTTAGTTTGTATGATTAACTCCATCAGACGAAGATGAATACACCGAGGAAAGCCAGTAGGCTACACACCTTTGTTGAGAGAGTAACTTTGCATTTAGACGGACCTCGCACACATTGCGTGGACAGAGGTTGATGCTGGGTAAAACACGCACGCGCTAAGCCACCTGTACTGTCTTCTGATTAAAAGCATGGGTTCAGGAGCCAAATTGCTTGGGTTCCTATCCTACCTGTCCCACTGTGTTAGGAAGTATAATGACCCCTCAAAGATGCCCACATTCTCATTGGAACCTATGACCATCTTTGGTTTCACGGCAAAGGGGAATTAAAGTCGCAGATGAATTTTAAGTTGCTAGAAACAGCTGATCTTGAGCAGCCCTGGGTTATCCAGGTGGGTCCAAGGTAATCATGAGAGCTCTTAAAGTGGAAGAGGGAAGCTGAGGAGGTCAAAGTCAGAGAAGCAGACGTGATGGTGGAAGCAGGGTCAGAGATGTTACATTGCAGGTGTTGAAGATGGAAGAAAGAAGCCCGTAAGCCCATAAACGATGTAGCCTCTGGAAGCTAGAAAAGGCAAGCAAATGGATCGTCCTCCTTGAGCCAACACCACCCTGCTGACACCTTGATTTGAGCCCACAGAGAGCCACATGAGACTTCCGACCTACAGAACTGTAAGGCAGTGAATCTGCGTTGTTTTAAGCTTGTGATAATTCGTTACAGCAGCCCTAGAAAATGAGTGCACCCACCTACTAGTATCCATGGGAAAGGCGCTTCACTCCTCTGGGCCTCAGGCTGCACGTGTGCTCGTGGACATCATTATAATATCTACTGGACAGAGATGAGATTTAAGTGGGGCAATAGGTATAAGACGCTTAGCACAGAGCCCGGCATGTGGTAGATATTTAGGAAAATCAGTTCTGTTCCTTTCTCACCATGCCCTGTCTCAGTGCAAGAAATGATGCTGCTTGTCTCAAAGGCCAGTGGTAGATGCTTAGCCATGACTTACTGGCTCCAGTCAGTGGACTGGAGTTGCCTGAGCCACCTGGAGACCTGGGTCAGTGTCGTCCTGGTGGTCCCAGCAGCCCCAGAGCATTGGGCAGAAATTCGACATGTCTCTAATTATCCACCTAGACTAAAGCTGACTACCATGGAAGTGAAAAGTGTGGGCCAGAGCAACCTGCTTTATCACCCTTCAATGCATTGCTCCTGTTCTGAGAAGTGAAATAAGGTAAAACTCCCAAATGAATACATGTACAGCTTTCAGAGGAGGGGATCAGTATGCTTTCCAGCGTGCTGTGGTTCATAACATTCAAATTATTCGCAAATAAGGGTTATTATAAATTATTAACTGTTTGCGAGTGGAATGATTTGCATATTTTAAGATCATCCCTTCCAAGTCCATCTTCAAAACACCTTTTCTCCTTGCGAATCATGCAAGATTACTGGGATGACCGGCTTTGGCCTGGCTTTGGGATGCAAGTTTGGAGGGAGGGAGCAGTTGTCTGAGCTTGCATTGGGAGGCTGGCTCCCTGCCCCAGAGTCCTCTCTTCCATGCACATTGGTCTACATGCTCGAACCTGTGGCCTCAGACCTGCCCAGGCACACATCCCGGCTCTGGCCCTGCGCTGGATGTCTGGAAGGCGTCGGTTCATTCACAATCACAAGAGCTGTGTTTCTCCCTGGGTCCGTTGTGGTTCACCTCTCTCCTGGGACCAGAGGGCTCTGCCCCAGTTATAGTTTTACTCTGTTTCCTCCAACTGCAGTTCTGTGTTGGGCACCCAGTTTCCTGTGTGTCCATCCTCAAATCTAAACTTCACACTGTTCTTAGGTTACCTACCCTAGGAATCAGCTCCTAGATCCCTAGTCCCATGCCTGTGCAACCGGGTTCTTATATTCCTAGCCTCTGACTCTTCATTCAGCTTCAGAGTCCCTGAAACGTGATCCTTCCAAGTCTGTCTCTTCCTGCCTGAACTTTCCATTAAGGTCAAATGAGAGAAGAGTGAAGTTGGTTCACCAAGACATTTCCCGCAAAGTGACCCTGCACAAGTAGCTATTGGGGCTGTGGTGTGGGGGGTAAGTCATCAGGCCAGGCACTGGCTTCATTGCATGGCATCCTCTCTTTAAAAGGATGAATGTTTGGGTTGATACTTGACCAACAACATAAAGAACAAGGTCACGGCTCATATTTTTACCCCTAAAAAGGAATTGCTCTTCCAAAATCCCCGAGGAAAGTGGAGTCTGGCTTTTTGATTATACGTTTCATTGCAATGCAGTGATGTAATGTCATACATGATAAAACTAGGGAGCTGGGCTTGAATTGAAGTCAATTGAAGCTTACAGGCTTAATCCAGGTTTGGGTATTTCAAATTTGTCCAGCCATGATTTCTAGGGCAACTATTTGAGGTTAGAATAGCTTCTGAGTGACATGGACCACTGGTTGGTTTCGTTTGCAATTCAGTGGGCCACTGCAAAGGAAACTTTGCTCATATGGTTTGGAAAATGTCATTTTGAAGGGAAAACTGAGCTAATCTCTGCATTCTGAGAATGTTAAAAAGGGGGCATTCACTGCTATCTTATCGGAGCCTCAATGGCTATGAACAGGTAGAGACGGTCTCAAGGATTATCAAGGGCCTGGCAGGTTTGGTTTTGTGTGAGTTTAGGGGTAATCCCTGGTTTGTTTAACTGGGTGATTCTGGGTCAGGGAGCAGTTGATACAAGTCCATAGAGACAAGTTTACAAAGGAAGGCCCTGTGCTTTGGCTTTGACTGCAGGCAGAGGGCTCTGTGTTTTCACCACTGTCCACCACGCTCTGGCTCCTTCCTGAAGATGTTGTTTTTGAAAGGCACAGGCCCCTTACAAAGGCAATTTAAGTTCTTCAAAACCAGACTAGTATTGGAGGATAAGGAAACCTCTTTGGCTAAAGTGAGAACTGAATTTTGTTCCCTGATCCAAGCCAAAATCTTTGTGGGGTCTCACAAACATACATGAAAATGACTCTTTTTTAAAAATGAGATTTTGTGTCCTGCCATGTCAGTGAGTCTGGCTTGCACCAAACAGGATGGCAGAGTCCATTCCCACGTTGCGTAGATTTGCTCTCAGCAGAGCAGAGACAATGAGAAGTCTAACCTGAGGGCTCGGGTTCTGCCCCCACCACGCTCGCAGTCTGGTGGGGAGCTACCTATGAATTAAATCCTCACAGACACGAAAGCAAAGTCAGGTCTATGTTTAGTGCCATGGAGGAAAACTGTAGGGGGTACAACGGAAGTCATGCAACAGGAGGACTTGACCAGGCTTAGGTTCAGGCACTGCTTCCCTAGGAAACTAGTGTCCCAACTATGTGTTCCCTGGGAAGGCGATAGAGGGAGAAACAGTTCTGGCTAAGGGAACAGCATGTGCAAGGAGCCCAGCGTTGGAGGGAACGTGGTGCGGTCAGGCCCTTTAAGGAAGCATGGCTGTAGAAGAGAGTTGAAGGGAAGTTGGGACCCAAGAAGCGAGCAGGGGTCAGATGACAGAAGTCCAGGACTTCCTCCTTTGCCGTTCTCCTCCCCACCCCCAACCTTTCCATCGTTGATGAGTTCATATTTCAGGTGAACTGTCTTAGAAATTAGACTCTGCCCATTTCCTGGCTCCATAGAGCTTCCTGTTGTATAGGGGGCTTCTTATCCTAGGACTACTTCTAGCTCTGAAAACAGTTCCTCCCTCCCGAATCTCCTCGAACATGAGAAGCCCTGGCTCTATCACTTGTCCTTCTAATGCTATCCACAGGACAGTTCTTGAGCATCTGACCTCAGACTATGTCATAATATCTGAATCCATTTCTTTTTGCTCTTCTAAATTTCAAGCATTTCTGTATACATAAGGGCCCAGCTGGCTTAGGAGGGGTGTCAGGGAGTAACTGTGGAGATTGACCAGGGCTGATCCCTGAGGAGAGACACTGTCTCTCTGGGGAAGACCTGGAACATTCCTCCCTTCAGCTAGCTGCCCTGCCCTAACCCCCACTGGTCCCCCTCTGGCTCTTTCTTCCCCTAATTATAACCTGAGTTGAGTCATCTCGTCGAGCTGGTGGTGGTTAGGGTTTAATGTCTGCTCTAATAGTTACTTAGTCTTCAGGATAAGTAAGGAAAGTGGTGGGTTTGAAGCAGCCCAATTTTCCTGAGGACTGAGGTCATTCATAGAGGTTCATTAAGAAGACACAGAATATCTTTAAAAGCCACTAAAGGAAACAGAATGCTCATAGTTTCCATTTAGCCATCCCCCAAATATCTGTCTAATTTTGTTCAGATAAGTAATCAGAGCACAATACAACCATTGCCTATGCTGCTTACACTATTAGAGGGGATTTATCTTTAATTCCTCCATGTAATCTTCATATATCCTTCCAGGAAAAAAAAAAAAGTCTAAATCCAAACTTCCAAACTTCCATGCATCCAAGATATATTTGGGTTAACTTATAAAACTGCAGATTCCTGGACCATGCCCCCAGATGACTCTGATTCATCTGGTTTGATGACTGGGCTTAGGAAGCTACCTTTTTAATAATCACCCCAAAATGATTCTGGTGCATGTGGTTCCTGACTACACTTTGGGAACTGGGGCAGCAGCCCTCTGGCCCTTTCTAAGGCAGTTTAGCAGCATCCTGGTTGGCTGCAGGGAGAAGATAAGAGGGCTGGAGAATTTTCTTAAGAACAGCAGCTCTGCTAAACCTCACCCATGATCTATTCAGTCCCGTGTTCTCCTGCTAAAACACTCCCCAAGAGAATCACTCTAAAGTTTCCGGTGATCCTTCCATAATATCAACCTTAAAAGATGGGATCTGGTCACCAGTTCTTACCCAACCCTGAGTGTAGTTGAGAAGCTAGAACTACTTTATAATCTACTGCAGGAGACAGAATGTGACACACTGGAGGAGAAGGAGGTACGAAGTTGCAGTATTTCTAAAGACAGATAAGGAAGTAGCTGAGTCTGAGGGTTAAAAGTCTGAGGAACAAATACTAAGTAAAGTCCGTTATCTAAATAAAACCTGATCCAAATAAATAAGTATTTGGAGGGGTAAAAACGATTCCCGCATGATTTACTACAGAAAACAAACAAAAAGTGGCCTATAAAGCGTTTCACAGAATTCAAAATTCTCCAGAGTATTACCCATGAGAAAGCACAAAAGAACCTTCTACAGTTTCGAGGAGAAAGGATTGTGATCAAGGAACCGAATCAGATGTTCCTCTGAGCCCCCGTTCATATTCAGCAATGGCTGAAAAGACACACTTCAATACATAACTTTCAGAAAATAAACTATTCATATAACCTTCCTTTAAACAGTATCCTGGCAATCAGAGACCAGTTAAATGAAGGACTTTTCACCAACACCCACCATCATAGATAAACAAAAAGATAAGGAAACAATAAAAAACAAAAATGTAGCATAATTACCTGGTCCAAAATTCCATAATTTCTAGGAACATCCCGGAACTTGGTTGGGTAAAGTCATGGGGACAAGGAGGTGGATTAATTTTTCTGTCCTAAAAGGAGAATTGACAGTTACTTATTAGTTTATTACACCTAGAAATCAGGAAACTGAAGATCAGTTGAGTGTGTAAATACTTGAAATAATATGTCTTCTGAACTACTAGGGGATAAAAAGATTTAGTGTTTAGTTAGCAAATGACAGAAACCACAAATGAAAGGAAACAAAATAGACAAAAACAAAACTACACTGAACCAAAAAACAGTAACAGCAAAAGTGAAAAATCTGGTTAGAACAATGTATACAAAGCAAATTACTCCTTTTTAAAAAAAGATTTTCCACTTGGGTCAATATAAAACTGTAGGTATTTGCTACTTACAAGAAACAACTAAAATGAAGATATTTTGGTAGAGTAATTTATCCGTGTTTCATATTTGTTAACTCGGTATTTTTCCCATTTTAGACCTTTCTTCCAAGAGATCATGTATGTGCCCAGACATGAGCATCTGAGAATACTCATTGTAGCATTATTTGTTTGTTTGTTTATTTATTTATTTCAAAGATTCATTTATTTTTAGAGAGAGAGAGAGCATGCACACAAGTAGGGGAGGGGCAGAGGGAGAGAAAGAGAGAGAGAATCACAAGCAGACTTCCCACTGAGCATGGAGCCCCATGCAGGGCTCAATTTCATGACCCTGAGATCACAACCTGAGCCAAAACCCGGAGTCGGATGCTCAATTGGCAGCCACCCAGGTTCCCCCATTGTAGCATTGTTTAAAATATCAGAAGTTTAAAACAATACTATGATATATGGGAGGTTTAAACGTAAACATCTGTTGTGTGAAATGCTCTGAAGTCACTAAAATTGTGATAAGAAATTGAGTATCCTGGGGGCGCCTGGGTGGCACAGCGGTTAAGCGTCTGCCTTTAGCTCAGGGCGTGATCCCGGCGTTGTGGGATCGAGCCCCACATCAGGCTCCTCTGCTATGAGCCTGCTTCTTCCTCTCCCACTCCCCCTGCTTGTGTTCCCTCTCTCGCTGGCTGTCTCTATCTCTGTCAAATAAATAAATAAAATTTAAAAAAAAAAGAAATTTAATATCCTAATAGTATAATAATAAAGTAAATTTAAGAAATTTATTTAATATAACATAATGACTTCTTCACGATACACTGTTAAGTGAAAAGAAGGGAACCAGGTTATTATATAGAGTTTATCCAAGTATCAGTGGGTTGGAATCATGATGTTTAAAAATTTCTTGTCTCTGTTTTTCTGTGTGTGTTTCTAAACTTTTTTACATTGAGCATGCATAAATTTTGAAAAGAAAGAAAAATAATTATTTTTTATTTTATTTTTTCATCATGATATGTACTCTTTAATCCCCCAAAATAATTATTTTTAAAATAATAAAGAATAAAATGTTTTATTTTAACATGCTAGGCAAATACAAATTTAGACAAAAGAAAGCAAATATTTCCACAACAGAAACACAGTTATTTTTGTTGAAAAAAGGAGGATTGTTTTATATTTTTGCAGCTTAAGAATTTAGCAAAACTCTTTTCACTAATAAAATTCACAACAACTAAAAGCATGTACAATCTGAACATTATATGGGCTGACATCCATATATTCATTTGTAAGTTGATACATATGTATTATGTGTATATATCCTGTACTGTGAAAATAAAGATCTTATTTTTCATTGCTCAAAGGACTTTTTAAATGATCTATCACAGCACTTTCCATAAGCAGAAATTCATAATAGAACTTACTGAAACTTTTGGATATCTGTCATAGCTATTCTCTGAAGAAAATTCATACAATCAAGTATTTAAGATTAAATAATAGGGGGCGCCTGGGTGGCGCAGCGGTTGAGCTTCTGCCTTTGGCTCAGGGCATGATCCCGGCGTAATGGGATCGAGCCCCATGTCAGGCTCCTCCGCTATGAGCCTGCTTCTTCCTCTCCCACTCCCCCTGCTTGTGTTCCCTCTCTCGCTGGCTGTCTCTATCTCTGTCAAATAAATAAATAAAAATCTTTAAAAAAAAAGATTAAATAATAAAGAACATACATTCATGTATTGAACATTCAGTTCTAGGGTTTAGCAAAAACATAGATACAAGAATTGAAAGAATTAAAAACATGATATTTTTATGTAGGTCAATATTTCTGAAAGCAATATTTCAAGGTGGATGATTTTCTAGGTGAAATAAGTGGTAAAAAAAACCAGAATATAATTTTTATGAACCAAAAGCTATTTTTCTTAGAAAAGGTGTAATAGATTTGCTTCCAAGAGTGGTTGACAGAGCCATGTGTTTTTCACCAGTGAATTCAAAATTTCCAGGGAAGTGATAACTTCAGTGTTATGTAAACTGGTCTAAAACATAAAATAAGAAGGGCTTCTCAGCGAATTTTACTGAGTTAGGATATCACTGATATTAAGACCTGGGAATACTTGCACAAAATAAAAACTAGAGGTCAGATTCAATTTTAAATATTGATGCAAACATCCTAACTAAAATCCTCACAAACAGAATCTTACAGTATGTTAAAACAAAAACATCCCATAAAAAATGGCTCATTCTAGCGTTGCTAGAAAGCAAATCAATACATATCAGCTCATTATTAGAGCAACAAGGAAATACCATGTTGGTGTCTTCAAAGTGTGATCTTTAGCATGCATGGGAGAGCTTGACAAAATAGTCATTCCTGGGCCTCAACCAAAGGATTCTAATTATATTAGTTGGGAGGGGGAGACTGCTGAGAACTTGCATGTCTAGCAAGTTCCTGGGTCGTAATGATTCTGTCAGTTTCCCCAGAACCATGTTGAGTCCACACTGCATGGAACATTGGTACTCAATCCTGGCTGCACTTTGAAATCACCTGGGGAGCTTTCAAAAATACTGATGTCTGAGTTCCAACACCAGAGATTAGGATTTAATAGCCTGGAGTATAATTTGGGTATTGGAGGAAGGGGTGGTTAAAATCTCTGCAGATGATTTTGATGTGCACCTAAGGTCAGATCTGCTGCTCTAAAAGGATTGGCCAAACCACTGGCCCTCACATTATCCTTATTATAAATGTGTACTGATGATTAAACATGGTGTTTCCCTTCTCCACACAATCCATCTTAAACGACTTCATGGTCACCATTTTTGAAGCAATTGCTCTATGCAAGGCGGTTTACATATACTCCCTCAAATGCATGAAGAGAGTCTTCAAGGTCAGCTTGGTTTTCCTTACCCCTGTTTAAAAAATGAAGGCTGTCTGGTGGGGAGGGGGCAATTATCCTGGTTTTCCCTGGACTGAAGGATATCCTGGGATGTGGAATTTCAGTGCTGAAACTGCTAAAATGCTGGGAAAACACAGAGGAGTTGATCCCCCTAAGGCTCCCAGTGTGCTTGTAGTCACCTGCCACTAAGGGGCAGAGCCAGGAATTGAAAGCAGATTTGTCTCGTCCTCTCTCCACTCTACCATTTTGCCCTGGAAAGCCTTGGGGGAGGGATCGTAAGAAACTACTCAAGCTGGAGCCATGGAGAATCTCCATTACGGTGCAAGGTTGATTAACTGGAAAGGAGAAGAAGGTACAGCACTTAGGTGTGGATTTCAGATATTTTTCAGTATAGAAATACAAAGTTCCCTGAACTACATAAATGATCATATCAATGGCCGTGGTTCTCAAAGTGGGTTGCGGGACACATGGCAGTAGCACCGCAGGGGAATGTGTTAAAAATGCAAGCTCCTGACCCCTGCCCTAGACCTACTGACTCAGCAACTCGGGGTGGGACAAGAAGTCTGTGCTTTAAGAAGCCCTCCAGGTGATTCTGATATATGCCAAAGTTTAAGAACCACTGATTCAGGGGGAAGAGGGTGCAGAATTGGGATGTTTTCAAAGTTTCCCAGATTCTAGTGTGCCGCCAGGGATGAGAAACACAGCTATAGACCTAAGAGCAGCAGTTCTCAACCTTAGCTGCACATTCAAAACACCTGGAGAGCTTTTAAAAGTCCAGATGCCCAGGTTGCTGGACCGATCACAGGAATCTCTGGAGTGGTGTCCACAGTTTTCAAATCTCCCAAGATGACACCAATGTCGATGTCAAGCCAAGCTTGAGAACCACTGCCTTCAGGTCTTCAAGGCTATAGAATTCCACAGTGAGCATAAGTATGTTTTCTCCTTGTCAAATGGCAGAAATTTTTCCATGACTATGGGCCCCTAGACTTGGAAATAAAAAATGCTAATTTAGCGATATTCTGTGCCTGTTGGTTACCAGATCTGCCTGGGGTCTATCTATTAAGAGTGAGTCTTTGGAATTTTCTGGAAAGTCAGGTGGGAATATACGCATTGGGGCCACCAGACTCCTTTGGAAGACTTGGACGTCTTTTGGGGGAAAGAAAAATCAATAGGTGTATCATGACAGGTGAAAGTGAGTTTTCAATGAAAAGACAAGTTTTGTTATGAGGGTGTGGCCCATATCTGCCCTTTGCTGAGAATATTCCAGGGCTTCGATTGCTGATTTGAACAGAGACACAGGCTTCACCTGGAGTCAGTCTTATTGCACAGCGGACGTTGACTTCACGGGCCCAAATCTCCTATTTGGATTTCCAAAAATAATGTTTAATGTTTCCCCCAAACCGGTAAACAGGAACAATAGGAAGAAATAATCTTCACATTTTTCTTTTTTTGGGTCACAAAAACTGGAAAAGGAGAACTGTCTGCAAATGAATTCTGCATTCGGCAATGTTGTGGCAGAGCATGGAAAGTACTGGAACTCAAACTCTTTCATTTCTTTTACTATCCAAACTGTGAATTTCAAAAATAACAAGTCATTATAAAAGTGAAACATGAGATTCTTCACACCCACTGTTTTAATCATTTTAAAACCTTCCATAACTTGAAGTAACTAAAACATTTCTTTTTTAGTAGTTAATGCTCACTGCATGTTTAGCACTTTCTGAACATAAAATAAGATAGCATTAATATTACATTCTAGGTTCCGTGAGAGGCATTTTCCATTTATTCCCTCAACACAGACCGCGTGCTAGGGACTGGGATGGCGGCTGAGTTTCTGAGGATTACCGGCACCTTATCCCTGCTTTCAAAGAGCTCGGTCTGATGAGATAATTAAAGCATGACGTAGTTTATTTAGTGAGGCAGGAAGTCCACTGAAAAGGATGCCGAGCCCAGTTTGGCAAAGCCCAGGAGTGGGCAGGAACCACAAGAAGCTGCTAGATGAGGCGATACTTGACCGGAATCACAAAGAGCAGTAAGAATCAGCAAGCCAAAGTTCATTGAAATACATGGTGTCATTTTATCTTCACAACAACTCAATGAAGTCGTTACTATTGGTCACATCTCACATTCTAAGTAAACATTTTAAATGAAACAACCAGGTGTCAGTATCATGGGACAAGTGTTGTGGGAGGGCATCACACCGGCTAGCCTACACAGAGTTGTTTTAATTAGGCATACTTATTTATACGATAATATATATGTTATTTATATTATAATATATGTATACTCTAAATTATAATAAATATTCTTTTCATATATAATATATACAATTAACTGACCTTCATATAGGCTAACTGGTGTATGTAATTAAATAACAATATATATATATATATACACACACTAATAACACGCTCGTATATATAACTAATATATACAGTAATATATAGATGCACATATTTGTCATTAGCTGTATGTCGGACAGCGTGTTGCTGGTGTCTGATTCTGGGCTCTACATTTCCCTCTACAGATGGACTCTCCCTATTTTTATCAGCACCTACAAAGATGGACCCCAGCTCCGGACTGAAATCATCTCTTATTTATTCTCCACATCAACTAAGTTGAACATCACCTATGTTTAATTGGAACGTATCAGTTCCGATGCTGGAGATGGAGCGTCTGGGGATACTGGCGAAGCCATGGGCTCTGTGTGCAAGAGCCACACAGAGATCTGAGCGTTGGAGCAGTTCAACCAGGAGCTGAACACCAGACCCTGGTAAAGGTAACCCTGTGCTTCCTCCGAAGTCAGGATCACCGTCTTCCTGCCCACCCTGGAAATGCTTCTGATCCAAGTGGAATATTTCAGTGTAACAAGTGCAGCAGCTTGGTAAAATCTCCATGTGCTTTTATGGATTTTAACCTTACATCTCTTACTAGAATAGGGTAAATATATCCTTATTGGAGGTGGTAAAAACTGATGTCTTAAAGACCTTCTAATAAGGTGTCTTGCAAAAGTCACGTAAGCCTTCTGAACCTCAGTTTCTTTATTTGTTAAGAGGGTTACTATGACCTATCTCAAAGCATGGCCACGAGGGTCACATAAATGATGAGGGCATTTCAAGATCGTAACCCCCTCAGGCTTAATCTTTCTGATGCCTTCTTATGTTTATTCTGCACTTTTTTTACTTCACCTAAAAAAATGTATCCTCCTTTATTTCGGAGATTTGTATTTGGTCCTTGGAGAAGCTGAATGTTCTGGCTAACATAGCAAATGGGCCGGGTGGTGATTAAGCTTTCAGCCTTATTACAGAAATCAGTGAATTATTGACTTATTTGCGAAACCGGTGACAACGTCCCGAAGGGAGAAGCCTTTCTCACATGCTCAAATATAAATTTGGCATTGAAACAAGATGGAAAGCTTTTAAAGCAAAATGAGTCTTTATAAAATGTGGTCCATCATGCCTCTTCCCAGAACCATGTAGAAGACCACAGTGTATGATAGAAAAATTGGGGGGGGGGGAGGAAACTATCGTTGGCCTTTTTCAGAATTCTAAAGATGTAATTTGAGTTACTCTAATAATTCAGAATTTCAAAGGTCCACTCTGTTTCAAAGAAAATCTCTTAGGCTAATTTGAGGTGGGTGAAGAGGGCCGCTCTCTCTGGCCAGGAATCCCAAAGCATGATTTATTCTCGTAGCATTTCTGTGAGATGTTTTTTCCTCTTTTCCAAATTTTGTAGAAATGCCAAGTCTCTTTCTTCAAAATTCAATACACTTTGGCTCAGAGATACAAGGCAGGGGGAATAGGATACCAGTTATTTAACCCTATACAGCTTCTCACACCCCTGACTAACCTTTCATTTAGAAGATTTAAAAATAACTTTCCATATAGAAATGTTTTACCTTTTCGTTTTTTTTGGATATTCTTTAAAACCTCCTCTCTAGCACTGAAATGTAATATAGTATTCACAGGTGAAAACTACTTACTCTTTGAAAACAGCCTTTCTTTTGGCTCAGCCCAAAATACAGGAATGTTTTCACTTACTTCCCACTAAAGAGAAAAACGATTTCACGAACTAAGTCTCAGCTTTGAGGAATGACATCAAACAAATGTCAGCCTTTAGCTCTGAGAAGTCACCAACGGCAAGATCATATTTGTGCCCAGCCCCGGCTCCGAATCATAAAACCTGGCTAAACACATCTGCCATCTGATACTCGTGGTAAACCCGGCGGCGTGGTGCCCCAGAAGGAGCTTGGATTTTGATTCCTTTGGGATAGCTGGGTGTCTCAGAAATGCCATGCAAACTCCTAGTCTCCGTATCTCGGGAATGGGACACCTCTCCCTCTTTTCCCTTGGATTCGATGATGACAAAGGAGGAAGTCTGGCCAAAAGCAAGCTCTCCGCCAATGGTGAGGGCCCTCACCCTCCCTGCTCTCCTTGATTTCCTAGGCCTAGCTCCAGCTCCTAATTTTAGCTTACCATCTGTGGCAGAAAGAATAATGGCCTCTCGATGATGTCTTCATTCTGGAAGGCTGTAAATATATCACCTGACATGGCAAGGGAGACTTTGTAAATGTGGCGAAGCTCAGGATCTTCAGATGGAAGATTCCCCGGGACTATTGGGGTTGGGCCCAATGTCATCACACGAAGGTCCTTGTAAGTGAAAGGAGGAGGTGGGACGGAGAGATTTGAAGCTGCTATGTCATTGGCACTGAAGATGAGGAAGGGGTCACAAACCAAGGAATGCGGGGGTCCTCTAGAAGCTGGAAAAAGCAAGGAAATGGATCCTCAGCTCAAGCCTCTGGAAAGCATGCAGCACTATCAACGTATTGACTTTGGCCCTGGGAGACCCATTTCAGACTTGTGACCTTCAGAACCGTAAGCGGATACATTTACGTTGCTTGAAACCACGAGTTTGCATTTATCTGCTGCAGCATGAATGGGAGACACCCCAGGATCTCTGTCGAGCCATGCCCTGCTGCTGGGCGGAAAGTGTGTGGAGTAGCTGGCGAGAGTGGTTCTAACCATCGGCTGCCTCTCTCCTTACAGAGCTCAGAAGAGGCTGAAGGAGGAGTGATTGCCATGGATTGTTTCTCTTTGGTAGCAAGAAGGCTGAGGCTTCGAAAGTGGAACAAACAAGTTGATGCAGACCAGACAGAAGCATTTACCTTTTCCTCTCCACTCATTTCATAAAAGGGCCTTTTGTGTTTTCAAGGAATCAAGTAAATACAAGTTCTTTCTGGGCAGATGATCTTACCGAGAGCCATGGTACCCATCTTCCTGAAGTCCTGAGGCAACTTTCTGCCCCAAGTTCCTGGAAATGTTTAAGCTCATGATTTGGTGTCCTCTTTTATAACAAATCCTGACTTAACCTGAAGCAAAGCCACAAAAAATGACCCTGGAATTTCATACGTCTCCGGGGAGGTGTTCAGTCCAAAACAAATTCAAGGGAACCTCTCTGGACTTGACCTTTAAACCCTGAACCATGACTATTTCAAGTGGTGGTTTCAAGATTCTGAGATCTAGCAAAACCTGCCTGTGTTCCCAGAGAGAGAGAGAGAGAGACCAATCTGGGACTGGAAGGGGGAAAAAAACAATAAAAAACCAAAAAAGAAAAAAAAAGTGGCTATTTTGTTGGAGGTGTTTCCCCAGAACCAGCCAGAGCGAACATCTGCTATATGCTTGTTTGGACACTCTATCACTTGGGCTTGAAACGTTTTTATGAAACGCTACAGAAAGTGTTAGAATATCCAATTAGTGATGATATGGTGGGGCTGGGAAAGTGTCATTTGCCTGGGTGGTCCCCAAACTTTCTTGCCTCTTAGCCAATGACATTTATTTTAATAATAGCTCGGAGACCGAGAGGCCTCTGCTCTTCCCTCTTCCTGAACGAATCACGAGGAACCCCCCTGTTGCTTACTCACATCTCTGGAATCTGTGTGTGGTGGTTGCAAAGGAGTGTTTCCTATAAAGGGTGGATTTGAAAATCTGAGAGTTGCCTGTTGATCTCTGAAGCAATCTCATGCAGGAAAACAATCAGACCTTTTAAGTCTGGCTCTTGGGGCCACAAAAATGAAGCAGAGAGAGGAAGGGGGCTTGATGGCTCCGTGGAAAACAGACTTCTCTAACATTTGGCATTTGGAAGAGAATTCTGATTTGTCCATAATCCAGCTGGAGTTGAGGACCGTGAGCCCATCTCCGTGTCCTGATCCACGCATGAAGGCTGCCATGGGTGTGCTGTTAGAAAGCAGTTTCACAAGTCACCTATCAGCTAAACTACTATATGCAATTAAGGTAGTTTCAAGTTTCTGGAGACTGGAGGTGTCCAAACATGGGTCTGATGACCACTTGCCAAGTTCTAGAGAGCCTTCAAAACACCGGCCGGGTGATTGGACATAATCATTTACTCCACCTGTCAGCAAATGTTCATCATGTCTACTACATTCCCTGCTCTGTGCTGGCTCTTGCCTTGGTTTTAAAGGTTCACCTTAAATGTTTATAATTTTATTATTCTAATAATTTTAGTATAGATGGCAAAAAGGCATGATCAAACAAAGAGTCACATTCTTCGTGATGCTGAAAATATACAAAGCAAAAGCTCATAAAGTGAGTTTTTTTAAACTCCAAAAGAACAGTAATAATAATAATAATATAATAAACTATCAGAGCCAGGTATAGACATAGAGCCTATAATTTCATTTTTCAACAAAACCTTACAGAAAATATGATTATCCTTCTTCCTCAGACATGTAAACTGAGGCTCAGAGATCTTAGATAAGCTGCCCACAACCAGAGCCGAAACCAAGAGTCAGACGTTTAACCGACTGTGCCACCCAGGTGCCCCTTAACACTGACTTTTTATGGGTGATTTGAGAAGGTCTCGAATAGCTAGAGTTAGGATTATTTCTGAAATTCCAGTACCTTAAGGATTCTTGGAAGACGCGGCAGCCAGGGAAAACAGACCCCCAGAACCTCCATCGACCACTGCCCCAGACACTTCCATGCACACCGGCTTACTTAATTTCCTCCCTGACCTCGGAGGGTCAATGCTACCAACCCCATTTTTGCAGAAAAGAACATTGAAATTCAAGATTTTGTTCTCGATCATGCTGATTATTAGACCATAGAAGCTGGCTATTCAGTCCCGGGCTTGGAGTTTACACACGGCTATGCATGTGTATAACAGGGTAACTCACAGTGCTTTTCTGGGCTACACTGTGGTTCTAACCATCCCTTTGTAATGGCGTTTGTATGTGGAGAGATACTCTGAATTCCAAACAAAAGATGTTCAAAGATGGAGGCTTCTTGTGTACCGGCTAGAACCAACTTTCTTTTTTTGGACCAATTGGATCCAGATGCCATCCCCAGGGTGAGGGAGATCAGGCCTCAGTCACTCTACACTGAGCCATCTGTCAATGAATCTATGGTAACCAATGAGCAGTGATTTACACACCAGGATACGGGAGCCAGCTAATCTAATCTGAGTTCCATCCCTCCAGACTCTGTCCCAAGGTTGGGTAGGAAAGGGATCTATCTGTAGGCAATGAGGGAACGAAAGCTTAGATTAGCCGTGGTTCCATATCATGTTCTTCTCCAGGTGGAGGTGGGGCGGCATTGAGGACCAACTGCTGGGCCCCACGTGCCAGGAAAGGAACTGACAGGAAGATGTGATTTTTTTGCTCCAACTGCCTTCACAAAGCATCCCTGGTTGGTATACCAGAAGCTTTTCACATTCCCACTCTCTTCTAATAACTGAGTTCTCCTGGAGGAATAGGATTTGGTTCCTCAATGGAGTGAATACTCCCTTAGAAAGCCTGAGAAGCCACAGTGGTTCCATGAAGCTACACATGGAAAAGAGATTAGGCCAGGCACTGCTTTAGGACAAGGCCACATCAGGACTCTGGCCTTGACTATAAATGACTCTGCACTTGTCCCTCTGCCTCTGGCTTCCACAGCCTGTCCTCTCTCCCCATCCTCCCCATACAGAAGCAATAATTTAAAACTGCAAAATCGATGGACTTTGAAATCCCCTGGAGAGCAGAAGTAAACCGGGGCTCACAATCTAAGGATAAAGGGATATTTGAGAAGAGCAGATTTTGAAGCTCAAAGCCTGCTAATTTAGTCACAGTTTATTAGGAAGCCAATTTGAAACCACAAGTGGGGACTAACCCTGTCCTATTTTAAATAGACTTTCCATTTCCTTTGTCTTGGTCGAAATGCGACTTGGTTAAAATGGAATTGTTTGTGAAATTTCTCCTATCCTAATTTTTTAAAACAAGTTAAGTATCGTGTGCAGTGTTCTTTAAATATTGAACTTTGAATCTGTATTTTTATTTTGGTTCTTTTCCTTTACCATTTATTGTTGCTTTACTATTACATTTTTCATTGTCCTTACAATTTGTACTGCTATTGCATTTATGATTACATTATTAATAATAGCATCCATGATGGCAGTAATAACAGTAGCAGTGGTGGTTTGTTTGTGTGTTCTAGCTTTGGACCCAAATCTCTCCCTGGTTTCTTACTGTAATGAGCTGGACTAGACTAGATTTGGGAGATGTGAGAGTTCCTTAGTACAGATACATAGCAGAGTTATAGAATTGGTTGATTCGAAATCCTCCGTCCCAACCTCTTATTATTAGATCCTTCCCTAATTCCACTTTAAAAAGATAGATCAAAAACTAATATGTGCAGATGGCAAATAAATAATATAAAATATGGAGTAAAATGTAAAAGTTTTTGTCCTTCCTTCAATGTCTATTCCCCCTAGATAACTATTATGATCAGTTTCTTACATACTCAATGCTTATTCATTCCAGCATATACAGACAGATGTTTCTTATGATCAGCTGGATAATTTATACATACGCATGCTTTCTTGTGTCTTGATCCCCCCCATTAAATATTATATTTTGGAACATTTTATCAACCGATAGGCATGTTTTGTTTTTAAAATAGCCTCCTAGTATTTAATATAAAGATGTACCCTAATTTAACTGGTATTCTATTGATGGAAACTCAGATTTTTTTCCCTCTTTAATTAGAAATTATGGTTGTGTATAACACCCAATGCTCATCACATGTGCCCTCCTCAATGCCTATCACCCGGCTACCCCATCTCCCACCCACCCCTGAAACCCTGTTTATTTCCTGGAGTCCATAGTCTCTCATGGTTCATCTCCCTCTCTGCTTTCTCTCCCTTCAGTTTTCCCTCCCTTCCCCTATGGTCCTCCATGCTATTCTTTTTGTTCCATATATGAGTGAAACCACATGATAATTATCTTTCTCTGCTTGACTTATTGCACTTAGCATAATCCCCTCCAGTCCCATTCATGTCAATGCAAATGGTGGGTCTTCATTTCTTTCTGATGGCTGACTAATATTCCATTGTAATGATGTACTATACAGTGGCTAACTGAACATAATAGAAAAAAAAGAAATTATAGGACCACAAATGTACATCTTTCTTGCTTGTACAAATACATCTATCGGGTAATTTCTGCTTTTTTTTTTTTAAAATATAGGGGCTATGGATGGCACTTGCTTCCCGAGTGACGGACATTCTAGACCTCTCTCAATGCTGTGGCCAAGGTAGAGAAGCCAGGAAAGATATACGTGCCCAGAAGAGAAAAAAGCCAAGAGAGCAAATGATTCCACAAGTGGAACCAAGAACCGTGGACAGAAAAAAGCAAGAGAAAAAAGCCCGGGGAAAGTTTGCTCCAATTCAGTTCTATTCATAATCCCATTAACTCAGGCACCAGAAGCCCCACCCTTCACACCTCATCTGGCCTCTGGCTCTTCCCGCAGAACTTCTCTATCTTCCCAGGGCGGATAGAGGAGGCGGGTAGGGGAAGACTCGAGCTCCCCCTAGAGGCTGGAGAGCATAGGGTGGGCTCACAAATCCACATCCCATCAAATTGAAGGACATTTATAAACGAAAAATATACCAGTTAAAACAGCTGGTCACATGCATGCCTCTTCCCCTGGTGTCTTGATTCATGTGCGCACAGTTTTGCATAATTGCAGTGATGGCCTTGATTCAATTTTGTATTCTGCTTTTTTTCCCCACTTAATATTATATAGTAAATGTTTTTCCATGTGGCTACATAATCTTTCTAATTACCATTTTAATGACTTCATAATACTCCTTCCAGTTCACATATTGTAATTTATTTAACCACTCCCTATTGTTGGACATTTTTTTATTGTTTCCACACTTTTACTAATATAGAAAATGGTGCATACAATATCTGTTGTTTTCTTCTTTTTGAATGAGTTTTTTAGATGATGGGGTGAGTCAAAGAGTGGGGTTGATTTCACAGCTCTCCATAAACGTTGTTCGGCCGATCCCATAAGCAGCAACGCCACTGGCAGGTATCAAGATATTCATTCAGGCACTTTTTGTTTGTTTTGACTTCTGCGAAGGTAATCATGTAATCTCCCACGTTTTTCACTTTCTACTAATTCTCTTCTCTTTTCACAAAGCCAACTCAGTCATTTAGCCTTTGGTTGACCCTTTATTCACCTGATGTCTTTGAGAATCGAATATTTACCAGGGATTTGCTCTAGAGTTGTTTCTTTGATAACATTGCAATTCTTACAGGAAATAGAAACAAAAGATGAGATGCATTTTCTTAGTGAACTCATTATGTAAAACTTTAAAAAGAAATCATACTTTGTGAAACCCCAGTTATCAGACTTAAGGAAAATATGGGTTGGAGAAAATCTGCAGGCACATCCCAGCTCCATGAAATGGATAAGTGTTTCATAAAAAGAGAGTTGAGACTAAGAGAGTACAGAGCTGGCCAAAGCCAAGCATTGTCAGATGAGTAGGAATTCACCAGTAGAAAAAGATGACAAGGGGGGTCCTAGAATCAGACCATTGGTGTTGAAATCCTAGCTCTGCCCTTCACAAGTTGTGAGGACTTAATTTGCCTCCCCACGACCATCCCAGTGTGTGTGTCTGTCTTTTCCTTAGTATTTTTTTTTTTTAGGTTCCTATTCAATCTTAAAACTCAGGCAAAATAGCACCTATGTCTTTTATTTTCCGCAGCTTCTTTTCCACAAAAGTCCTCCTTCACCTGGTGCTCCCAACCCACAGTGACGTGCTTCTCTGCTCTCTTATAGCACCCATCACCTGATGTTGTCTGTGTTAGAATGTGACGTCTTTGGGGCCACAGGCCATATTTCCCTCCTCTTGGGGTCTCCAGCCTGTAGCACGGTACCTGACACATGTTGGGTACTTGGCAAATGTTTGTTACATTTAATGACTTGAATTGAATGTTTAAGTAATTATGGCACATCAACAGGAAGAAATATACAGCAATTAAAAAGATAATTAGAAAGACAGCGTAGCTTCGTGGAAATATGTTTATGATATGTTTAATGCGAACACGCAAAGTGATGTGTGCATTATGATTCTCCCTGCCTGAAAATTCTCAGGCTAGGTGCTAAAGAGACAAAGAAGAATAAGAAAAGAGGTTTATCTCTAAGAAGCTCATAGCTCATGTTCTACTGAGGGAGGAAGGTGTGCGTAAGAGTTCCCATGGTGGGAGAGCAATGCTAGCAGTGTGAAATGCTGTGTGGGGGGCTGGATTTATCTGGGGCAGTTGGGTGAGATAGGCATGACATTTTGTGTGGGGTTCAAGGTTAACTGGGAGTCAAAAGGCAAGATATTGGAGAAGGAATATTCTTAAATGGGAAAGGCATTGCATTTTAGAGAAATCGTTAGACATTTCTGTGATGGTAGATGGGAAGTGAGAGGAGAATCGAAGTATAATGTTGAGTTATATCGCAGATGCCTTGGTAAGGTGTTTGATCCTTAACATGTAGACAGTGGGAGGCCACTGAAGGTTCTTGAGCAGGGGAGGGGCATGATTACATTTGTTTTTATGACAGTAACCCTGGCAAAGCAAAAAGGTTGGACTAAAGGGGCAAATCCCCTGGGCAAGTACACCAGGGAGGTAGCTATAGTTATCTGCGTCAGGTGAGAGGTGATGGGCTTGACGGTGGGCCTGGAGCAGGGGCAAATTTGACACACCTTCAAAGGGAGAGTGGACAAGACTTGCTGAGGAATGGAATGTTGGGACGTGAGTGAAGGGAGGATTTTAGGGTAACTCACAGTGACAGATAATTTGTAAGAAATGTAGAAAAGAGTGGGTCTAGGTAGGAGGGTGGGTGGAATGGGCAAGTGGGGCTTCATTTTAGACATGTTGACTCCTTGGTGCCAGTGGGCCTCACATCAGCAGAAGGCTGGTATGCAGTCAGACAAATGCTTCTAGATTCTTAGGAGATAAATTCCGGCAAGAAAGATGTCCACAAACTGGGTCTAACAAATAATCCCACAACTTCTATCTCCATGAAAAACAGGAAGCAGGCTACAAAAGGACATGATTCTGGCAGCCTGACTTCAAATCTAGGTTCTTCCTCATCAGTTATAAGCAAATTACTAACCTTGTTAAACCTCAAATTCCTCATCTGCAAATTAGAACGTAACTCTTGCCTCATGGGGTAGTGTGGGAATGAGAGGAGATAAAGCAAAGCAAAACAAAACAAAACAAAAAAACATCTGCAGGAGGGACCCAGTAAGTGTCCATTTCACCTCCACCCACACTCCACCCTTTTTCCCACAGATTATCTCAGAGCAAGAGTAAAGGGCTCAAAGAAACCAACACAATTGTCCTTAAAACAAGTATCAAAGAGATCTCTGTCCACCGATGGCTGATTTCTCTAGGGCTCATCCAGTTCTTTTTGGAGTCAAGTGTTGGTAAGATTCAGGGACCAGATCTTTTCTTGAGTTGCAGTCAGTCTGTTTTCCAAATAAGGATTTCTCCGGGGGTGAAATATGGACTTTCTCAGTATGAGCATCAGCAAAATCCAGTCTGTATGAATCAACAGCTCAATATGGTGGCTTCATTTATCTTACTTCCTCTCTAATAAGAGAAGAAGACCTTCAATTTCTTTGGCTGATTTGAATTGAGATATATATATAATATATATATATATATATATATATATATATATATATATATATATATATATATATATATATATATATATATATATATATATATATATATATATATATATATATATATATATATATATATATATATATATATATATATATATATATATATATCTCCAATATTGCTGTGATACTGATGAGATGGTAATAATAATTCCCATTTTTGAGGACTTGCTTTAGGTTAGTACTTTAGGTACATCACTTCTTTTAATCCTTGCAACACACCTACATGATTTTATATTCTGCCCATAGTACGTATGACCAGACTGGTACAGAGAGGTGAAGGGACTTGTCCAAAACTGCACAGAAAGTAATAAGGGACCTAGGATTTGAAAGCAAACCATTTAAATCCAGAGCCTTTATTTATAACCATGACCTCTCAACCAAGATAGCATTCACTCTGCCACTCACCACTCAGGGGGAGAGGAGGAGAGATGGAAAGAGAACTTGAGAGAGACGGAGATACACGAAGCAAGGAAGTGTTGTGTGTATGTTTTTTTTTTTAAAGATTTTATTTATTTATTTGACAGAGAGACAGCCAGCGAGAGAGGGAACACAAGCAGGGGGAGTGGGAGAGGAAGAAGCAGGCTCATAGCAGAGGAGCCTGATGCGGGGCTCAATCCCATAACGCCAGGATCACGCCCTGAGCCGAAGGCAGACGCTTAACGACTGAGCCACCCAGGCACCCCTGTGTGTATATGTTTTAATTGCTGTTACACATGAACCATAAGTCACTCTTATTTCCCCATCAAGGGAGGCACAAGGACAAGCAAACAGAATGGCATTTATCTATGATTAAAAAATTATGACCATTTATATGCAAATGAGGGCTGGTCCAAAGCTTCTGGAAGACTGAAGAGGATTACACAGAGTCATAAATTTGGGGTGTTTCTTCTTTTCTATACACTCCCAGGCCAAGTGTGGAGTTTCGGCGGCATCACCAGGGCGGATGGGAGTGAGGCTGACCACCCTGGGTTGTTTCTTCTGATGCTGTCACAAGGACACACTCCTCTGCCTAGTATGCTCGTTAGCTGGAAAACTCTCAGCCCCCCAGATCCAATACTGTCTGCTCAGAGAAGCTTTCCACCCTAATGAATTAATTTCATCAGTTAGTCTTTGTAATGGCGTAGTTCCTGTTAGTTCATTCATTCATTTATTCATTCACTTATTTTCATTCAACACATGCTCACTGAGCCCTTCCTGGGTGCCAGGCACTTTCCTAGACACAGAAGATAAGGTTTGTACTTGATTCCAGAGCAAATGAGTAAAATCAGGTCATTATCTCTTGTGGAGTTAACGTTGACTGGAGGAGACAGGCAAATAATAAATAAGTAAGGGGGAAAAAACCCATAATGGTATAATTTCAGGTAACAATATTTACAGGGAGGAAGATAAAGCTAGTTGGTGAGTGCGGAGGGGAGGGAAACCCTCTGAGGGTTTTATGAACAATGACCTCAACGACCTGAGTAGAGTTAAGATCCAGGTCTTAAAAAATCCAGGGTCAAAAACTGGCAGTTCAATAGGGGGAAGAAACTACAGTCAGAAATAACAGAAATGATGATGATGATGGTTGTGGTGGTGGTACTGACTATTACTCAAGCATCTCTTGGGGTCTCACTACCATTGTAAATATTTACATTCATTATTTTTCGCAATAGCCCCGTGAGGTAGGTCTTATTGTATCTGATTTGTGTATAAGCAAAAACCCTTAGAAAAATAAAATGACTCGCTCAAGGTCATACAACCAATAAAGGGTACCAGCTGAAACCCAAACTTTCACCTGTCTCAAAAACCTATAACCCTCAATGGCCCCTTGTCTTTGCATCCCCAGCATCTAACGTGACGGGGGAGCCCTACAGACACTTAACACTATGATGAATGGATGAAGGAATGAATTCATTACCCTCAATGCCCCAGAAATGACATCTAAAGTGACTGTATACATTTCTGGCAAGTCTGAGACTGGCATGGATTTAGGCATTTGGTGAGTACTGTATTTCTGGAGGGTGGTGGGAGAGAGCAAGAGGCCCCCAAAGGTGAAGAGCCTCACTGTGGAAGGTCACATATGGATAGGAAATAAAGCATGGTGGTTCTGTTTTTCCCTTTTCCTTTGCACACACATCTCTTCAGCGAGGAGAATTTTCCTGCTACAAATCACTACACACATGCACACACCTCTCCCAGTTTATACACACACACACACACACACACACACACCCCAACACATACACACAGGGGCCGGAGACACAGATGCGTTCCCGTGAACAAACAGGGACAAATATTTGTAGTGTGTAACAAGCAGATAGACACAGTTGCACGCAAAGATGCACACTGACAAAGGACACGCATGCTCACGCATGACCTCAGCTGTGGAGAAGCACCCAGGGGACACTCCCATACATCCCAGCAGAGACGGGGCTCCACCAGCATGAAGGAAGTCTGCATCCCAACCAGCGTGGTGACAAATGCCAGTGTTCAGTTCACAGCAGCAAGGGGAAATCTGTTGCTTCTCTCTCTCTCTTTGCTGCAGAAACAGCCAAGTTCCCTGATACTATCCTCCCAGGGTCGTCCTCCTCCAAATGCTGCTTCTCCTTCCTCAACTTCTTCTAGAGGGATGACTGTCGGAACTTCTTCCAGTATCTCTGACGGGGTCAGGAGGAGGACTGTCAATGGCACAACTCCTTGGTACTCCTGTTCTCATCTTAGGGCCTTGGTGATGGATCGCCTCCATGCCCAGGGCAGTCTCGCCGAGCTCCCATGGCTCACTCCCTCATCTCCTTCTAGTTTTTGTTCAGATGTCCCCTTCTCAATAAGGTCTGACCCAATCTACCAATCCTGCAACATTGTGATGATATCAACTATTACTCTTGAGCATCTATCAAGGTCTAGGTACAATTCTAGAAGATTCATATTCATTTATTCTGCACAATGGCCCTGTGAGGTAGGTATCATTGTATCTGATTTACAGATGAAGCCAAAGGCTTAGAAAAGTAGAAGGACTTGTTCAAGGTCACTCCCTTTTCTTTCCCTGCTCTGCTTTTTCTTTTTTTCATAGAACTCACCATTTTCTAACAAATTAGGTAATCTATTTATTAATTTTTATGAATATTGCCTGCATTCCCATCCCCCACCCATACACACACTAGGATATAAGTCCCACACAGATGGGGATCTTTCTGTTTTGTTCCCAAGCACTAAGCAATGTTTCGTACATAGTAGGCAATTAATAAATGGGTGTTGAATAAATAACTCAATTGTTAATTACCAAGCATCTAATTTTTGCCGGACACTACATTTTATTCAGAGAAACAAAGATCACTATCACGGTCTCATTTCGCTGATTAAAAACAAAACAAAACAAAACAAAACAAATAAAATCACCTGAGGCTCACAGAGGAGAAGTATTGCTTAAGGTCTCAGAGCTGGTCCGAAATTATATCCTGCTTACTCCAGCTTACCATATGACTTCCTTTCTTTCTACCCAAGTAGTCTAGGACAAGGAGACAGTAGCCCAATGTGATCAGTACAGTGATTCTGAGAGCCTTTAGGAGACCCTAGAGGGAGGTGTCCTCCCTTGCTATGCCCACGTCCTTGGGATTATGAGTTAACTAGAAGGTGATGAATGTTCCCTCTCCCCATTCTTGTCACCCCTGGCCAATTTCTGGGTTTGACTCTTAGCATGGACCATGTCCCATTGCCAGGGAAAGAACCCCTGACATCCCACAGGGCTTCTCAGGAGCCATTTCTTGGACATTTCCTTGTGAGTTCTGGAAGCCTTGGGACTTCTGTGCTCTCAGTCGACTGATCACATGCCAAGGCCTGATAGAGGGACTTCTAGACCAGGAAATTCTGAAAGTCCCTGAGACCCCGTGCAGAATTTCCTTCTTTCACTGACACTTCTCCTTCTGCGCAATCCCATCACCCTTTGGGGCCACAGCTGGAGCCTCCCAGCTGCAGCTGTCTCTAATTCAGCATCGTTAGTTATGCAAGCATCAGTGCCCAGAGCCTCTCAGCACCTTCCAGACATCTGCTCCTCTCAGTACCTGAGAGGGTTACTCCCTATGTTCTCATCCCATTCTAACCCCACATACCTTATGGTACCTTGTGCGTAGCTCCAGTTTAGTCCTCATGGGGCCACGTGGCCCTGGCCATATTGGGTCTCATCTCAGCCAGGAACAGTCAAAGACAAGGGAGGCATAGGGCAAGGTACAGGGAGAGGGGCATGGAGTCTCCATGTCCTCTCTGTGAGCACCACCATCCCAGCACCTCCATGTGCTCACCACCCTGGAAGCTCTCCAAACCCCACTGTTCAGGGTGTCTCTGGAGGTTCCATTACTACAGAGACATCATGGATTGAATCATTGGCCATTGGTGATGAACTCGATCTTCAGCCCTTCTTCCCTCCCCAAAGGTCAGAGGGTGGTCAGAGGGTGCATGTCCCAAGATTCTAATCGTGCCTTAGTCTTTCTAGTGACAGGCATCATCCCAAAGCTTAAGGGCCTTCCAGCCAGTTGTTGTCTCCTTAGAACACACAAAAAATACTCTTACCGCCCTGAAGATTCCAGGGTTTAGAAGCTCTTGTGTCAGGAACCAGGGACTAAAACCAAATACTAGAGCAAAAGATGTCCCTTTCCTCCCTATTATTCAGTAAAGGACAAGGGTTTTAGAAGTTCTGTGCTAGGGGATGAAGACCAACTATATATTTCTTGTTACAGCACAATATCACAGATGTGGATATAACCTCCCCTGTGGGGCTTGGGCCATATTTTCTTGCTTTCCTCCCCCACGCATATGAAACCGTAGATTCAGAGTGGGAAGAAGGTAGGTGTTTCATGACTTCATTTCAGGAGGGAGCCTAGATGCTAACTCAAGAGTGCCTTCTTTGCAAGGGAACAGACCAGGAAAGGAGGTCCAGTCTTCTGTGGAAGAGCAGAAGTTGAGTCCTTCCCTGGACACCCAGGTTTACTGGGCTCTTTGCCCGCATTTACAGGATATGAGAAGCGAAATTCCTGAGGGAGAGTGTCAGTTTCACTCTAACCAGAGGGGGAAAGAAAATATAAAAGTTGTCTCATCCCGTCTTTCTCCTCGGGCTGGCATTGTGTCCTCCCTCCTTCTCTTCCCCAGTGTGGTTCATGTCCCTCAAGGTTTGTGACTTTTGAACCCATTTGGCTCTTCTCGCCCAACATCCCCCACCGCCATCTCTCCCAGGTCTGGTCATTCAGGGACGGTCCTGCTGCTTGATCCAACTCTGACATCTGTGTAGCCTTCTCCAGATGCGGCTGAGAGACTGCTCCATAACCAGGGAGGGTCCTGCCCTGCTTAATCACCTGACCTTAGTCATGGACCCAATATTCATGAAGTCTCATCAGAAGCCAAGCCTTTTCATAAGACAGACTACAAAAACCTGCCCCCAAAGATGCTTCTTTGCTCATGATTGGAATTAAAACCTCTCATCTTGACTCAGGAGTTGTTTTAGGAAGATCAGAAGTTATGTTCGAGGATTTATGAAGTCATTTCTGGGCTGTACCTGGCAATAAAATAAGGAATATGAGAAAGGAGGAATATTAAAGTAGAAAGACCTGATTCCCTGAAGTCATGCAGTGAGTTAGGGGGAGGAAGGATTGGGGCCTGGGGCTGGCCTCTGACCACCGGGCCATCACTCCGGGCAGGTGCAGCACAGGAATGCAAGGAAGGGGACAGACAGCCTGGGTGCCCAAGGAGTGAAGTGTCACAGAAGGGCATCAACTGACCTACATCGGACTTACCCTGGTAAAGCATTTCCTACCTCCCAGGAGCAGACATTGTGCTTTTAATGCCCTAATTCAGCTACTCTTCAAAACAGTCCTTTGAAACGGGAAGAAGTACAGTAGGACTTGAACTTGGAACTTTCTGACCCCTGCGTTAGAGCACTTTACTGCATCACCCTCCCTTTTGGTTACAGGCATTTAAACTCAAGTATGTGGGGTTTCACTAACTCAGTGGTCTCTTTTCTATTTTTGGTGTGTGTGATAAATGCTACAAATATCAATTCTCATAATAGGGAGAAATCTGCTTTCGTTCTATTAATGGCATCACTAACCACTTATTGATTTTTTTAAAGGGAAATTAGAAAAATAAAAGATGTTGCAAATTATTGCTATTAGGTCTCACTGAAGGGTTGATAGACTCACTCCTGTGTTGGTGTGAGTGAGTGGAGATCTGAGTCACACACAGAATAAGAGATCTTGGTGTTTGCAGTAAGGGTCACGGTGAGTGCCGCAGCAGATCAAGGCTGTGCTTAACCTTTAAGCAGCCTCTTCTCTCCTATGTACCTGGATGAAGTAGCATGATAAAGTAGAAAGAGCGAAGATTGCTAAGGGCATGTGTGACTTTAGCCCACACTTGCTCAACCGCTGTGACCCTTGGTTTTTTTCACCTGTACTCTTTGGATGATAGTATCGACCTCAAGGAGTTTTCTTGAAGACAGAATGATCATACAGACCATAGCACAGTGCCTGGGATACACAGTGAGTAGTCAACACCTCTTGGATTTTTCTCATTCTCTCTGACCCCTTCTCTCCATTTGGCAGAAGCCATGTGCTTGCTTTCTCATGGGCGGCACAGAGATCCAGAGACAAGGCCCCTTCCCTTGGTCTTTAATGCATGTTACATACCCTGCAAAATATATCCTCCTAGAGCCTAGCTTCTATTATGTGAGGAGGGGAGTGAAACACCTGTCATCACCCAGTTGGTCCCTGGGTCTCCTGTTGAAGGGGCATGGGGGCATTAAGGACAGATTGACCGGTCTTGGTTTAGATGTGGAAGGGCAGCCCCCAGGCAAGATGTTGAGAGGAGACTGTGATAGACAAAAAGAGTTAAGATTCTCTTGATAAGAAATTAACAAGCTTTTGGGAATCTCTGAGGCTGGGAAAAGGAGAGAGGCAAATGTAAGAGGAGAAAGAAGATCTGGGAAAAATGCCAGGCATGTGACATGCTAAGTTCCTCTTGAGAAACGTGACCGAATTGTCTAATACTCAATTTTAAGTGATTTCTTGAGGCTATTTAGGTAAACACGACAAACATCAGTTTGTTGAAAGTGATTTAATATATAACAACTCTCGGCATGTACCATTACTGTTGTTATCGTAAATATTGTTATCGTATTGTCCTTATGATGCAGCCTTCTATTGGGCATGTGGTATTTTGGGGAGTAAAAGAATTGGGGGACTGGCAATGTCTGAAGTGGAGTGCTGCCGTGCAAGAAAAAAAAATGGACTAAACATGTAGGGTATGAGATGCTATGCAAATTCAGCTCATTCAGTGGAAGGAGAAATTGAGTGTCCCGACTGCTTGGAAAAGTCAATATTCCCTATCCCCAACTCCGGGGTGTCTGAGGGATTGGAAGGGACACTGACTTCCCACCAAATGTTGGATGGAAGTTTGAACCACTTTGTCTTTGACCCTCGAAGGGGAGGGTTACCAAAGCTAAAATGGGGTCACATCGAATTCATAGGTCATGAAATCTTCCAGGACATTCTGTTACTCTCAAGGCCAAAAGGCAAAGGCCTAATGCTATGTGTGCCCTTTGCTTTCCCTCTCCCCCGCCCCCCAGCTGGCTGTACTGTTTGTGGTCTTCTCATCATCGTGTCCCAGACACATCCTGTTGTTTCTTCAGTCCTGTTCAGAGAGCTGCTGCCTCTGCCTGTTGACCTAGGCCGTCACCATCCCAACCTGAAGCGCCAGCCCTGCTTCTCCCTAACCATCCAAACCTGATACTTTGCCAGCCTCGCCCAAGCTCCAGCTCCGTTGCTCCAGCTCCCCAGGAGGCCTGTGCTACCCTTCCAGCCCAAGCCTGGTTTCCCCTTATGAGCAGTTCCTGGGATCTCTGATTCTCCTCCTCCACCCTTAGCTGGATGGCGGTACTCCCCCCCACCCCCGTGCACACACGTGGGAATGTCAAGGGCCTCATCCTGGCGAGCTGTACTTTAGTCTTAATCCTCTGGCAGGAGGAAATTATGGGAGTTCTGTCAAAGCGTCCATGACATGATTCTATCTGCTTCAGAACACGGCTTGGCAAACTTTTCCTACACAGGACCGGATGTTACATATTTCAGGGTTTGAATGCCACATATGGTCTCTGTTGTGACTCCTGACTCCACCCTGGTCCTGTGGATGTAGCCATGGTCAGGAGGTAAACAAATGAGCATGCCTGGGTTGTGATAAAACATTACTTACTGAGGTAGGCTGCTGGGCCTGCAATGTGCCAACCCCTGTTTCAGAAGATGACTCTATCTAAAGGGAGAGACGTCCCTTCATTTTCACCACAAACACTATCCTCAATCTGACCTGCTTGCGATTTTTCCCAATTTCATCCCAAAAGAAAATAGACTTTGAAGAAATAGTTTGATCACAGTTATCAGGATGGCTACAAACAAAAAAAGAAATAAACAGAAACTAATAAGTGTTGGTATCAGGTAGAGAAATTAGGACCCTTGTGCACTGTTGGTAGGAAGGGAGACTGGTGCAGCCACTATGGAAAGCCATATGGCAGTCCCTTAAAAAATTAAAAACAGAATTACCATATGATCCAGCAATTCCACTTCTGATGATACATCGGAAGGAATTGAAAGAAGGGTCCCAAAGACAGATTTGTGTACGCCTGTGTTCACAGCAACTGAATAATGTCACACTAGCCAAACGGTGGAGGCAACTCAAGTGTCTGCGTGTGCATGGATAAGCATGGAATGGAAAGAGGAAGGAAATTCTGACTCATGCTCCAACAGGGATGGGTCTTGAAGACATGATGCTAAGGGAAATAAGCTATTTACAAAAAGACAAATACTGTTTGATTCCACTTACACGAGACCTAGAGCGGTCAAATTCACAGAAACAGAAATTAGAATGGTGGTTCCCAGGGGTTGGAAGGAATAGAAATAGGGAGTTGTTATTTAAAGGGTATAGAGTTTCAGTTTTGCAAGATGAGATGTTCTGAGGATTGGTTGTCCAACAGTATGGATTTATTTACTGAATACGTTACTGAATAATATACCTAAAAATGGTTAAGATGGTAAATTTTATTTGATGTATATTTTACCACAATTTCTTTAAAAAGTAAAGTTGGGGGATGCCTGGGTGGCTCAGTCCATGAAGCGTCTGCCTTCTGCTCGGGTCATCGTCCCAGGGCCCTGGGATGGAGTCCTGCATGCAGGCTCCCAGCTCAGTGGGGAGCCTGCTTCGCCCTCTCCCCCCTGCTCATCCTCTCTCTCACTCTCTCTTTCTCAAATAAATAAGTAAAATCTTTTTTTTTTTAAAGTAAAGTTGGCTGCATTAAATATCTTACAGGAAAAAAATAATAGCTTGATTCAGCTCCTTTTACCTCTCCCTGCTTTGCTCTGCTCCCTCTGCTCGCTCGGATGTAGGAGCAGAGGGCGGCACAGAAGAGGTGGTCACTTGGGGTGGTCTCTGGCATTGGAGAAACCAGACAGGAATGTCTTTTCCCATCAGCTTTTCTATAGGAAGACAGACTGTTCTTTCAGCCTGGTACTATGGTAATTGCTTTCACTCAGTTACGGGGGGCTCGCCCAGGAGCTCTGCTGAGGCGTCATTTTGGGATCTGTCATGTCCTACAGCGCGGTGCTGGGGCCACACGAGTGTCCTCTCCTGCTTAAGCTATTTATATAGATGGTTGAAAACACTTTGCTTGTACAAACTAGAAACTATTAGATTAGGCCAGCAGAGACAGCCAGAGGCAATCTTTTAACAAAGTGAGTGGGATTCAAAGTAGGCATGGAAAGCAAATATTATTTCACTGAGAGTTGATTAGAGAGCTCCGTGGATGAACGGTGACTGTTTTGTTAACTTAGCTGGGTGAAGCGAGCTGGACCAGGTAGGCACCAGCTGGGTCTGCAGGGGAGCAGCCCGGGATGAAATGGTAATTCAGCGGGTAGGAGGATGCATCAAGCACCCCTCCACACACACTCCCTCCCTTTCTTTATTTAAAGTACATGATGGAGCTTAGCAGCTGAGAAGCCTCGGTTTGCTCTAAAATTTCTCATTTTATTTCAGGCAAACACTCTATAAATCCAATGTATTGGAAAGCAAATATTGAGCTGAGTAGGAAGGTCCATTAGATGGAGTGCTTAAGTTCTAGGGCCTGAGCACGTGGGAGGGGTGGGCAGAGAAGCCCAGAAAGGGAGGCTAGCTGGAGTAAGAGTGTGTAATATGCATGCTAGGGAAACGGCATCTGAGCAAGGTGAGCCCTAGGAAGGAGTTGGGGGCAGAAGTGGGGGGCAGGGGAGGACTGGGGGCTTGCAGGGGTAGGTCGGTTTGGGAGAGGCTGGGTGAGAAAGAGACTTTTGGAGTTTCCGGGGAAAGACAATTGGAAAGGAGGCCTCAGGTGAAATTGATAATGAGGTGTGGGGAGGGAGGGTCTCTGAAAGAATAGTGCGGGTGCCAGAAGGAGACTCAATAATTTGCAAATCTGGGTATGTAGTGACTTTCTTCTCATAAGCAAATTCCAAGAGGAATGAAGGCCAGGGGTAGGCTGAAGAGTTTGCAGGACCATTTATGTTATCATTTGCATTGTTTTGCAGCAGAGCTGTTGGGTTTTTGTGAAAAGTCCCATACTGGCCCAGGTGGGTCTGAATCTCCTCCAAGACCCTGAGCGTCCGGGGTCCAGGGAACTGGTCCTCAGGAGCTCCTGGATGTGCTTTCTAGAGATGCCTATAGGAAGGAAGGGGGGTTTTCCCATTGGAGGTGTCTGCTCAGGTTAAGGGCATGGGCTCTGGACTCAGGAAGACATGGATTTAAATCCCATCTTGATCATGTGCTAGCTGAATGGCCATGGAAGGCTCCCTTACACTCTTTGAGTCTGTTTGCTCATCTGAAGAATGGGGATGATTATACTTCCTTGGAAATAATTATACTACTTCCTTCCTGTAGAGACAAAATATGACGATGCAGTTGTGCTCCGCACAAGGACTGGCACAGAGAGAGTGGTCTATTAAACTTGGCTTTCTTTTTCTTTGATTGATGTTGTTATGAGACTAATTCTCAAAAATAACACCCAAATGCCTCCAGAGACTCTCCATATCTGTGAGCAAAAGTCTTAAAGGAGCATGAGCATTACCCACACAATGGCTGGGTTGGAATTGACCGCCATGGTTTTTCTCCTTTTCCACAGCAGCCTGGGGAATCTTTGACTCTAGATTCTCTATAGTCATTTGTTGTGCAATGTTCTCCAGAAAGTTCTTACAGAAAGTGAAGTAGCCAGATATAATGATCTACCACTGGAGTCTCTCTTGGATCAAACTAATGTCAGCACTTTTGCCTTTCCATAAAAATTAGGATTAGCTAAGGCAATCCTCTGCATCTTCCCTCCCCAACATAAGGTTTTAGGAAGAGATACTAGAACTGTCTTAGATCATTAGCACACAAGAATAAGAAACATAGCTGATTATGATAATAACCACCATTTACTCAGCTCTTTTCATGTGCCAGGTTCAAACTAATTCTTATATGGAATTTTCCTCGTTTAGTGATTGTTATAGACCCTAGGACAGGGATTATTTTTGTTAACATACTACAGAAAAGGAAACTGAGCCCAATAGTAGGTAGTATTTTGCTCAGAATTATACATTTGCTAAGTGGCAGGCCTGGGGCTTGAACAAGTTCAGCCAAATCTGAAGTCAGATTTGAAACTGAAGATTGCCATCTTCAAACTAGGCTCCACGCTGGGAGCCAAAATGGGGACAAATCACAAAAAGCCTTTACTCCCAGGTGAGACTCTTGGTTATTAGGAAAAGATGATAATTAATCTCCTGGGATAAGGGAAGGGCAGATTTAATTTTTGCCCAAAATGAATTTGTCCTAATTGTTACTGATATCCAGCGCTTTGGACTCTTAATCAATGATGTTAGCAGTTTTCAGTGTTAATTTAATTAGTACAAGAGACCCCGCTGGTAGAAATATTGGATAATTAGTGTTTTATGTAATGGCTTATGAAGTACCCTGTAAAAAACTTCGATAATCACAGATTCTCAGCTTTTATCAAAGCACAATATTTAAGTGGATAAATCCTTGCTTGGAGGCTGGTCTGATAAAACATCAGTTGGGGCATCAAATTCCCATTCCTATGGCATTGTTCTGGTTTCCAAAAGATAAGGATGAGTCATATCTGGTCTTGCCAGAAAAACATTTCCAGGGGTGACTTTAGACACACAGAGATTTTCCCAGAGCATTTCCCAGGTAATGCCTCAAAGACAGTGAAGATCTGAGGGCTCTGCACTTGGATTCCTGCTCCTGAAGAAAGACAGAAAGGCGCATTTTTCTAAGTCTTGGATAACTCAATAGGAAGAAATTGTGGGTGGAGGAAGGATTTCAGATAGTCTAATAAGCATATAGACACTCTAACAAAGACGGTTTGGGGTAACTCCCAATGTGCACATGAGTGTGTGTGTGGGGGGGATGTACTCATAGATGGATTGGATATATTCTTTTTTTAAAAATATTTTATTTTATTTATTTGACAGATACAGCCAGCGAGAGAGGGAACACAAGAAGGGGGAGTGGGAGAGGAAGAAGCAAGCTCCCAGCGGAGGAGCCTGATGTGGGGCTCGATCCCAGAACGCTGGGATCACACCCTGAGCCGAAGGCAGCTGCTTAACGACTGAGCCACCCAGGCACCCTGGATTGAATATATTCTATGTCTCAGAGAAAATGGCATGAGTTGTTCTGGTGCCCAGGGACTAGGGGCACTTAGGGGATATAAAAGCAGACATTTAAAATAGTTCCCTGATACTGCCCACACAACATTCCCAAGCAGGTGGGTGAAGACTCCTCTCGAAGCCTGATTACAACAGTTGAAGGTAAAGTTTCTGCCTGTACAACCACCTGATAGGGTATGCACCGTCTGAGACCCCAGGGCATATAATGGAAATAATCTTAAGCTGGACTAACTTTAATTCTCAAAGAAAAGAGACAATGACAGAAAAAGTACTATGTCTGTGTTGACCAACAAAATACCTCCCTCCTTGCCCTGTTGGTTTTATGAGTTTAGAGAGCCTAAACCTTGGCTTCTGCCACCCTAAGGTCTGTCATGAGGAATATTCTACCAAGAATTTACAACTTCAATATTCTCTTACAGTCATATGCCGTAGTCGTGTCTGGGATTGGCTCATGTGATATGGTTTCTTACACCAGAAAATGAAAGTCTTAGAGACCAGAATTTTAGATTCAAGAATTTCAACTTTAATATCCTCTGGTGGATACAATCCAAGATGTTCCAAGCTCAACTCTACTCCTTTATTTTAAAGCTGCATTTCTTCCTCAACTCTCTTGGTTGGTGAGTTAGTGCTGCACCATCTACCCGATACCAGACCTAGAAATCAGTGGGTTACTCTTCACCCCTTCTCCCTTTTACTTACCACTTATATGGTTTAGCAGTCAAGTCTACAGGGTTTCTTAGACTTTTTAAATCTGTATTCTCCTTGTCTGTCAATATCACTGATTCACTGAAAGCCTTCATCAGCTCTTGCCTGGACTATAAAATGGTTTCGGAGCCAGATGGGACACCAGTCTTGCCTCCCCACCCCCCATGTGGCCTCTTCCCACTCGCTGGAGTCAGCCATCTGAAACACAAATATGACCTTGTCATTACCATTTCACTTCTGTAATGAGCCTTCATGACCCATGAGATAAAGTCTAAACACTTTGGCACAGCATCGCTGACCCTTGGTGACCTGGTTTATGCTTAAACCTCCAGCCTCGTCTCTAACAGCTTCCTGCCTCAAACTTACACCCCTACGTTCATGTTATTAATTAACTATACACATCTTTCTAATTTTCGTTGCCGTGCCTTTTCTCTCTTTTTTTCCTTTTTTCTTCTCTTGTTTCTCCCTCTTCTACAAATGACTTTCCACCCTTACTCATATAAGGAAGCCAACTCTCACCAACCCTCTCCACCCCAAACCCAGATAGATGTCCCCATCGATCTTTTCACACGGTACTATAAATAGGTCTTCCTATTTCTCCATGTACAAAATAATCTTTTATCTACCTGATTAATGTGATTGAATCTCCTCATAGACTGAGCTCACTGTAGCCAGAAACCATGCTTTCTGTTTTTAATCATTAACACCTAGGACAGAGCCAAGCAATTAGCAGATAGACACCATATGTTTATTTCACACATAAATTAATGAATATTACTGAATAATTTATCCAAGGCCAAAAAAAGAACTTAAACCTAACCCCAGTCTTCTTATTTAAAATTGCATTATTTTTATTGTACCTTATTCTCTTGTTTAAATATCAAGCTCTGCCTTGATTTTTGCCTTTAGAATTTGATCATGTGTTTGCATTTCCCTCAGCCTACTGATGAATACAAAATAAAGGCGCTTTTAAGAAGACACACACACACACACACACACACACACATTCACAGACAAGTGAGGAAGTTTACCACTTAGACTATGAATAAGGGAATCGATAAAGAATACACTTTAGGGGAAAAAATGTTTCAGAGGACTGTCTTCTGAGTAAGATGTAATAGTGAAAAAATGAAATGACAAATATGCACATATATATATGATTATCTCCATGCAATAATAATAAAATAATGTTTAATTTGTGAGTTTAAGAGGGCAAATTTTAAATAGTGAACAACAGTATTTAAGTTGAGAGGGCAATAGCTGAACTATGAGTTTTAAGATCCTTTTATTACAAGATTTAACGTATTGGTTATCTTTAACGTTTATATAGCTAAATATATGCTAAAATTCTAAGGGTAACCATTAAAATCCTAGAAATAAAGTGTAGAAATTCTAAACCAGTAGAGGAAAAAAAAAATAGTACAAAGTAAAAATGCATGAAAAAAGCAAAAATGCTGGTAAATTCTGAAGTATGTACCTTAAAAATAATCTTGTACATTTGAACCATGAAAAAATGTTTGAGAATTTTCATAGCAGGGCTTTTGGTTTCCCGAACCCAATTCCACTGTGTGTGGGTGGGAAGTTCCCTCACACCACCAAGTATTTCTCTGGGCACCAGCTAGAAGACAACTCCGTTCTGACCCTATGTGCCCGGATACAGCATCAGATCCTACAGGTTGAGGGTCAGTCCTACAAGTCTCTCCCTCTTCTTAACTTCAGGTGCCAGTTCCAAGCCTATGTTGCCACCTGTGCTTCTGACCAACATGCTATAAATTGAACGGTTCCAAGGATCCCCTCCTTGGGTTTGATTAATTTGCAAGAGCAGCTCATAGAACCCAGAGTAACATTTTATTCACTAGATTCCCAGTTTATTATAAAAGGATACAACTCAGGACAGCCAGATGGCAGAGCTAGACCTGGCAAGGTACAGGGAAGGGCGCGAAGCTTCCATGTCCTCCCTAGGGCACCCCTCTCCCAGCTCCCCCTCCATGTGCTCAACCACCCAGAAGCTCTCCAAACCTCATTCTTTTGGGTTTTTATGGAGACTTCATTACATACACACTGTGGATTAAATTGTTAGCCATCAGCTTTTGGTTCAACCCACAGCGCCTCTCCAGTCTGAGTTGAGGTGAGGAGGGAAAGTTCCAGGCCTCTAATTGCATGGTCTGTTATCCTGGCAACCAGCTCTCAACCTTAGGTGAGGTTCAAAAGTCACCTCATTAACATAACAAAGGACAACTTTATTGCTCTCCTCACTTGGGAAATTCCTAGGGTTTTGGGAGCTATGAGCCAGGAACCACAGATCCATTTCTTATTATAAATCGCAATATCACAGCAGGTCTGATTGCAAAGGCCTAATGGCATTAATAGTACCCGGAAAAAAAAAATTGAGTTACATTTACATAATGGAATAGTTCACATCTGTGAAAATATATGAACCATTGCTATACCCAAAACCATGTGTATTATTCCTAAAAGTTCAGAAACAGAGCAAACCTAAAGTAAATATTCCTTAAGACCATATACTTTGGCGATAAAATTGTTTACAGGTACCTCCCCGCTTTTCGAAAGTTTGCGTTACGCCACTTTACGACAGACCTACTTTAATACGGTAACTGTTTCGGCTGCCGCCCAGAAATCCAAGCAGGATTTTTGTTTTTATGAAAAAGCGGGACAAGTGGAAATGGGTTTGGCGTTGGTTTGGCAGTGAGCCTCTATAGAGGCAGCAGCACCCTCTCCTCCGGGGCCCAGCAGAGCAGCCCGGGTGGCGCCGCCCAGCGCCTTCCCCCGGAACCGCACGCAGCTTCTCAGCCTCCACCGCCCAGCTCTGAGCTTGTCTGTGAGCATCTGTGCTTTATCTCGATTTATTTTGTGCCTTCAGCAGCAAGATGTGGCCAAAAGGTATCAGAAAAGCCTAAGAGAGGGTATTGTGGGGTCTGGGACGCTCAGAAAATTTTCCATATAAATTACGGCAACTGCTTCTTCGCTGTGTGCCATTTCAGCTTACAAGTTTTCGTAGGAATGTTCTAGTTATGGAGAGCAGGGAAACCTGTATACATACAGTAAATATAAAATGCACTGAACAGCAAGAGTATGATAAACACAAAATTCAGGATAACCATTAATTCAGAGATGGAGGCAGTGTATGGAATAGGGGGAAAACCTTTGCTAGGAATCACTGCTCATATTCAGTTCTTATTTTAGGTTAGTAAGTTAATGGATATTCATTTCACGATTATGCTTCATGACTTATAAAGCTGCTAGAATTTTTTAAAAAAGATTTTATTTATTTATTTGACAGAGAGAGAGCACACAAGCAGGGGGAGGTACAGCCAAAGGGAGAAGGAGAAGCAAGCTCCTCATGGAGCAGGGAGCCCGATGTGGAGCTCAATCCTAGGATCCTGGGATCATGACCTTAGCTGAAGGCAGATGCTTAACTGACTGAACTTCCCAGGCACACCAAACTGCTAGAATTTTGTATTACCCGTGACATTAAAAGATAGCTAGCACACACTATAGTAAAAAGATATGAAAAATAATCCAGTTTAAACTTAAAATCAAGAAAGGGACTGGGCTGTGAGCTGGGTGAGCAGCCACATATGAGGGTCCAGGTAAGAGGTGGCAGGGAAGGTTCATGTTTCCTTTGGAGACGAATTCTGGGTCTGAGGTTGTTTCAAGGGGAAAGTACAACACTTCATTAGTGATGCCTGCACGGGTGTGGCGATGGGTGACAAAACATGTGTGGTAGATTTATCATGCCTGCTCTAAGTGATTTACCCCTATAGAAGGGAGTTTTGCCTGTCTGGAGGGGCTGGGAAGGGCTTGAGCCAGTTTAAAGACACAGAGCTGTATTTGTTACCTCCCTTCCTAATCAGGGACCTGCCAGAGAGAGGGATGGACATCTCCATGATGGAGGCCTGCAGGTTGTCCATGGTTCATCTGACCGGTGAGTCGAATTCACACATTACATCACAGGCCAGCACCTCCCTTGAGAAATAGAAAATCTTGATCATGAACTCGTCTTCATTTGGGCTTTTTGTTGTGAGAGCCCAGGGCTCACTGACTTCTGTACCCTGGCCTCAAATCCCTAGGTTTGCAAATTCCCTGGTTAACTCATCTAGGGAAATGAAAAGAAGGGAAACTTTGGGAGAGGGAAGACAACAAGAAGGGTGGACACAGGGCAAAGGGATCAGATACTCTGAGAGAAAAAAAGGGGCCGGGCTTGCAATAAAGACTGACCTGGGAGAAGGGTAAAGGGCGGTGGAGAGTGCAGAGGAATTATCGATCCGATCCCTTGGGGTGACATACATCAGCCCTTGATTAGGTGTGAAAAGTTGACAGGTCTGAATTGCTTACAACTAATTAATGGCTGTGAGTGGCTTTGAAATCCAGGGATGAAAGCAAAAGGCACTGCCTACAAAAACCAAATGGCATCCATGATTTAAACTGGTCACTGTTCCTGTGGATTCTTAAGCTCATAAGAGGCTGCTCTGTCCTTGTCGCGTGACACTGTGTAGTTCACTGCTGAGGATGGCAAGTGCATTCCTCTTCTGTCCTCCTGTCTCTCCACCTCTCTCTGTCCATGGAGAGAGCTCGGCTTTGCCTACTTCACTGAAGGAGCCAAGCGTCCTCCTAGGGGCAGGGGAGTTGTGCTCTAACATTAGATCCCAATCTACTGAGGATTTACCCATTCATCTGATTCTCATGTATTAATTTTAGTTGTTCTTTTCCCCTAATCCTAGATTCTCCCCTGCTCCACTTAGAAGACAATCTGTTTCAGCCACTGGCAAACCGTGTGGTTCTTAATGAAGCTCTGGCCCTCTAGGCCAGAGGGGTGGAGAGAGTGCTGCCAATCTCTTGCCAGATTAGTGGCCTGTGATCTTCTTTAAAGAAAATTTTCCCCATCAGTGGCTAATCCCCCCTAGTTTAGTGGCAGTATGAGCAGTCCTGCTTTTTCTACAAGCCAGTAAATAGAAGCATCGCAGACCCAGTCAGGACTTTTAATTTTTCACTGGCTGTAGGTTGAGACCAGCCCAAACAGGTGCAGGACAGTGCGGTTAGGGAAGAATTTTTCTTTATTTCAGAGCCTCCCTTTTTGCTTTTGCACACACCAATCTGGAAACAGTATCCTCAGGGAAATTCAGTGATGAATTTGTCTGTAGTGGAGACAGGGCAAGGCAGGGTTGGTTCCCTTTAACTTTCTGGAGGACATTAGTGAGAATGATAGCTGTTTGCAGGAGGAGAGGACACACACCAGGCAGAGAAATGCGTGTGTAGGCCACAGAGCAAGGGCAAATGGGAACCCTCGCTCATGGGTGTGTGAATCCAAGTGTGTGAACTTATGATGAGAAAAGGCGAGGCCAGCTGGGGACTTGCCCACACCTGGAGAAAGCTGAGCACACCTGCAGGACTTTGTAGACAACCGGGGAAGTTTACACATCTCTGTAACATCCCATGGACCTGCACCAGCTTTGCCATAGGTGGGGAAACGTTTATACATCTGAAGAACTGTGAAGGAAGTCGGCCATCTTTATAGCCAAGAGCAGAATGTCAGGCTACTCAGCAAAGGTAACCCTGGTTCTGCCTGGCAGAAGTAAAGGGTGCTTCCTCACAGATCTTTATTTCTCTGGGTGCACCTTGTAAAAGAGCCTGCTACATCTGCATTGCGCACAACAGGGGAGGGGTACTCACGCTTCCCTATGCATCCTTACCACCTGGAAAGGATGTTAAAATACAGGTGCTGGGGTACCACCACCAGCTGCTGAATCAGATCTTCAGCACTGGGGCACAGAGAAGTGTGTTTATAACACAAGTCCTTAAGAGAAGCAAATGCACAACAAAATTGAAAAAGCTATTCTTCAGGGAATGGTGTCTGTTTTGTGGGAAATACCGACTTCTCTTTTCTCCAAGTGATTCTTAATTTTCTAAAAGGATCATGTTGCTAGCATCAGAGAGAAATTGGTGTATAGATGCTCTTCCTGATGATAGTTTGTTGTAGAGGAATCAGATTCCCTGGTCTCTCTGCTGGTTCCCTTCCCTCTCCGTGGGAAAGCATCTCCCAGGGCATATAACAAATGAAACCTCAAATCAAATCATGAAAGGAATAGAAGTGGGGAGAGTGCTTGCAAACATCACGACAATTAAGTAAAGCATAGGGAACCTGTTGTCTATGCCTCACACTCCCAGGTTCAACCATTTGAAATGTGGCTTTGGCCTCCACCAAATCTAGCAGCAGCAGTCTTGTGCCAAAGCAGATCTTCCTTTTCTTGATCTTTCAAAAATATTTGTTAATGTCGACCCTCTTTACAGCAATTTGAATTCTGGGCTTTCGTACGATACAGATTTGGGGCTTCCCCAGCATCTGAACCCCATTCTGTGCTTCTCAGCCTACGTTTCAGGATTTCCCAGTAATTCCCTAAGTTATCCAGTGGTTTTTCAATAAGTTCTTTTGTTTTGTTTTGTTTTTTCAACTAGAGTTGGATTCCGTTGCTTGCAAGTAGAACTAGTGAGTAAAAAGCTCCCAAAGCCCCCACACCCAGATTTTTCTCATATTCTTCTGTCCACTCCTTCACAGCCTCATTTGGATGTTCCTTTATCATGAAGTGCCTTGAATGTTCGTATGTTTCAGAGACATAGCCAATTTTCTCTCTTCACAGTTCTCCTTGGCTCTACTAATCTCCTCTTCAGCTCATATACCAGACGTTTTCTATTGTTCGCCCTTAAAGTGTCACAGCAAAAATTGTCACCTTTCACCCAGTTGCCCAACTGAGAAACCCAAGTATCGCCACTGACAGCTTCTTCCCACATAGGTGACATCCAGTTGTCAAATCCTGTTGATTTGGCTTTATTATCACACAAATCTATTGCTTCTTGCCAGTGCTATTGTCATTGACTTAATTTAACCAGCACCGCTTTGCACCTGGATTCATGCCATGGCCTCCTCCCTGCTCTCCCTGCCTCTAGCCTCGACCCTCCAGGGCAGCCAATGTGACCTTCTAAAGAGAACATCTAATCGTGTCGTTTCATATATACAGTTGTGCAGTACCTCCCATGTAGATAAATCCAAAAGCCTCATTCTAATGACAATTCATAATTATAATGCATGATCTCCCTAGCTCTGCAGCCTCACTTTTAGTACCTTCCCCAAATCACCTACCCATCCACACCTAACTTATTCCTTCCATCCTCCGTCTTACATGAAGATCTCGGGTTTTCCGAAAGCACCTTGCCTTCTTGTGTCTGGTCCCTGGACACCCATATGATCCCTGTGCCTGGAATTCAAACCTCCCTGAACCCTGTCTCCTCTGGGCAACTCAGACACAACGTTTAGGAATCCGTTTGGAGACCTCGCGTGGGATCGAGGTGTCTTGCCTATGTGTTCCCTTGGTGCTTAATATTTTTCTGATCCCAGTAATCAAGTATTTATGAAAGCAGATCGTAATTGTTGCTTTACTCACTCGTTTCCCCCCAGATATTGCATTCGTTGTGGTGCTGGCTGGAGGAATTGTGTAATCTGTGCTCCCTTCACCCCGTCTCCACTGTGCTTAGCAAATACTTTGTTCGTTTGAGTAATCTGATTAGAGAGGTCAAAACAAGAGTAAAGAAGATAATGTCCATGGAGCACCCCTGTGCAGGCCCCATACTGCCCTGCTTTACAGAAATGACTTCATTTTGCTCTTACACCATCGTTTGATTATAATTCCTATCTTATACTAAAGAAAGTTTACCTCTAGAGTGGTTAGTCAGTGTTCCCATTATCATTCAAGAAGTAGTTCTGTGGTTTGATCTCAGGTCAGCCTGATGTCAAAACCCACAACGGCCCAGCACGGGCTCTTCAACAGTGACCGACTCTTCAAAGACAAGAAAGAAACACTCACAACTCACTGCTGTTTGTCTCCTTATCGTCTAGGGAGGCAGAAAGGAAAGCCAGTTCCGTTCCACCTTTCCCTAAAGCTTTCCGTGCAGCATTCCAGGTGCGAACCTCAGATATCACAGGGGGAAGAACCCGGTCGACAAAAATGAAAATTTAGATTCCTTCCCAACAGGTCGTATCATTGCATACTACATTCCACTAACAGGGCACTTCTCTTCTGGGAAGAAAAAATTTACAAGGATGAATAGATAATTAGAAAGTTGAATTTACAGTAACAGCTAGCATTTGTTACCTTCCCAAAGCACTTTTGCATATAGACTCTCATTCAGAGGATCCACTAAGAGGATTCGGATAGTTCAGTTTGCAAATGCAAAGGCCAAGAAGTGATTCTGTAAGTATTCAAATACACTCAAGCTCCTGACAAAAGAGTGACACGCTTACTCCTTGACTTGGAATTCCATCAGCAGAAGCCTCCCACGTGCTGGCCCCACAATTTCCATGACGTATCCCACTTCGTTTTGCAACAGCTTGGTGACACGGGTATCATTATCTAACCTCAGGTCACCATGATGGCGAGGTGTCAAACTCGACTTAGAGCTTTGTCAGAGCTTCTAGGGAAATAGCTGCAGTAAACAAGCTGCGATCCCCGTTGCTCACCGTTAGCAGCAACTCCAGCCTGGCAAACACACTTAAGACTACGGTGTAAAGCAAGACGTAAAGAAGATAGAACAGATTTTAAATTCAGAGTCTTGTAAAATGTCTGTTTTCCCTAGCGGGATGGGTATCTTCACAGGACTCACAATCAAGGCAATGGAAAGGAATGCCCCAAGGTTCTCCTGTTCTGGGAGGGAGAACATGGCTCAGACTGGTTAGTGAAGTCACCAAGGATCACGTGGGGAGAAGGTGGAAAGTTGGAGACTGAACCTTTGAGCTTCTCACTGATGCCACAGCGTTGTCCCTTAAACCAGGGCTGCCTCTTGGCAATAGATTTTTAAAGGGTGCTCACCGATGAAACTGGAATTCGGGCAAACCTATCTCAGAGGAGGACTCTTACAAATCATGTCAAGAGGGTGGGTGCAAGGGAGTAAGCCCAGCTCCCACCTTGTGCGACTTAAAGAGAAAAGAGAATTATTAGAAGGCACAGATCGATAAACAAGGGACAAGGCACCAGGAGGAAACAGAAAACAGATATTGGCATTGTATTTGTTTTCTATCACCGCCATAACTGATTGCCATGAAGTTGGCTACTTTAAAAAACATAAATTTATTATTTTATAGCTCTGGAGGTCAGAGGTCTAACATTAATATATTAGCAGGGCTGTGGTCCTTCTGAGGCTTCAGAAGGGAACCCAGTCTCCAGCTTCTAATGGCTTGCCCTCCTTTCTTGGCTTGTGCCCATGTCCTCCATCTTCAAAGCCAACAAGGGTACATCTCTTTTTGATCTCAGCCAGGAAAATTTTCTTCTTAAAGGACTCATGTGATGAGATTGGGTCCTCTTGGGTAATCCAGGATAGTCTTACATCTCAAGGTCCCTCTCAAGGTTCAAGATCTAATGCATGTGTACAAAGCCCCTTGCTACACATGGTGACATATTCACAGTTTCCAAGGATTAGACCATGGACATCTCTGAGAGGCCATTATTCTGCCTGCCACATACATAAGCAGGTCCTAGGAAAGATGGAAAATGGGAAGAGCAGGTACTATTTGACCATGTAGAAGAGCAAGGAAGGATACTGGGAGAAGATGGAAAGGAATATGTGAGGACAGGATAGATAAACACATTTGTTGAGCGCTAAAATGGGCCAGAGTTGGGATAGGTCCATGTTTTGTGGGACCTGAGCTTAAGTAAATTTTTTAAGCCCTTGAAGAAGGAGAATAAAATTATTAATGAAACTTCCTTCCTAAGGCCTCTTCCAGGGTCTTGGAAGGGGCTGATGCCCATGAAGGTCCTGGAAACTCAAGCTCTGTGAGCATTACAGCAACATCACCTCTGAGCCAGGGACTGCGGAGCGTACTCTAGATATTATCTTTACTCACCCTCTGCACACATCTAGGAGAGCTTGATGTGGAAAATCTGGTAAGTGATGGAACAGGAATCCAGAGCCAGGCTGGGAGATTCGGCAGCACACCCCCGGTGCCATGCTCCCCCTGCTAAGAATGGAACAGAGATCTGTAGCCCAGCACTGAGCTTAGCTGCTTGTGTGATGTTCATGCCAAGTAATAATTTGCACTGGCGTTTCTGAGTTTTGCAATTGTCTTGGAACAGATACCCAAGCAGCATTCTCCATCGCAGAGGTGGAGATGAGGCAGAGGCCAAGAACTCGGCTGGGAGATGGGAAGAGGAAACTCCAACAAGGAATTCAAGGCCAAAGGCAGTGGGAGCTAACAGGAGGCCTGTTTGGCAATGCAACCTGAACAGTCCAAACCATCCCTATTGACCTTTTCTTTTTGCCATGGGGCCTTTCTTGAAGATTTCTCCCCTTGTCTCCACCTCCTCCTATTAGTCATACTACCCTGAGCACATGATGTTTGTATATTCCCATTTTGAAGCGGGGCAATTTGGATAGAACCTGATACATTATTACCATTTGAAAAAAGCAAACCTGACTATAATGCTGAATTTTACCTGTTGCCAAGTTTTACCCCAATTCTGGCCTTTATTTCTTATTTTGAGTGTTGCTCTTGCTTCCGAAACCAAATAGACTCTAGGCTCAGACAGAAGGAAGGCATGGGATAATGTTTACAGATGATTTTTTTATTGTGTTTTAGTCTTTTCTAAAGATTTTATTTATGTATTTGAGATCGAGAGAGAGCATGGGGGGCAGGGGCAGAGGGAGGAGGAGAAGCAGACTCCCCACTGAGCAAGGAACCCGAAGTGGGGCTCGATTCCAGGACTCTGAGATCATGACCTGAGCCGAAACAGATGCTTAACCAACTGAGCCACCCAGGTGCCGCCCCGTTTTTTAAATAAGATATTTATTTAACCCAGTATTCCCCAAATGTTATCATTTCAACATATACTCAATATAATTATTGAGATAGTTTACATTTTGTTTTTTGTACTAAATCTTACAGATTTAGTGTGTGTATTTTATGCTTAGAATTCATCTCAATTAGGATTAGCCACCTGTGGCTGGTGGCGTCCGCACTGAAGAGCACAGACCTGGACACTTGACCAGATTCAGGCTTGTTGGTTGTTTTCGTTTTTGTTTTGCTGGGAAGGAAGGAATGATGTTGGCAGCCGTTCACGGTCATGGTTTGGATCTTCTAATTCATTAGGGCTTACAAAGCGGTGCTATTTTGTCACTCTACCTGCATTTATTTGCGATACTTCTCCATAGGCATACAGCCCATCCTCAGCTATTTGGTTACCAGGAGGAGCAGTTTATATAGAAAAAGTAGAATAAATAATGCTTGATTCTTTCCCTTTATCTACCATTTTCAAAATGCAAATGCAGGGTTTTTTTGCAATTCTTTAATTTGTGGGGTGCAGGAGGCTTAGTAGTGATGGGATGGGGTAGCATGGAAGGGAGAGAGTCAGGTTCAGCGAGGGGCTGAGGGGTATGGTATGGCTCCAGGAGGACTGTCCCACATTCCCCCGTCTTAGAGACAAGGAAAAAATACTGTACGTTCACCGTGGTTGAGTGAATCAGGTATTTTCTTCAGGAAGGAGGGATCTCATCCCCCACTCCCAAATCCACCCTAGCAGGAAGGAAGTAAATAGTCTTTGTGTTTCAGGCTCCCTCAGGGAGTTTGTTCTGGATTGACACACAGGGTGAGACTCTAGAGGCTGGTGCTTTGAGTCAAGGATGGGAGTAGCCTTAGCATCAGTTTGCAAATGAGGGAAAAGTTGGTCACTGGGAATTTTCATGAGCGCTGAAGACCCACGCCCTAATTATCCATGGTGCCCTGGACTGGGAGTCTCAGTGGGAGACAGGGGAAGCTGGACACCAAGACCCACAGCCTTTCACCAAGACTCTGGCTGAGCCTGTGGTCAGGGGGAGGACCCCATGAGGGGCTAGAGGTCAGAAGCTACCCCATGGAACAGGAGAGTAAGGCTGATAATGGGTGACACCTTGGATTAAGGGTAAAGCCCTTCTTCCTTTTCCCAGATAATCTTTAAGGGCTAGGGTTTTTGTTCTCCATGGTTGGTAAGAGCAGATTCTAGAACAAGCGTCTCATGCCATCTTTGCCATTTACTTTGTGGGCTTGGGCTGAAAGTCTTTTGTGCCTCAATATCTGTAAAATGGATAAAAATTCTGGTACTTAACCTTCATCAAGTTGTTGTGATAAGTGAGACAAAGCACTTAGGATAGTGCCTGAAACTTAGCGAGTGTCATGTGTTTACTGTATTTCATTAATTGCAATAAAAATTACTATTATTACCATTACTTCATGACCTTGGGGAGGTGGGAGGGTCACTAAATATAACAGAGATTGATTTTTCTTTTAAACATATTGAAGCTAGGTTTAATTTAATTGGGGGTAAAATAAATGTAATTATCTATTGTACCTGGCTACTGTGGATTAAATTCATGGCGTTACAACACATTACTTAGCTGTATAATACCATTTTATAGATTTTGCTTCCACATCAAAACTGCTGAATTAAAACTGCTCCTTCAAAATGTTCTGATCTGCGAACCAGAATATCTCAGTGAATCTTAAAGGGGCCACTCATTGGAGTCCTAAGGCAGGATGTACACCTGATGTTCCAAAAATGTATAAAACAGTATTTGTGTGTTTTGGGGGGGTGAGGTTGGTGGTGGGGGAACTTTGGGAGGATATTATGCTTAAAAAAAGGAAAGAGTGAGTTTGAAGCTTATAGAAGGTTGGGGGGAAAATAGTGGAATTCTAAGAATGGCTTCAAGCCCAGGAAGGGTGCAGTAGAGGGAATGGGAGGGGAGCTACTTCTAGGTTTTCCATCATAGGGTCAGAAAGGAAAAGTGTGAGCTGCAGAAATCACAGCTTAGGAAGTGGCTCACCCCTATCATGGGGCTGTGCTCCTGTACGGCTGGCCTCACAGCTGACTTTTACAAGGTCTTTGGAGAATTCCATTTTTGACACTAGTTTTTAATAATATCTGGATGAAAGGGTAAAGGACCAAGACAGTGCCACAAGGGGGTATTAACAGTGATATTTAAAAAGGACAGAAGGAAGGTCTTAACAAATGGAGGCAGTAGGCCCTGATTCACAGAGATGATTGTCCTCCCTGGGGCTCCTGCGGGAAGACAGGCTGGCGAGGGGGCAGAGGGACGGGCACCACGTCAGCCTCGTTTTCCCAGCTCTTTCATCCGCCACCTCGCCTTGCCACAGCTGGAGCCAGATTTGCTTAGAGCTGGGTGTCTAACCCAGTCTGAGTTTGCTTGTATTTGGTACTTAGAACCAAGAGATGATAATGGATCCAGTTTGGGGATGTTTCTTACGCATTCCTGTTACACACCCCTGTCCTGCTGGCTAAATCCATAGCGTTGGGACTCTGTCCAGTGTCCTTATCTGGGACTCTAGTCTTTTGTCTTCTTCGAATTTTGCAGGGATCCAAACTCCCGACCAATCCTTGCCTGCTTTCCCTCTCAGCAATAGCTGCAGTCCCCAGGATTCTTGGCCACTAACTTTAATTCTGCTAGGAATACAGTATTCATCTGGAGCCAAATGACACTGCCTGGTGGGGCTTGATCTCATGCATTTGTTTAGAGGAACCTGCCAAGCCCTCAAAGAGATACTTTTCTGACCACTGACTTGGCTAAAGGGGCATGAGACTCTCTCCAGCTGAATGGTCCGGCACCTAGCATTCTTGACCCTGCCTTTCTGTACCTACCTCACCCTCCCCTTCAGAGGGCTCTTATTTGTTACCTGTTGCTCTGACCTTGAACAACTTGATCTTTACCTGCTTTCCAGTCTCTTGGAAACTTAGGATGCACATGTGGTTTTTCCTTCATCCATGTGCCCCTGTCAAAGTGGAGACCATTCTCCTCCTTGCTGCTAGAAAAGGATGTGGCATCCAGTGAGTGCTTGCTGAGTGAATATATCATTATTGAATGAATGAATAGGTTAGGGGAGTTGATGAAAAATCCCTTTGATTAATAGACCTCTCCCCTCCAAAAAAAAAAAAAAAAAGATGAAGAAAGATATTCTGAAAACTTAAAAATAAAAAATCTAAAAAAATGGACAAAAATGCCATGATTTTATTTTTTTTATTTTTTATTTATTTATTTATTTATTTATTTATTTATTTATTTATTTTTGGGTCATGTGGTAGTTGTATTTATTTTTTCAGGAACCTCCATACCGTTTGTCACAGTGGCTGCACCAATTTCCATTCCCACCAACAGCGCACAGTGTCTCCTCGTCTGCACACCCTTGACCCCACCTCGTGTCTGTCTCTGGGACAATTGCTGTTCCAACAGTTGTGAGGGTGAAGCCGATTGTGGTTTGACTGATGTTTCCCTGACGATGATTAGTGATGTCGAACAACTTTTTCTGTCTGTTGGCACCTGTGTGCCATCTTTTGAACATATCTATTCACATATTCACCCCATTTTTATACAGTTTTTTTGTTTTGATTTGTATGAGTGTTGTGTGCATTTTGGATATTAGCCTCTTCTCACACATATGATTCGCAGATATTTTTTTCTTATTGGGTCAGTGGCCTTTTAAGTTTTTGATGATTTCTTTTGCCGTGTGGAAGATTTCAGTTTGATGTTGTTCCACTTGTTTATTTTTGCTTTTGTTGCCTTTGCATTTGGTGTCCGATCTGAAGACTCTTTGCCAAAACCAATGTCGAGAGACTTAGTACCTGTGTCTTCTTGGAGGTTTATGGATTCAGGTCTTATGTTCAAATCATTCATCCATTAAAAATTTTGTGTGTGGTGTAAGAAAGTGACCCAGTTATATTCTTTTTTTTTTTTTTTAATAATGATTTTTTATTATATTATGTTAGTCACCATGCAGTACATCCCCGGTTTTCGATGTAAGGTTCGATGATTCATTAGTTGTGTATAACACCCAGTGCACCATGCAATATGTGCCCTCCTTACTACCCATCACCGGTCTATCCCATTCCCCCACCCCCCTCCCCTCTGTAGCCCTCAGTTTATTTATTTTTATTTTTTTAAATTTTTTTTAAAGATTTTATTTATTTATTCGACAGAGATAGAGACAGCCAGCGAGAGAGGGAACACAAGCAGGGGGAGTGGGAGAGGAAGAAGCAGGCTCATAGCAGAAGAGCCTGATGTGGGGCTCGATCCCATAACGCCGGGATCACGCCCTGAGCCGAAGGCAGACACCTAACCGCTGTGCCACCCAGGCGCCCCAAATGCCATGATTTTAATCCCTTCCACTTTGAATTGAGCACATGCCGCGGTCTTCCTCTGCTATATCAAACCCCTAGAAATTATGGAAAATATATATAACAATGATTGAAAGACCTCTTTAGCATCTTCCATGGAACCCGGAGCACCCAGAGCCAAAAACACAGCCTCTAGAGTCTTGAATCCAGTGACCCTCATCCTCCTACTCTTTCCCCAAACTTATGGTCTGGAACTCATTGTATCCTCTTGGAGAATCTGTTTCTCTCCCATAACCCAAGCCTCTGTGGGTGGATAAGAGCTTTGAAGAAAACTGCAGCGAGCTTTACGAGGACACTCAGGGAATCTTGGCATTGTCTAGGAAGAAAATTGGTGAAGTGGGAGTAGCCATGGAGAGAAAGTATCCCTAAGCATTTCAGGCAGGTGAGGAAAGGAGGAGCAAGGGCCCTGTGGCAGGAAGGAACATGACAGTGGCTCTGAGTACAGAGAGAGCAGGAAGGGTAGTGTGGGAAGAATACCCAGGAGTTGTTTCTTGCAGGACCTGTTAACCTCTATCCGTTGATTTTAAGCAAGGAGGAGAATTGGCAGATGTTTCCATGATTAAATTGGGTGTGTGAAAGCTCTCTCACTATTTAGGAAATGGATTGGTTGGGCGATGTGCAATTAGAGAGAAGGATGTGGTCATCCAGGCCAGAGGAAGTGAGCCTGGTAACTGTGGAGAGGCAGGGAAATGAATGAATTAGGAGGCATGTAGGAGGTAGGATCGGCTGGAAGGTGGGAAGGAAGGAAAGAATGTTTGGCAACTGTGGACAGAGAGGTCTGAGAGATGAATGGGAGAAGGCAGGGTGAGATCACAGAGTGCTTGCATGTCATGCTAAGAAGTTTGAACTTTATCCTATAGGCCACAGGGAGCCGTTAGAAGGTTTTTAGCCTGGGTGTGATTTGCATATTGGAAAGGTCACTCTGACAGGGTATAGAGGATAGAGAGGGAGAAAGGAGAGCCAGGGAGACCTGCTAGGAAAGTATTGTAATTGTCCAAGTGTGGAATGACAAGTGTCTGAATTAAGGCCATAGCGTAGGGGATGGAGAAAAGGGACTGGTGACATCAGCGTTATGAAGATGGGATTGCAGTGACGGGGAGAGAATTAAATGTGAGGGCAGCACCATGATGTTTGATGGGAACCTGGAGAAGGGGGTCTGAGGAGAAAGAAGGTTCATTCATTCGAAAAGTGATGGGTGAGACCCTGTGCTAGGTGCTAAGAATGTGCATTGAATAAGAAAGGTGCTGCTTGCACCCTGGAACTCATGGTCTGGTGGAGGAAACAGACTTTGATTAAAGAAACAAATACATTTGTTAATCAAGAATTGGAAGAAATTCTATGAAAGAAAGTAATGGGGACTATAATAAAGGGTAGTCAGGTGTGGAGGTCAGTGGCCTGTTCTGGATAAGGTGGTTGGAGAAAGCTCTCTGAAGCAATGACGTGTAGGTAGAAATCTGAAACATGAGAAGCATCCAGGGGAAGGACATTGCAGGTAGACAGAAGACCAAACACAGAGGCATGGAAGCTGGCAAATGCTTGGCTGGTTTGAGAAACTAGAAGAAGGTCATTATGGCTGCACAGGAGCAAGTGAAGGGGGCAGGGAGGGACAGGAGAGGGAGGCAAGTACTGGGTTACTCAAGACTGTATAGACCATTGCACCGATTTTGGATTTTGCTTTAAGTGCTACTAGATGCTATCAAACTGAATGAAGCAGCAAAGTTATATAAATTGCTATAGCTTTTAAGTTGTTCCCTCTGTCTGCTCACTTGGTGGAGAAAGGAGTTGAGCAGGACAGGAGAGGAAGCCAACATTTCAGAATGTATTTTATTGCAGTAGTGAGAGATATTGTGGCTTGCCCTTGGGTGGTCCCTGCAGGGCTGGAAAAAAGGATATGGACTTAGGAGAGATCTAAACATTATAACTAAAAGATCTTGGGATGGATAAATGGATGGATAGATGTGGATAATGGAGGAGAAGGAGCAATCAAGGATGATACCCTGTGTCTGGCCTGAGCAACTAAGTGAACGTAGTCCTTAGGGAAATAGAGATACTACAGGGAAGAACGTTGAAAGTTAAACATCTATTGAGTCTGATGGAGAATTTTCATGGGAGGGGTGGCGTGGGAATCCTGTGGAGGGGAGCTTAGTTAAGAGAACTCTACCGGAGGACCTAAGTTGATTATGAAGTAATATTTGTTAAAGAAATGAAACAATGAATGAATAAATCATTGGACAATAGTTATTAGTAAACTTGAAAATAGGAAATCATGCTCAGGGAATGGGCCTCAGCTATATTCTATCTATGGGGGGAAGAAAAAGTGAGCTACAGAGAACAAGTTCAGGAGGCATTTATTGCCGAGGGATTACCATATGGGTGAGAAGACAAGGGGAGCTGACTCCAACTTATCAGCAAAGATGTAGCAAACACAAATGTTGCCTTCTGAGTTGTAATCTGGACCAGTTTTTGACAATTTTCGTCTTTTGGGCCAGTCCTTCTTGGTCACTAGGCAACCACAGCCATTTCTGGAAACTTTCCATTATAGATTCAATGTCTTCCTGTCACAGTACAGGGAACAAGGCCTGGAGTTGGTATTCCAAGAGTATGCACATAGGGCGTATTCAAAGAACATCCGCCATTAAAAGACCAGTTCATCTAGAAGGTAAAGGGGAGACGTGGAATCCTCAGTAAAGGATTGAGTCTGTCTATTAGTAGCCATTTGACAAACCTCAAAGCAAGGGATAAAACCAATGGTGGCGCATGTGATGTATTTGGTTTCACTCATACGGTGTTCTGTCAGGCAACACAGACAGGATGTTGCTATGCTTAATTGCAAAAGTGTATTGTCTTGTACATGACCACCTTGAACTGCTAAGTTCACTGGACAGTTTTCAACAGGCATTTGTTTGAGACCCAATAAAAGATAATGACCATCATTAGCACCATCTTAGAGTTGATATTGACAAATCCATTCTGAGACAACCTGAATTTAGAAGCCATGGATGCAGTAGGGCAGAGTCCCTGGAAACCTGGCAGAAAAGCTGGCTTTCACTTTCTGGGATAGAAGCCTGCCCCCAAGGGTCTGGGGCAGTGGAACTGGGGTAGCACCGGAGGCAGCTGGATGTGATAAGGATTCGCCTACGCGCTGTTTGTATATTCCTTGTCAGGCCTGCTCAGTACTAAAGTCTAGGCTGGATCTGGGTAAAGAGAAAGAGGTTGAATAGTTGTGTGGATGTCAGCCATTGGGTCACCAAGAAGCGGACCTAGAGATAGAAGCTGGGATGCAAGATGTTTAGTAGAGAGTAACACCTGTGAAAGAAGAGACGGAAAGCAGGATTGGGCAGAGGTAGAAATCAAACTGCCATGTAGACTTGCCAAAGCCTTGGCAAAGCTGGCAGAGAGCTCTGGAGTGAGTATCATCCATCAGTGTGTTAGGTGTTGGACCAAAGTGGCCAAGTCTTTATTTTCTGACCTTGCCCAGTCCCCTGGATTCACGCTGCCGTGGGAAAGGGGCTTGTAGGACAAGGCAGCTTCCTGCAGCAGAGCAGATGCTGAAGAAGCTAACAGCAGGAAGCTCTCTGTTGACTGCAGTCTATGCAGCTGGACAGCTAGTCTTTCCTTGAAGAGGGATCCGGGTGGAGCACCTTCATGTTTATAGTAAACGTCAAACAAGTAGATGATTAAAGACTTCATATAAGCCCTAGTAAGATCTCCAAGGCAATGTCTTCATTTCTACAATGGGGTGTTGTGAAAATTATTTTTATAAATGTCTGTGAAAAATCACTGGCTGGTACTTGGTCCTGTTAGAGAAGTAACAGGTTCCGATTATTGAAATCCCCTTGCAGCCAGTGTCATGAAATGTAAAAATGAGCCCCAGTGCGAAGTCTAATATCAATCCTCCCCAATTCCTACCCAAACACCACAAAGCACTTCTCTTGTACGGAGAGTGCAACTAAATAAGGACGAGGATTTTGAGCTTCAGGAAGTTCTTGGGTACATGAAGGAGATGGAGAAAAGAGGGAAAGGGTGTGAGCCCTTCTTTTGTAGGTGGGTAAAATGCCGACCAAGAAAATGACTTAGTAGTCAGATAGTTTTTACCGCTGTGAGTGCTATGGTAGGTGACAGGGTCCTCCAGCACAAGTTTCAAGCTTATTCTTCTAGATGGCTAGAAGTCAGCTTTCTCCAGCTGGGGCAAAGGCTCAATAAAAGCCATCAGCCCCTTAGCTGTTTTCTTTGTACTCCTTGGTAATTTCTTCTCAAGGACCTTGTAGTTTGTATGGGCGAAGCCTATGTGGGGAGAAAGTTACCGGGAATACATCTCACATTTCATGTGGTCATGGTGAGTTACCCCATGTGACCCACTGGCCTTGATGCAGGTCGGATCTCGTACAGAATTGGCTTTGCAGCTGCTTCAAGCACTGTTGATTCAGCCTGATCCTTCTGCAAGGAAGGGTGTCTGGCATGAGGAGAGTTGGTGAAATGAGCAATGAGTGGGATTGTGTGGGTATGCTTATGGTGTTGATGGGAGGGAATGATTACTAGGAATGTGGGTGTTGTGTAATTGGAAACATTGCGGAGGAATAGTCACTAGTGTTTCTGGAGAAATGGACGAGCAGAAGATGGTCTTTGGAAATGCTGGGCACTTCCAGACTCTTATTGAAATAATCTATTTTTTTCCCCCGCCTTACATCCTTCAAGTACAGGGCACACTATTGCAATTATTTCTACTCTCCTGCTGTTGCAGAAAAATGATTGACATGAATGACATCTGAACAATGATTTTTTCTTAAAATTTTTTCCCAGTAAACATATTCAGAGCACTTATGAGCAAACTTCTCAAGCTGAAAAAAAATGGTTTTTTTGAGTTCAAGAATACTTGTGGGTTAGAGCAAACACAAACTTGAAAGCAAGGAGACAACAGAAGCAGAAGTGAGCCAAATGGTTTCTTTGGATATTGTTGTCACTGTTTGTGTAAATTCAATATTTATCCAATATTATAAGGACAGAAGTAAAACAAAATAGAAAATAATAGTTTCTACAAATGAGTGCAGTGTTAAAAAAAATGGCAAAACAAAAGAACTTAAAAAATGTTTGGATGCAGTGTTCTCAAAGTGCGCAGTCTAATCCGTGCATGCCATAGCAGGGGGATGCCATGAAAAACCCATGGCATGGGCTGCAAGTTTCCCTCAGTTGTGGTCTTGACACTTCCCTTTGGACCCAGTAAGAACACTCTAGAGTGGAAGTGAAGGGGTTAGGCTTGGTTTCTTGCCCAGCGTCGGGCCTTGCTCAGTATGCATGAGGCTCATAAGATTTCCTTGGCCTCCCATCTGTAAAGTGGGAGGGTTGGGCTGTAGAGATCATACATTTCTTTCAGAGATATCATATGTGATTCTGCAAGGCAGGGTGAGTCTTTGGGGATGTTTTGGAAAGAGACCAACAGAGGAGAAGGAAAGGGTTTTGGAACAGTGAAAACAGAACTTGGTGAGAACTTTATCTGTTTCTCATTCACTGAGTAACCAGTGTTCACTTCTCAGATCAAGTCCCTCATCTTTGAAATAAAACCACAACTACTTGAGGGGGTTGTTCATGTGATGCTACGTAGAAAGCAGATGGCACAGTGCCTGGCACCAAACAGCCATTCTGGAAAGGACAGAGGCTGCACTGTTTTTCCACTGTTCCTGCAGCTTCACATGCCCCAAATAACATAGGCCTCTCTCTCCCCCTCACTTCCTCCCCTTCTTCCTGTCCCTCTGTCTCTCTCTCTCCCCTCTCTCATTCTAGATTCTCGTGCTTTCTAACTGATTCCTCTTCCATTTTAAAAACCTACCTGTCCATTTCTTCTCATGTGATAAATTGTTTTTGTGGAAGCTGAGAATCATATATGTTGGCAAAAGGGGTCGTCCTTCTCAGACATTATCTCAAGTTAAGATGGATCTGATAGGAAGAGAGGTGGGCAGAGTAACAGCTATGTAAGAGATAGATGAGATCTTTGGAAATTGACAATAACCCAAAGAGAGAACGACATTCCAGACACTAGCATATCTGTGGCAGGAATCTGAAGGAAGAGGAAGTCTCCCTTCCTTCTTCAGACACAGAGCATTGGCGATCCCCCATTCTGCTTTTGCATCGTATGGTCTTCCTCCAATACACCAGAGATCAGCCAAGGACAAAAAGGCAGAGGGGTGCATTCCAGAAGGTACATATATATTTAGGATAACTTAATTCAGGATAGTCTAACAACCTATTTCTTACTTGGGACAGCTGAAGCCTTTTACTACAACCTCAGGTCAACAGGGTGCTTACCTTTGCAGGGGCACCTAGAGGTTTAGAGTGAGTCTGTCTGCCACTGGCCTGGAAGCAGATGTGTGGGCTTATCTCAGTCTTTTTCTAAAGTTTTCCTTTTTTTTTTTTTCCGGCCAAACCCTGCAGTTGGACTTCTGAATGTGTTCCCTGGTCAGCATTCCATTTCCCTTCTGAATTTCTTGACACCAAGCCCACTTAACCATCCCCTGACCCTCTGCCTGGTTCTTTACAACCTCCTTCTTAGACAATCTATCTATACAAGTTTGTTTCTACCTGATACCAGCAAAGAAGACCCTGGCGTCATGGATCTGTCTCTGGGTCTCTGAGCTGTTTCCCAGCTAACATTAGTGATGTGCATCCACCTAGGTCCATACCATTTTTCCTCCTTTTTAGATTTGCCTTTTCTTTTGGTTTACACCAGTCTGAACAAAGCCTGAGTTTGTTATGCTTTTTTACTTAATACATAGTAAACTATTGGCTTCGTCCCTCTGCGAAAGAAGGTTCTTCAGTATTGCAGAGACGCAGTCTGTTGTGACGGAGATGATGCGGGACTAAGAAGTCTGGATTTCAATCCTAATATCAATATTTATAAAGAATATGATTTATATCCCTTCATATAACACAGGTACATATAAGGTTAGCCACATCCTTACCTATGCTGTATATTAATAATTTCACTTTTTCTAGTTTCATGTTTCCTCGTTGAAGGCCATCAAAGCTGAGTATTTTTAATATTTCTCTTAAAATAGCATGACTTATTAGAGTGATTTCTCTGTTCAAACTCTTTCTCTTACCTGGTGGGTCTAACATTGAGACTGAGATCAGCTTCTCATGATGGAGTCATTGTACCTGGTGTTTAAAATGGGAGCCATTGTACCTAAAGCTTATTTCGAGTTCTGAGAACTTATGATCAGAACAAGGTTAAATGAACACACTATGGAAGTGTTTCCTTCCTCATGAACTTTGACCTTATGTCAGGGAGGAGATTACAACATATATGGAGGTGTTTTTTCTCTTAAATAGAAAAATTTGTCACCAACCTGAAAAGCATGACCTTCCACCCCTCACTCACACAGGTTAAACAATTTCAGGACTTTCCATAACAAGCGGGGCTCATGTATCACACAATGTCAAGATCCTGAGGTCCCCTGATCACTTTCTTTTACATCATCATCAATCATTTTATGTTTTAATGCATTTGCTGATGAAATAAGTGATTACTTGGCTCAATATTTCTTTTGACTTATATAAACATTTCATTACTTGCTCTTAGTTTGTGGGTTTCGCAATTTAGTTTGTGTGTTTGTGTGTGGGATGATTCTTGGCGTAGATTGATTGAGGGATAATTCAATACTTTGTATTAAGAATATATAATAAAGAACATAGTGTTTGGAGTTCAAACCCCATATTTGTATTTTACCAGTTGTGCAACTTGGAGCAAGTAGAAAACTCTTCTGGTCAATTTTTTCATCTGTAATTTACAGAGATTGATATCTGCCTCACAAATTCCTTGTGAGGATCGAATGAGCTAATACATACAAAATGCCTAGCACAATGTCTAGCATGTGTTCAATAAATATGCTATTTTCTTATTTCCTTTTTTTTTTTTTTTGAGTAAGTGCATTTTGAGTGAATTTTTGTGAGTGGTTTACTCCAATTGTGTTGCTCCAAAATTCATTTCAGAGGAGGTTACTACTCTCAAACCAGGTAGAAGACTCATCAGACCATGGACTCACATGTAGGGCTGTTGTAGGGCTGTTTATAGGAAGACCACTGTATTGGCTAATTGGATGTCTTCTGGGTATTTAACCACGTGTAATGTACACATTGTTTTGTTTTGTTCTCATACCATTGACCTATGGAGTTCTTAAACCTGAGAACAGACTATATTCTATAGGTGAATAATAGAATAGCCTTTATTTAAAAACAGTTTTTCTTGTTTTTAAACTAGGCAATTTTTATTTTTAAAGAATAATTCTTATTTAGTGTAAATACCCTTTTTAGAGTTATTTAGGTATAGATCTTTGCCATAGTCATGCCTGTGCGCAAATAAAAAGGGAAATGGTTGCCCAATAAATTGTTTAAGGTGTTCTTAAAACATTTTATACTTGAGTCTGAGTCTTGTGAATCACTCTCTGGCTCAGACTCTGTTGCTCAGGTTTTTCTCATACAATATTGTCTTCTAGGCTTTCAAGTATATCGGTTATATTGGTGAAGAAACATTTCTTAAAGAGGGATCAACTCTTGTCCTGGGGATTTTCCCCCAGGCCACGGACACACATTCTGAACATGTGGATGGTCATGTGTGGGCGATAGAAGTGCGTATGTCCATCAGCTGCCTGGCTTCTCTGCACCCTTGAGTTCAGAGGGTTGAAATATGAAATAAACACAGCCACAGTTGGTCTTAGGGCCCATCCGATGCAGTCATGATCAGTAACGGTGTGTTGGTGGAAGGCTGATGAGGCTTCCGTTTTGAAGCCCACACTGCAGATTCCCCCATAGGACATCAGAATCAGGGCGCTGATTGAATGCATTCACAGCATCCTAGGTGTACCTTAGTGATGGGAAGGCTCGGGGAGATCCTGGGCTTGTGCTTCTTTGCGGATCTTGCATGGACTCCAGCCCCTGCTGGGGCAGTCCCCAGCACCGGCAAACTCTATTCTCACACAGACTGCGCTCTGACGCCTCCTGGTTGCTAGCTTGGAACACTTGGCCTCTGGAGAGGGTGAGGGAGAACAAAATACTTATTTTAATAGCTACTTTCTAGAATGCAGGCCCAAGGCGCATAGGGGATATTTACCAATGAAGCTGGACCTTCCACTGAGGACTCTTTTGACATGGGAAAATCCCCTGGAAGAGACATCAAATGAAGCCTGCAAATGTCCCTTAGCTTTGGTCCAATGGACCTCCAGAATAGCAGGCACCACAGATGTCAGTGAACACAGAAAACGCCTTCAGATATTTTTAACAAAAGTAATGGCAAAGGTGGGCATCTCCTGCATATTTTCTCCTTTTTTAGTACATTCACAGTGCCATTCAGTAAGGCACTTAGTATGTATTACCTATATCCTGTCACACATGCAGCAACAGGACCGATCAAGTTTGTCAGAATTCACTGGGGTAGGCTTATGCTAACTAGGGTGGGATTTTCCTAATGAAAGGGGGAGATCCTAGCTGTGAAGCCAACTACCCCTGGGGACACCAGATCCTGTAGAGAAGCTTAATGGGTATGTCCCCTTGGGCTCTACCAATAATAATGACAATAAAAACAACAAGGTGGCCCACTCAGTGCCAAGCAATGCTAATTGCTGTGTATTGTTAACTTACTTACTCTTCTTAACAAATTTTGGGGGATGGGAATGGCTGAAGATCACACCCAGCTCCCTCTCAACCAATCTACTGAAGATAACTCAGTTCTATACCACGGATGGTTTTTCGATCCACTTTTAAAAATGTAAAATCAATAAAACAGCAATGCATAATGACAGTAGATAAAACATTTCCTCATAATGTCTTAAATGTCTTAGCCCTAAATTAACTGTCTTCATCTTTGCAAATTCTTTCCTGGTCCTATCTACTTGCCTCTCTATTTGAAATCAGGAGATGGATATTCTGACTTTTTTCCCCCTTTTAACATCATATTGTAAGCATGCTTTCATATTTCTTGTTTTCAATGAAAATTTTGGATCAAAAGTCCCCAGATGCTTTCTAAACATTGAGTTGGTCTCTAATTCTCCTTGTTATATTCGTTTCCAGACTCTGGAATCACAGGGGGCACATTCTTCAAAGGTGGTCCTGATAGGAAGTCCAGAGAAGCCAGACCTGACTCCCTGAGCCCCACCCTAGCCTCGGGGTCTCTTGCCCTGAATAGGACCAACTCTAATGACAGAGGGCGCCCTGAAGGGAGAGTTTGAAGGTTATGTTTAATTTTAGTCTTCAAAGTGGTGACTTACCAAAAGACCTTCATTGGTCTTGCTTGAGAAGAGGATACCTGATATAAATTCAAATGTTTCTTGCCCAAGCTTGTGATTGTTTTCTGAATTATTATTGAACATTTTCACTAAGAACATTGAATCATGAAATTTCAAGTCGCACAGCCTGTTGCATCTCTAATTATAAATAAATGATTTCAGCTTCTGCCCCTCTTGGGACGCTGGTTCTATAGATTAGTCTGCACCCTGATGAGCACCCTGATCCAGGCTCCCATGTTTGCTTGTCTTAGAGAAACCACTGGACTTCATACTTCAGGAAAAGGCATCAGCCTCCATGGGGACAAGCCCCTCCCCCCATTTTATGTCCTTTGCCACCTCATCCCATAGCCTCGCAAGTAGCCTGAGCAGAAAGGGAATGTTCCCACAGCTTAGTGGAAATCTTCTCTGGAACTCTCTCCATCAGATAACAAATGCTAAGCCATCTCAATCATTAGCAGCTCCTGGCAAAATTCCATCTTCTGTTGGTGAAATTTTGAGCATGTTTCACTCTGTCTCAACAGAGTCCCTTACCCCATACTGATTCCTCAGACATAACACAAGATCAAAGGGAACTAATATTTTGCTTTGATAAATATTTTTTCTTTCTTTTAAAAAATTCTAGAGTGGTATTACGTACTTTAGTAGTTAAAATCTGTGGAAGGAGCCACTCTGAGGCATTGGTTTAAAGGCCAACAACTAAAAACAACAACAACAACAACAACAACAACAACAACAACGTTTTCCTGGAAATGTGTTGTGTGGAGGATGTTTCAGGACAGGTCACTCAGGTCATGTACCAATACATCTTTGTTTTTCTCTCTCGTCCTTTCATGACTGAGAACATGTGACTCTTCCTCCACCCGCTGTAGAGAAGTCACTTCTTGATAATGACCGGCCCTCAGCAGGTTTAGGATCACACTGGTAACATCCAAGAACAGATGTGGGAAGTCAAATTAACACACAGGGTCTGGGGCATCCAGAAAGGCAGCCAGGCTACTGGCAGAGGTATAATAAGTACAGCGGAGTGTACCTGGAATCCCAAACTGTCCATCAGGATTAGAGGCCAGGCAGTAGGTGACCACCATCTCTCAGGAGGCTGATGTCAAGGTCAGAGCAGGAAGAGAGAGGTTCAAGAGGGACTTGACCTGGAATCAAGTTCAAATGGTAACCCATGGTCTCAATAGCTTTGGAATTTGATTTGTCCCAGACTTAGAGGCAAAAATGAACCATATGCTACAACTGGATATCCCACTCCCAGGGTTAGAAGATGTTGGCTCACAAACCTGGGGACTACACCTCTGGATTCGCACAGGCCATGTGCCCCAGTCAGTCCCTGTCCAAATGGGTTCCATTTATGATCAAGAGTCAGTGTGTGTGTATGCATGTGTATGGCAGGGGGTCTGCTTTAACTTGTCCTAGTGCTTGTTAAGCCATATGGGTGCTTGTAAGTTGAACAGCCATAGATGAGGGACAACTGGATCTTTTGTGACAGAAACTGGCATTCTTGGAAGCAAGAAGCAGATCTTAGTTAAGGCCAGATCAGACAGCCAAAATGGCAATTGAAAGGTGGTCATATTGAGATGAAGGGCAGAGAATTAAGTTGTGAGCCACCAGCCTGGAATTGTGGCTTTGGGTTCTGAGATCTAGAGACGAAGGCCAAGTCAAGAGAAGAGCTGATGGGAAATAAGTGAATTCAGAGCTGAGCAGGAGCACAGAATTGTTTAAGGGCCCAAATGGAGAAGAGAAAAAGCAGCAAGGAGAATGCTCGGGCCCAGGTTTAGCCATTCCTACTGTTGCAGCCTGATGGACCATGGTTCCTGCCCCAGCACATCTGGTGGAAGTCAAAGAACTATTACGCATTTACCCCAAGAACAAAGACCACTTTAGCCTTATCGAATGATCACCCTCCATCCCACAGCCATAAACAGGGCTAAGTTACAGATGAGCCAACTGGTCTTGGTTCCTACCTGCTTCTCCTGGTCATTTAGTGACAACACGTACTTATACACCAACACAGATATAGATAAACCCCCAAGAGATTAATGTCTTCACCACCTGCCTTGTTCAGCCAGGGCTTGTGTTTGGGAGATTCTGCTTGGTAACCATCTCAGTCCTTTGGCCAATTATGAAATTGTCACATTTATTCCCATGACATTTTTGTTTTTGACTTAACATTGAGCTTTAATGTCGAAAATCCCTGGGACATAAGCATACCTCTACACACACACACACACACACACGTGCAGCTGCACCTGTGGTTTGGATGGACCTGCATTAGAACTGAAGACAGAGGATGATGGAAGGGGAGGAAGTGATAGCAAGGTTAACACACGAGAAAACCAGAGCTCACTCATGCTGTGAGCCCGGGCACTTATTTTAGAAACTGTGAAAGATTTTCTAGAGATTTACCGCAAGAAATCGGTCCTGAGGCAGAGAGAGTTCAGAAATGCTTTCTATCATGCCTTATGTAACTCCGGAAAAAAAAAAAATATTATTCCCCTGAATTGGGGGTGAGACAAGAGATGGATTTGTATGGTGACTAACTGCCTAAAGACTTCAAGCATTGCTGCCTGCCCCTCTCTTTGAAGAACAGGAAATAATAAATCAGAAGATTGGGGATTTACTTCCATTTCAAGGTGCCAATAGCCAAGCAAGTGAGCTGGCTCCATGCCTAAGCTTTTTCATGTGGGAGGCAGAGCCAGAGAGAGAGAGAGAGAGAGAGAGGGGCCTCCGTGCTTCGTGTAGCGTTGAGAGCTATGAAGTCTGGTGATGCAAAATAAAAGGAGATATTCCTCACTGAAGTCACTTGTTTTGTGAAGATCAGTGGACTGGTGAGAAAAGCAGAAAATTAGAGCCTCACATCTCCAGGCCTATTAGGTGATTCCCTCTTGAAATCAGAATGACATGTTTTTTAGATTACCTGGGTATCTGGGGAAACATCTCTCGTGTTAACCTGGATATTACCACAACAGGCAGTAATGTGAGGACACTCGGGAGGGGCTCCTTGGGGTGTTCTCTGGTATGGAATTCCAACAGCTTTTGCATTCCATTAGTTTGTAAGTGAAATCCCATATTTCCTCCATTCGAAATCCATCCCCAGCCCTCCCTCCCCACCTGCAACCCCTTGCTGGGTCTGTCCCTTGTACTCAGAGCAATAACGTTGGCCCCTCTTAAGACAAGTGCTATTGGTTGAACACCAATGGATAATTAAGACGTGTAGGTCAGGAGCCTCAATTAGTGAAATGCCCTGACCAAGCTCTCAGAGGCTTAGCAGAAAGGAATCTTTCTGTGTTTATAGGCCAAAGTCCACCCTCTCCCCAGGGGGCTATCCTGTCCCATTCCCAGGGTCACATATTTGTGGGGGCAGGGGTGTGGGCAGAATCATGTAAGTGAATAAGGCAGTCACCCTTCCTCTGGAGGCAGGAAAGTGTGGTGTGGCTGCTAAGTTGAAAGGCCTGGTTTTATGACTGCCAATCTGGAGTGATTTTGAGCCAAAGCTCTCTGGTCTAAGACGCCCAATTACTACATCCTTGGGCCCTTTCATGGAGCTGCTTGCTCCTCTGCACATCATTTTTCTTGGGGTTTCTAGAAGCCCTTGCTTAACTCTGGGATGTGTCCAGTCCTGACTCCCATTTGCGTCCTCAGCTGCTGTTCTGTTCCCCACAATTGCCTTTCAGTCTTGATGTTTCACAACTGGCTTTCTCCAGGCCAGCTGGATTTTCCTCTTCAGTGGGTGGGACTCGGCTGTGGCCACTTTTCTCTTAGCTTTGCACATCTGCTCTGTCTTAACCCACTTGCAGATCTGGGCAAGAGAAGCTTCCCCTGACAGCTCCTGCCCAGGACCCACATCAGCAGGGCTAGACACTTGACCTTCCCTCTTGGAAAACAGTGGTTAAAAAGTTCAAGCTGGAAAGTCAAATCTCTTAGGCCAAATTCACCACTTACTGACTTGTGAGCTTTGGAAAGTCTTCTAACCAGTGCCCTGAACCAGCATTGCCTCACACCAGACTGGAGCCTGGAAAATCAATACTGATCCTGTCTTTTTAAAAATGGTGAGGTTTTGCTCATTGTGAATTTTTTTGCATTATTTCTGATTTTTAAAAATCCTGACAACTTAGGGGTTTTTTTTGGGGGGTCCCCTTTAATTTCACACCCAAGGCAAGTGCCTCAGTAGCTCCACCTCGTTCTGGCGCTGCACTGAATATCGGTTTCTTCGTCTATCAAGTGGGGATCTTTATAGTGTCTACCTGGTTTTTAAATATTTTTTAGTAATTGCGGCTTTTGCAAAAGTAATTACAGTTGACCCTTGAGCAACATAGGTTTGAACTGTGTGGACACCCTTACATGTGAATTTTTTTTTCAATAAACACAGTATAGTCCTTTACATGGATTTTCCTTATGATTTCTTAAATAACATTTTCTTCTCTCCAGCTCGCTTTACTGTAAGAATACAGTATATAATACATAGAACACACAATATATGTGTTAACTGACTGTGTCATTGGGAGGCTTGTGGGCAATAGCAGGCCATTAGTAGTTAAGTTTTGGGGGGAGTCAGAAGTTAATATGTGGATTTTTGACTGCACTGGCGGGGGTTGGTGCTTCTCACCCCCGTGTTGTTCAAGGGTCAACTGTAATGGAAATTGTATGCACAAAGTGTTAGCAAAGTACTTGACCCATGGTAAGTGCTCAAAAAAGAAAAAAAGTGATTGTCACGATTGTGTAGTACCTTGGTTTATAATTATTTGTTAATACGTTATAGTTTCTCAGAATGTTACTCAAAAAGGTTACCGTCAATTCCTTGAGGGAAGATTTGTGGTTGCTACCTTTGCATTTTTCTGCAGTGATGTAGTGTTTTACCCCCTCGAGTTTCTCCACCAAAGCTGTCGTCTGTTAATTAGGGAATTTTGGAGCAGATTATACATCATATCTATTCTTTCCACTGGTCCCTAGAAATCCATCTGTGATCTTCAGCATCTCAGGCTGACAACAACTTATGTGTATATCATTGTTCCCTGTTCTAGAACTTTTCCTTGCATGAGACCTACTGTCAGTAGCCTCTGTTTCTTCTCCCTGACTCTCTGTTTCATCACCACCACACGTACATGGTGACCTCTGCGTCTGGGAAGGAGTTCCAGCTCCAAGATTCTGCAACCCACTGTGCTGGCAGCATTCCACAGGCTCGTCTTGGGAAATGATAATTGATTACTCAGGAGGGAAAACTCCATCTCCACACCAGCTGGCAGGCAGACCCTGCTATAGAGCCCCCGAATTAGTCTCCGGCAAGATCCTCAGCAGAGACAGCATAAGTGTGAACAAGGCTGACATTATCTTAAAGTCCAAAATGTCCCTATATATGTGTTCTTCCTTAAATGCCCTCAAGTTTGGTATTAATAGAGTCTCAGGATAGTGCATTTTCCAGTGGCTACCCCAGGGTGCCCCAACAGTATATATTTTTTGAATAGGCAGCGTGTTTTTTCCTTCCAAAACCACTTGAACAAATAAGCCAGGTAGCAACAACCCAGGAATGCGGCAACCTCAGGCTGATAGCAGAAAAGAAAGAAGAGTCAGCTTCGAGAAGCAGTGAGGTGGACGTGAACATTAGTATCCTGGGATATACGGACACCTTTGTCCTCCGAGCTGGGTGGACTGTTACCTGATGGGTCCCTTAAGGTTGCCATCCCAATTTCCCGGATATGAAAAGTAAAACGAAAATGTCGATTATTTGTCTGAACCCTTCAAGTGAAAATAAGTATGAAATTTTAAACATGAATGTGAATTCTGTTTCAAGAAGTGCTTTCTGGATGCCAAAAACACATGTTGGTGCTTTCGTTGGATAAAATTCTTGGGAGTCCTTCTTCCATCTATCTGTGCTGCACACTCACCCCTATGAACTCATGTCTGGATACTGTCACATACAGAAAGTCGTGAGATGCTAAGGGCTCACCCTGCAGGTGACATTAACAGTAGAAAATGAAGGATAAGACAAAGAACGAAATAAGAGCCTTCTCAACAAAGCTCTCATTTATGAATACCATGAATTCTTTAAAACTCAAAGTAATAAACTTTACCCAGAGTATATAATGTTTTGGTATTTATTATATATTTGTGATTGTGTCCATTTTTAATAAAGTCACACTGTCAATAAAGCTGATATTCCCAGCTTTGTTGACCTTATCTTCAAAGCAGTAGCACAAAGAAGAATTCACCTTCAGGTGCCTTATAAATAGATGTGCGTTCTCTCTCCTTGGTCATGATTACTGTCAAGGTTGCGTGTGGTTTCTATTTTGGGCCCTAATGGCAGAAAAGCCGCTTCTGCAGCCAAGAAGCAGCGTTGTAGGATGCCAATAAATTCTGGGGAAAATTACATTTTAAAAAGGAAAACTTTGACATACATCTGGCAATAGAATGATCCTGAACATATGGCAACCTGGTAGGTAGGAAGCCATTGGAACATGGTAAGGAGAGCTGAGCACTGCCCCCATCCTGTTCTGGGGTGCATTTGGGAAAGGTCCTGTGGTGAGGACCACATCTCTTCCAACCTGATGTGGCACATTCACTGGGGAGGGGAGCTGGATGTAAACTCGCATTTGCCCGTATGACCTTCTCCTGGCAATCTCTGATCGCCTCCTAAGAGCTATTCTTAGTGGTGCCAGTGGGCAAGAACTAGACTCTGCATGTCGTCATGCCTCGGCTGATAAATAAGACACTGGGAGACTACAGAATCCCAGGGTCTCAACACCGTGGGATCCTTGTGTGGGGAGATGACAGGTGCCCAAAGTCCAAGTTCTGCTGGTGGAGGAGGCATGCGTCTGTGCTGTCCAGTTTCTTCTCAAACCTTAACAGGGAGCACAGCATCCCTTAAGGAAGTCCATCATTTGATGCATCACTCTTGTAAGGGACAGGGAAAAGCCAGGCTTTCATCAGAGGAAGGAAGAAAGATGCAGCCACCTTCACTGCGAATTCTTGAGTTTGTGCCCAGGACCCTCAGAGCCGTCCTCCCCTGCTGGATCTCACCCCTCCAGCCGAGCGGCTTTGCCCTCCTTTGGGTCTTCTGAATCCAGCTATCAGGGCCGCATCACACACTGCAACGCCAGAACTACAGTGCCCCCAGCCCCTTTCTACCGAAGGGGACATGAAGGCTTCAAGAGCACGCAGGTGGTAAGCATTACATCCAAACACAAGATTCACGTGCCTCCAAAACTGCTGTTGCTGCTATATAGCACACCGATAGTCTCAAAAATGCTCCCTTCTTTTCTACCCTGTGGATCACAGGTGAAATTGTAAAGACGGGTTACTTCATACCTCTCATCCTCAAACTAGCTCTGGATGGAGCAGAAACTCAGGGTATGGTCCTTTGTTCTCATCTGATTAGGTAATTGGGCACAATGTGTAACTGTGCTCACGGCCGGGCATCCCCTCTTACCGCATGTATTCACAGATGCTCATGACTGGACTCTCACCGCATGTCCTCGTGGCCTTAGAGCGCACACACATTCCTCCCCCACCTCTGTCTATGGGCACTCACTCTCCTACTTAGAGCCAGATTCTACTCACACATCTCCTGTAGAGCAGTGGTTGCTAACCTTCCTGTTCGTAACTGTGACCAAGGGACTTGTTAAAATATAGATTTAGCAAATCAAGGGTAGTTCCAGAAATCTGTATTTTTAAAAACAAGCATTCGGACAACTCTGATTTAAGGTATCTGTGCACCATTCCTTGGGAAACGGCATCTTGGAGGTGAGATTCTTTGAGTTAAGAGATGTCTCACACATTTTTATCTGCCCGGCACAAGTCACAAGGCTGGGTCCAAGGCAGATAGTATGTGGAGTGCATTGAATGAATGACTCCATCACTCACCTTCTCATTCACTCAGAGACATTATTTCAAGAGAGGCAAGAGGTCAAATTTTTTGGAGGTACTAAAGTCCCACTTGACTCTCTGGGGTCCAGTTGTGTGGACTACTCTTTGTGAAGGCATTTTGAAAATCCATGAGAATCCTTTTTTTAAAAATCTGTCCCCTCTTTTGAGCAGCTCCTATTCCTAAAGAGCCTGCCTCGTGTTACTTCTACAGTATCTGGAGGTTTTCCTTTCTTCTCTATGATGCTCACACCGGGTTAAGGACACGAGGAGATCAAAGACACTGAGGGAAATTGTTTCTGCCACACCACCTCCTGAAGCAGAAGGGCTCTCTGCTGTTCTTTCCTTTTCCCCCAAGTCTCCATGTCTTTCCATCACTGACAATGACCCGTGCTTATTTTTGCTGGTTTATATCAGTTCCAACACACGTTTTGTAATCAGCAGTGCGTTGCTCCAGCCGACCTCAGATGCTGTTTTGTTCCCACCTAGGAGTGGAATCCTCAGTAGCCTTCTCCTTGAGGCTGTGTCATCCACGTGGCCCCAGAAGCATCTCAGAAAATCTTGAGGTGCACCACTAATGACCTATGGCCAGTCAGACATTCTGAGAACAAGCGAAGCTAAATGAAATGCCATCCTGTACTTATAAAGGATTTTGTAAAACCCTTTGCTGAACTTCTGATTCCCTATGTTTGTGGCATTTTCCTGGTCTGCCATCTGGCAGCAGCACCAAAAAAAGGAATGTGGTTATTGGGGTATCAAAGGATGGCATCGTCGCAGTGACTTCATGCTGGTTCCTCATTTACCAAGTGCTTACAAGGTTTCCTCTAGCTTGCCCCCTGTCAAGTTTTTTCTGATAAGCTATAGTAGGCATCTGGTCCATGGGTGAGTGTCCGCTTTTTCTCTTTTCTTTTCTTTTCTTTTCTCTTCTTTTCTTTTCTTTTCTTTTCTTTCTTTTTTCTTTTTTTTTTTTAGTAAATTCAGATTCCATTTGCTTGTCCTCAGCCCTCTGAAGTCCTCCTGTTCTCCACTGGAGATGATCACCTTCCTGACTCCCCGAATGAATGGTGGCATTTAGGATGGAGTATATTTTGTGAGCAAATCAATATTTTGCTACCCTGCATAGATTTTCAAATCTCATTATGAACAGCCACATGTGAGCTGGGAAGCCCCCAGGTGACAAGGTGCCTGGGTGTATCTCTAAGCCAGCACATTGTCTCTTCTTGGTCGATAGCCACATCACCTATTCTGGAAGCTGTCCCTAGAACAAGAGGGAAACAGCAGTGGGAAACAGTATGGTGTTTGCTGATAAAGCCCAGGGAAACATCAGACTGATTTAGAGAGTGGGCAGAGAGCTTTGCCTATGCATTTTGTTGTGTTTTAAGAAATATATCTCTATCTATAGGCATTCATCCTTTCTTGGATGATAATAAGACCTCCATTAGTCTAATTTCTAAGCAATATAGGGAATTACCCTAACAGAACGGAAGGAGAAGGAAATGGGCATATTGGAAAGGATAAAAGTGATAGAAGTGGATATTTGGAATTAAAAGTGGACATTTGGCCCGGAATATAATTTAAGTCAAAAGAGCTAGTAGCCTAGCGTAAATATTGTATGACTCTATTAGTGCAAGCAAAATGTGTTTCTAGCAAACACATCCAGCAAGTTTCTGTGCATACGCTTAAGACATTTCTAGAAGGACACAGAAGAAAATAATAATTAGGGTTATTTTTGGTGAGAGAGACCGAGGATAGAAGAGGGCTTTTAAATTTTATTTTATACAAATTGCTGCCTTTTGAAGTTTTTACCTTAGAAAAACAGAAACTAGTCATCTACCCCCACATGTTTACTTTATGGACTAAATTGAAAAACAAATGACAACTGTTGCACTTAAGAAAAGTAAAACCCTCAGGGAAATTTCCCTGAGCAGATGCTTCCTGGGGTATACTTGCTTTTCACTGTGAAGGTTCTGGAAGTCCAGAGGGGCTTGTGTGTCTCCCAAACCTACTGTTCTGGAAGGAGGCCTGGGCCACTCTAGGGTTGGCCTTCTTATGCTGACTTCCAAATCCACAAGGTTCAACCAAGTTCGTTTTCTACATGGAGTTAGCATGCAGGTCCAACCACAGTCTGGACAGAGGGATGGTGCTTGGTTTTCCCAAACATGAGTTACTTTCCCTCCTGGGCATGGAGGAAATTGGGAAGTATGTTTTCAACCACAGGGTTTTGAGCCTCAGGCAAGGCTTCCAATGGATTAGAGTTAAGGTTAACTCAGTGGTTGGTATTCCTCCTTTCCATTCATCTTCCAGCCTGGCATCTTGATCAGAAGGAAGATGTGGGAAACTCTGAGGGCAGTGAACCCTAAACTTTACTTTAGGAGGAGAACAACTACCAATGAAGCATTTTAAATGTTCATTCCCAGGACCCACCTCCAGAAGGCATGGTTCAGCAAGTCTGGGGCAAGGCCCAGGAATCTGCACTTGTAACAAGCTTCCCAGGTGGTTTGAATGCAAGAGAATAACGGAGGCACATATAGATAGACCCACTTACAGGACTACGGAGAAACAGAATGCTCCAAAGTGAGGAATGACTGATGCTAGATGCGTTTGCAAAACTAGGAGAAACAGGAAAAACTGGAGGATGATAGTAACAATAACAGGAAACATTTAGCACTTACTGCGTGGAAAACACTGTTCTAAGTGCTACACATGTGTTTAGTCATTAAACCCCCAGCATCCCCAGGAAGCCTTTATTCCCTTTCTGCAGATGGAGAAACAAAGGCACCGAGAGTTGAAATAACTTGTCCAGGGTCACCTGGCTATAAACTAACAAATGTAGACCACATTCCTGGGTGGTCTGTCTCCAGAATGCATGCTCCCACCCAGCACTCGGAGAGGGGGGTTGGCAAACTACATCCACCCACTCAGTCCAGCCTCCTGCCTCCTTTTGTTAGGCTGGGTGGTGGCCCTTTGGTAAGAACAGCTATTCCAAGAATTGAAGACATTCACTCTTGGTCCACAAAGCCTAAAACATGTGTTATCTGGCCCTTTACAGAGAAAGTTTGCAGAGAGAATAAATGTAAGGCTCTTGTTTCTCTGAGAAGTATCATAGACTAAATCCCAAATTGCTTCACTTGTGGGGCTGTGCCAGAATGCATGGACCCAAAAGGCAGTTCTTCTCCATCACCACCCCCTGGCACTCGCACCGCATAACCAAGGCTGCCAAATGTGATGCAGGAGCCTTGGATGACCTCATATTTGTCATTTAGGACCACTAATAACTAACTAATGTAACTAACGATGTACTTTGGCTGGTGAAATTAAATTCCTTGAGACTGATAACATGCAACTGGGGCATAGTGAAGAATTCCTCACATAAGGAAAAGAGGCAAAATAGGTTCCTGACCCTCATTTCAATCCTATGTATTCTGTTGAAGTTATTGCAACAATGCCATTGATTCTGTAGTATCAGTAAGAGTCATTGACCTGCCAAAGGAACGGAGGCTAAGAAAGATCTATTAACTTCTTAAGAGTCACACAGCTACCTGCTAACGTGTGGTCCAGGGTGAGCGTCAGGCAGTCAGATTCCAGAAGCTGATGGCTTCAACTGCAATACAGTATAGCCTCCCCTAAAAGTCCCCGAGAGCTGGTTACCATTCCTTTCTCCATCAAGAAACTGGTGGTCAGAACACCTGAAACAGTTGAGCAAGTTCATGTACCTCGTTAGCCCATTGGAGTGCAGATTTGACCAAGTCAAAATTTCAGGCACTTTCCAATGTGTCACTGGATCATGAGATGACCCTCCACGGGCAGCTCTGGTGTAGTGACCAAAACCAAGCTCCGATGTCTGAGATGTGCTGCATGCCCTTGGGTGGGGGTGGGTGGATCGCAGAGCATCTTAAGGAGGTCCTTCGGGCTCCATTCTTAAGAGAGGAACTTTGGGCAGCCTCACTGCTCTGCCTTTCCCTATAGCACAGAGCTGGCATTAAAGGGTCCTGCAGTTCTCCTGCTCGCCAGCCATGTGACCTGCCTAAGGGACTTAATATCTCTGCCTCTCAATTTCCCCACCTGTGAAATGGCAGTCATAATAACACCTATCTTACAGAGTTGTTGAAAACATTTAACAAGATAATTCACATGCAGTGCTTGGCAGTTCGTAGCATATAGTAGGTGCTCAAAAAATAGCAACTCTTACTATAATTAAGTAGGAGGGCCTGAGGCTGCTATTAGATTAGATGGTATAAGGACATAATAAAATACAATTCAGTGAGTGTATATGATGTGCCAGGCACTCCGTTAGGCTTTTAGATCACGATCCTTTTTAATTTTTGCAGTGATCTCTTATTATTCCCATCCTATCAATGAGAGAACAAAGCATGCCAAGAGAGTTAAGTTCCTTGCTCTAAGTCACAGAGAGATGTTGGGATCTGACCCTATGTGGGTCTGTTTAATTCCAGAGTTTACATTCTTACCCACAATGCTGTGCCAACTCCCCCAAATTCCTACCTTTTTCTAGAGTATAAAAACGTAGAGCTGAGGCTCCTAAAACAAGTTCTCCTATCTGGGGAAGTTGTGAGATTTATGCTAAACTTTATTAGACTTTTATATTAAGAAGAAGCTGTGTTCAGTGAAAGCCTATTTGTTAAAAATGAGCTTGAATAATAATATAATAAATGAAATAAAAAATCGTGTCTTCTACTGTCAAGCCAACGATGGATCATGATGTGTTGGACGGGTACAAATGATTCTGTAGTCGTGATCCAGGAAAAGATTTGGAGGCAATTTTGCCTCTTAAGAAAGTATTGTACGACACTCACTTACAGAGGATTTATGAGAAATGAAATGGAAACTCTTTCAAGATTTTATTAAGAGATATAGTCTTCCTGCATAACTTCTTTCCCTCCTGGACATTTATGAATGTTTGGCTGGAAGGGTGGTCTGGGAGCTGGGTTTTGATATATGTGGTTCCTACGAGGAGGTGCCAAGGGAGACATTTTTCCATCAAAAGCCATATGCATGCAAGATCCTGGAAAGTCTTCCAGCAACAGCGGACACTGGCAATAAAAATGATCTAGGGAAGAAACATACCAACCAGTACCAGTCACTGTGGATACTGGAAGGACCAGGGGCCAAATGTGTAAATACCTTCAGAACTTTGTATGGAAAACGATCAAGGTTTAATTCATCTTGGTACCAGATTCAGAATTTTCCAGGACACAGCCGTAGCTAGAGAATGGCTAGCAAAGTGATATGTTAATCCAACCTCCACGTGTACTGTCGAAACTCATTAAGAGACAGAAAATGAGAAAGGAGCATGACTTCATGGCCATGGACCCCATGCGCAGGGGCAACACCTTTGCTTCACAGATAGACTTGAGCTTCCCACAGCGCTGTAGACAGGACAATATCAGGGTGTCACTAGGGTAGCCTCATGCCCCTCAGCGTGTCTTCATAGTGTATGCGGCTGAACATGAATCTTGACAAAATTCAAGGCAGGAGCAGATATTGGCAATGAAATGTTTTTAGCCAGCAAGCACACTGCAAATACACATACACACCCCCACCCCTCCCACCCCCACCCCCACCAATAGCAACAACAGAGAAAAACTGAACTTTTGTATTTCAGTCCCTTACCTTTCTCTCCAAATTAATCTTGGACTGCATCCTCCTTTGATTTCTGAACTCAATACCCGCTGATCGTTTTGGGTTCCTTGATGTCCCTCTGTGCCACAGGACTTTGCACAAGCTGTGCCACTGTTTGGAAAAATTTTGATTTGCTTTCCCCATGCCTATCCAACTTCCATTTATCCTTCAGCCATCAGTTCAAATGGCACCTTCTCAGGAAATCTGTGGTATCTGATTGCCTCCTCCCAGATTAGGCCACACTGCTTGTCATCCACACTCATAGTTTTGTAGCCCTGCCATATATAACACTTATTGTGGATATGCTTGTATTTATCTGTGTGATAATTATTTGATTAATATTTGGGGCATCTACAGCATACCACTGTCCAAGGAAAATAACTGTGTCTGCTTTCCTTCACCATTTTCTTTTTAGAGATTTTGCCAGAACCTGGCACATAGTTAGGCACCTAATAGTTATTTGTTAACTAAGTGGCTAAATGTGGTATTGTGATTTATAATAAGAAATACATATTTGGTCTTCAGCCTCTTTCTGGCATGGAGTGAAAACTCTTGGAATTTCCTATGTGATGAGGGCAATAAAGATGTCTTTTGTTATGCAAATGAGGTGACTTTTGTAAAGCCCCTGGGAATGGGGGCTGGTTCCCTAGGAAACCAACTATGTGATTAGAGGGTTAGAACTTTCAGTCCCACTCCCAACCTCTAGGGAACTGAGGGGGGCTGGAGATTGAGATCTATTGCCAATGGCCAACGATTTAATCATTCATGCCTATCTAAGGAAGCATCCACTGAAACTCAGAGAGTCTGGAGAGCTTCGAAGTTGGCGAATACCTGGAGATTGGGGAGAGTGGCACACCTGGAGAGAGAGGGCATGGAAGCTCCACACTACTTCCCATATACCTGAGCCTGTGCAGTTAATTCCATCTGGCTGTTCCTCAGTTATATCTCTTCTAATAAACCAGTAGTCTAGTGAGTAAAATGTTTCTCTGAGTTCTGTGAGCCACCATTGCAAATTGATCAAACCCAAGGAGCGGGTCATTGGAACCTCCAGTTTGTAATAGGTAGGTGAGAAGCACAGGTTACAGCCTGGGACTGGTGACAGGCTTCTGAAGTGGGGGGCAGTCCTGTAGGATTGAGCCCTCAACCTGTGGAATCTGACATTATCTCTGAGTAGATAGTATTAGAATTAAAGTTGAATTATATGGCCTCCAGCTGGTGTCACAGCATTGCTTGAGGGAGGTTTGAGTCCCCTCCCTCTGCCCCACGGTGAAATTGGGTGCTCAGAACAGAAAACACTAAATAATTGCAATAATTATATTATAGAAGTTACTGTTTATGAAGGGACTGATAGCTGCCAGTCCTTATGCCAAGCACTATTTCTAATCCCCACACAAATCAAGATGGTAGATTTTATTACCCTCCACTTAAAGTGACCAAATTGAATTTGATGACTTCTGTAAATTGGCCGCATTGATAATAGTGACAGACCTGGGATTTGACCCCAGGTCAGCTTGACACTACATTACCCTTCTACCATGACATTCTGCCTCTCCTTTCCTTTTTTTAATTTAATGGATTTGACATGTTACATTTTATAAATTTAAGTACAGCATGATACTCTGATACATTTATATATTGTAATATGACTGCCATTGAAGCAATAGTTTATCACATTACATCAATATAGTACAATATTATTGTCTACATTCATTATACTGTACGTTAGATCCCTTAGCTTATTTACTACTCCTTATAAGTTTGTACCCCTAAACATCATCAGTCTGATCCCCCCATCCCCCATCCCTTGGTAATTGCCATTTTATCCTGTTTGGTTGTTTTTTTTTTTAAATAAGTTTGACTTTTTTAGATTCCATATTTAGGTGATATCATAAAGTACTTGTCTTTCTTGGTCTGACTTATCTTGCTTAGCACAGTGAGCTCCAGGTTTATCCATAATGTCACAAGTGGCAGGATATCTTTTTTTTTCTCATGACTGAATAATATTCCATTGTATGTATATGGATCACATTTTTTTAATCCATTCCTCTGTTGATGGGCATTTGGGTGTTTCCATATCTTTGCTATTGTGGATAATGATGTGATAAAAAATGGGTGTGCATGTATCTCATTGAAATCTGTTTTCCTTTTCCCCTGGATATATACCCAGAGGTGGAATTGCTGGATTGCATGATAGATCTATTTTTAACTCTTTGAGGAATTTCCATATTGTTTTCCACTGTGACTGGCCTAATTTGCTTTCCCACTGACAGTGTGTGCAGGCTCCCTTTTCCCTGTTTCCTGACGAACACTTGTCATCGCTTGTCTTCTCTGATGATGGCCATTCTAACAGGTGGGAGGTAGTAGCTCATTGTGGTTTCGATTTGCATTTCCCTGATGATGAGTGATGTTAAGCATCTTTTCATGTGCCTATTGGCCATTTTCATGTCCTTTTTGGAGGAATGTCCATTTAGTCCTTCTGCCCATTTATAAATCAGATTTGCTGCTGTTATTAAGTTGTGTTAGTTCTTTATATGTTTTGGATATTAACCCCTTATCCGATCTATGGTTTGCAGAATTTTTCTCGCATTCTGCCATTTTGTTTTGTTAATTGTTTCTTTTGCTGTATGGCAGCTTTCAAGTTTGATGTGGTCCTATTTATTGATTTTTACTTTTGTTTTTTGTGCTTTTGGCATCATGTCCAAAAAAATCATTGCCAAGACCACTATCATTGAGCTTCTCCTCTGTGTTTTTTTCTAGGAGTTTTATGGTACAGATCTTCTGTTTAAGTTTTTGACCCGTTTTGAATTAATTTTTGTGAGTGGCATGAGATGGGGGTCCAATTTCATTTTTCTGCAAGTGTTTCTCCAGTGTCCCAGCACCACAGGAAAAGACTATCTTTCCCTCATTGGGTATTCTTGGCTCCCTTGTCAAATATTAGTTGACCTTATATGCTGGGATTTAATTCTTGGCACTCTATTCTGTTCCACTGGTCTATGTGTCTGTTTTTGTGCCAGCACCATACTGTTTCATTACTATTGATTTGTGGTATACTTTGAAATCAGGACATGTGATACTTCCATCTTTGTTCTTTTTTCCTCAGGATTGTTTTGGCTCTTTGGGGGCTTTTGTGGACCCTCACAAATTTTAAGATTGTTTCTTCTTTTCTGTGAGGATTGTTTTTGGTATTTTGATGGGGATTGCATTGAATCAGTATATGGCTTTGAGTAGTATGGTCATTTTAACAGTATTTATTCTTCTGATCCATGAACCCTGGATGTCTTTACAAAGCAAAATCTTGTAGTTTTCATTGTATAGCTCTTTCACTTCCTTGGCTCAGTTTATTCCTAAGTATTTTATTTTTTTGATGCTATTGTGATTGGGATAGTTTATTTCTTTTTCTCATGCTTTATCATTAATGTAAAGGAATGCCACTGATTTCTATAAGTTGATTTTGTAAACTGCCACCTTATTGAGATCACTGATTAATTCCAACAGTTTTTATTTTTTTAATTGACTCTTTGGGATTTTCTATATATAGGATCATATTGTCTGCAGATTAGTGACAATTTTACTTCCTTCTTCCCAATTTGGTTAGATTTACTTCTTTGTCTTGCCTAATTGCTCTAGCTAGGACTTCCAGTACTGTATTATATAGGAGTGGTAAAAGTGGGTACCCTTGTCTTGTTCTTAATCTCAGAGGAAACACTTTCAACTTTTCTTTATAGAGTAAAATGTTAGCTGTAGATTTGTCATATATGGTCTTAATTATGTTGAGGTATGTTCCTTCCATACCCAATTTATTGAGGCTTTTTTATCATGAAAGGATGTTGTGTTTAATCAAATGCATTTTCTGCATCAGTTGAAATGATCATGTGGTTTTTATCTTTCATTTTATTGATGTGATGAATTACATGTATTGACTTGTGCATGTCGAACCATCCTTGCATCCCAAGGATAAACCACACTTGATCATGGTGTATAATCCTTTTCATGTGTTCTTGAATTTGATCGCTAATATCTTGGTTAGAATTTTTGCATCTATATCATCAGAGATATTGGTCTATAGTTTTCTTTTCTTATAGTATCCTTATCCAGTCTTGGTATCAAGATAATACCGGCTTTGTAGAATGAATTTGGGAGTGTTCCCCATTCTTCGATAATTTTCCTTTAATGTGCTACTTATTACCTAGCAAGTAATGCTCTGTCTGTCAGGTGGAGGGTGAAGAGGATACAGTGAGTAATGGCACAACAACACCAAAGCCTGACTTCACATCCACACTGACCTTTTGTCTTTCCCAGCCGAAGGCAAGAGGGTTTTGTAAACTCTCTCTGGTCCCCACTGCAGGCACCACCTTATCCCTCTTCATCTTTTACGCCAGAGGATAGCCCTCCTCCAGGGTTGTCCAGTGTCATCACTGGCTATCTTCTAAGCTCTGCTTTCTCATTACCATTACCAAAGTGATGCTTACTTTGCTCTGAAAGGGAGATTTCTTTAAAACTTGGCCCCGGATTAGAATAGACTTGTTTAAGTTGTACTCCCTCATCTTGGCAGGGTAGCAGGAAACTCACCACCAGCCCCTTCACCTTTTCCTAGCTCCAGTGCATGGCAAGAGCTGATGATGTTTTACCCACAACTCTTCATAGTAGTGAGTTTCTGATACTGGCAGAAAACCTGTTAGTGACTAAAGCTATCAAATCATCTCTCTGTATCAGAGGTTCTAAATGTAACTATCAATTAACCATCTCTCTAAATCAGAACACACATCAGTACGAACTAGAGGGCTTGTTGAGACACCACTGGCTGGGCCCCCTCAGAGCTTTTGATTTGATAGATGTAGGTTGGAACTGTGAACTTGCATTCTTGATAAGTTTGCAGGTGATGCCCCTGCTGCTTATCTGGAAACCAGATTTTCAGAATTAATGAACCAGTGGTTTTCCATCTTGGCTATACATTATAGAATTCATGAAGAGCTTTTAAAAATCCTTTTACTCACAACACACCCCAGACAAATTAAATCCAAATCAGTGGGTGTAGGACTGAGACATCAGTATTTGCAAAGCTTCCTTGGTGATTCCAGCGAGCAGTCAAGGTTGAAAACCATTGTGTTAGATGGCGTTAATTTATTCTCTCTCAGGAAAAAGTGAGAAGACATGGGATGGACAAAGCCTCTTTAAGATGCGGCTGCTCAGAAGGCCTCATCAAGAATCGGCCTTTCCCCATCTTTCTCTCTTTCTTTTTTAAATAAAAATTGTATATATTTCAGTTGTATAACATGATTTGATACACATATACATAGTTAAATGATTACTATAGTCAAGCTAATGGATATATCTTCTCACATAGTTACCTTTTTTGTGTGACGAGAACAGCCAAAATTTACTCAGAGCAAATTTCCAGTATTCAACGACTTTTAACTATCGTCATCATGTTACACATTAAATCTCTAGACCTATTCATTCTAAAATTATTGCAACTATATACCCCTTAGCCAACATTTCCCCATTTCCCCTACTTCCCCACCCTGGTAACCAGTGTTCTACTAACTGCTTTTATGAATTCGGCTTTTTGAGATTCTTTATGTAAGTGAGATCATTGCAGTATTTATCTTTGTGTGTCTGACTTATTTCACTTTACATACTGTTCTCCAGGTTTATCCATGTTGTTGCAAATGGCAAGATTTCCTTTTTTAAGGCTGAATAATACGTACACACATACATACCCCAAATTTCCCTTACATGCTACAGGCTAGTGATTCTCAGACATGATTGCTCATCACACTCACTCAGGAGGGCTTGTGGAAACACAGATTGCTGGATCATACCTCCAGTCTTTGACTTGGTAGGTCTGGGGTGGGTCCTGAGATGCATTTTTGCCAAGTTCTCAGGTGATGCTGATGCTCCTAGTTTGAGGACTACATTTGGATCACCTCTGCAGTAGGAGACACAGAATATGAATGGAGGAAATACTCCTGGCTACTCTCTTTCCCATTCACTTCCTTGTTTCTTGTGAAGAAGTTATGACTTTGTGGTGAATGATGCAGAGAGAAAGAACTCATCAATACCTAGAGCTTAGCTGTCCTAGGATTTCTTTTTCAAGTTGGCCCACACTGGTTTGGCATTCTGGACCTATAAGCACACCTGGCTCAGGGCCAAGCCCAGCTTTGAAAGTATATATGGAGGTCCTTTCTACAAGAAGGGAGACAGAGCCATGACTCTAATAAGACTATCTGCTCACCAAAACCCTCAGGGGATTGATCCTAAACTCCAGATTTCAAATCCGTCTAGAGTTTATTAAGGGACCCAATGGCCATACGTAGATCCAGTGTAGTACTATCAGCAATAAAGACAATTCTAAAACATGTCATTCAGCTTCTTGTGTCTTTTTCTTAATTAGCTACTAACTTGGGGAGAGGTGAAAGGTGTAATTAATTTTCACTACTCAAATCCCAACAGCAACTTAAAATTAACTTAAAATCTTTGAGTCCTGTCACATCTAAAAATCTCTTTATGAGATCCTTGCAATTAATTGATCGTTTAGCTGGAGATACAAATCTGCTGGGGGAGGGGATACTTCCCTCATAATTGTTAGGTTATTAGGACTAGAGTTAGAGAATTTGTAAGACTTTTAGAATTTTCGTAGATCCTGGGTACTCTGGATGTTGGAAGTCCCGCTCTCATTGTATGAAACATGATACAAAGTACCATCATATAATGATATAATATTGTATTTTATGTGTGTTTATTTAATCTCTCATTTTTGATTTTTATATATTTTAGTCTCTGTCTCTAAACATACACAGAGTTCATATGGATATAATATCTCTATATATTACATCATTCATATTGTATATTACATATAATATCACATGTTAGAACATATGATACATTTCTTCATGCATATTATATATAGTTGTAGATATATAATGTCTATCTCTACAATAAAGTTCCCTTCCATAAAACATTTCACAGAACTTAAAAAAACTCATAGGCTCTAGACCCTGTGCCTTAATGTCTAAAGTATAAAATAGCCCTAAGCATCCAGTATTGGTGATGAGACGTTTCAGGTCAGCTTAATTCTTACTCCTTTATAGGAAACTACACCTTGGTGAGAGTTTGGAACTCCTCTATATTCTTAGTGCTTGAGATTTCATAATAATGTACCTAGGTTTGGACATTCCTTTCCTTTCACACCAGACTCTTAATGTATCATTTCAATATGAATGCTTATGACCTTTATTTCTCTGCGAAATTCTCATATATTAAAACTTTGTTATTTTTACTCCTAGTTTCTTTTTTTTCCTGGAACTTTAAATATGGGGCATAATTATATTAATAGCTGCATGACAGTCCATTAAATATATAGGCCATGGCCCCAGTGTTATAAATGTAGGCTGCTCTAACATCTTTGCATATTGTTCTTTTCAAGTATTTCCTCAGGAATAATATTTATTAAGTCAAAGGTTGGGAGGCTTTTATGTAGACTTGCTTGAGACCTCTGGTATGAGAAGCCCCCTTTGAAGAGTGTCTTCTAAACTGAAGAAGCAAGTCTGGGGCCAGTGACTGATCATTGATGGAATTTGGGCCACAAAGACGCGACCGCAAAGGCTTTGGAGAGGCAGACATGCTCTGGTCAGGGAAGTTAATGTGGACCACAGACACCTGTGAGGTTAACGTTTCTTCTCTGCTCTACCTGTCTGGCAGGTGGTATATCTGATTCAATGCCTGATCTAGGCCCTGGGACCTTATGTGAAAGGCTTTGCCATGTTCTACACTGTCTACTGGCTTTAATGGGAAGAAGGTATTTGTAAGAGCATTGATTGTATTGTGCTCAGCCCCTCCCCAAATTCCTTGATCCATGAGGAATCTGTGGACAGCTGTGCCTCTGGAGCTGGGAAAACCCCACAGGCCCCATCCCAGCTCATTTCACTGCCTGGACTTGCAGGGCCAGAGTGTTGGCCTGCAGCCAGCATTTCCCTGGCTGTGGGATAGTGCAAGGCTGCAGTTTTTGTTTGTTTTAATAAGGAAAGAGACAAATCACAGGGCTTATTTTGTAAGCTACAAAGGATCATTCAGTGAAAAAACAAATGGCATTTTCTTAATGAAGAGTCAGGGTGAGTTAGGGGTCTACATGACTTATGTAAAATGTTACTCTGTCCTTTGTTTGCTCCGGGTGAGCAAGCTTGGGATGTGATCAAGATATAGACATACACTGGCCACAGTGGCACCCACCTACTAAATGTCTACCTCCTTGCCTGGTTTTCTAATAGTTCAACAACATCAGAACATGGGTATAATCTCCTCATGGCTTCCCATACAGCTCTGTCCCAAGGTTTGCGTCACTGTCTGAGATAATCACTATTACAAGACTTTGGACAGATTTTCCGTGTTCAGTAGTTTCAAGTCATTTAATCATCTGTTCAGCAACTTTTTGTTGTGTCCGTATTATGGTGGATAGAGGATGGCATCGGAAATACATTTGCCTTTGGGGTGCCTGGGTGACTCAGTTGGTTGAGTGTCTGACTCTTGATTTCACTAAGGTCATGATCTCAGGGTCGTGAGATTGGGCTCTGCAGTGGGGGTGGAGTCTGCCTGAGATTCTTTTTCTCTGTCTCCCCTTGCCCCTCTCATGGCTAGCTCTCTCTCTCTCTATAAAAGAAATAAATCTTTTTTTTTTTGAAGAAATGTTGTCCTTCATTGTATCATCCTCATCTCTGAGATTCTGAACTATTCATCTAATATCCTTTAGCCTCAGTCTCTGCGTCAATGAAATTCTTACGGTGCTTGACTTGCAGTATTCATCTAACTGGCAATCAAGAGAACTAGACTCACACATCACCCAAATGTTGGAATAACTGGAAATATAAAATAAATAGTATTAATATAGCAAAGGCTGTAATGCAAAAAATGGATGACTTACATGAATAGTGAGGAATTTCAATAGAGTGAAGGATGGTTTCATGCTAGAAATCAAAAACATGGGAGCAGAGATGAAGAATGGCTTTAATGAGTTTATTAGTGCACTTGACACAGTCAAGGAAAGAGACAGTGAACTGAAAGATAGGTCAGTAGAAGTTATATAAATGAAACTGGATGTAAGGGAAAATGGACATCATCCATGGCTGTTGAACGGTTTATCCAAATGAAAGCACAACGAGAAACAAGCCAAAACAAATAAACAAAAAAGAATAGATTATCCAATAAGTATGGGATAATATCTTATTGTCTAACGTGTATGTAACTGATGAAATTGAAATCACAGAAGGAAAAGACCCTAATGCAGAAATCCAAGGTCTTCAGAGAATACCAAGCAGAATAAGTTAGGAAACCCGTACATATGTAGTATGCGTACTCACACACACACACACACACACACACTCACACTCACACACCCTTAAACCATAACATTCAAAATTTTGAAATTCAAAGATAAAGAGAAAATCGAAACCAAAGGATCTGTTATATATGTAGGAACAGATATAAGAATTATAATCAGAAGTTATGCAAGCAAAAAGAAAATCAAATGACATCCATAAAGGACTGAAGGAAAAAAACAAAACAAAACCAAACAAAACCACTGTCAACCTAGACTCATACACTCAGTTCATCCCCCCACCCCAAATTCAATAATAAAGGAAAAATAAAGACTTTTTCAGATAAACAAAAATTGGAAGACTCGATTATCAGCAAAACTGCACTACAAGAAATGCTAAGAAGTTCTTCAGGGAGAAGAAATATACTAATCAGAAATTTGGATTTACACAAAAAGGGATAATCGGCTGTCTCAAGTAGAAAGGGCTAGCAGTGTATTGTGTCTTCATATCATTTGTAGAAGTAAAATGTGTGACAACAATTGTGTAAAGAATGGAAAGGAGAAATTTGGAGTATAATTTTGTAAGATTATGAAGAAAACTAAAAGAAATTCTTTGTAACCTTGTAGTAGGCAGTGATTTCTTAGTGGGGCATGAAAATCACAAAACAATTTTTTTTTTAATTTATGAAAAGGACTTCATCAAAATGAAAGGTTTTTGTTCATTTTGGTTAATGAAGTGAGATAAGCCACTTATCTGGGAAAAAAATTGGAAAATACATGTTTAATAAAGGATATTCATACTATATAAAGGATTCTCAAAACTCAGGAATAAGGTGGGGCGCCTGGGTGGCTCAGTCGTTAAGCGTCTGCCCTCGGCTCAGGGCGTGATCCCAGTGTTCTGGGATCGAGCCCCACATCAGGCTCCTCCGTTGGGAGCCTGCTTCTTCCCCTCCCACTCCCCCTGCTTGTGTTCCCTGTCTTGCTGGCTGTCTCTCTCTGTCAAATAAATAAATAAAATCTTTAAAAAAACAACAACTCAGGAATAAGGAAAAACACTCACTTTAAAAAGGGGCAAAATATTTTAATAAACATTCCACCAAAGACGATGTAATAGTGAAAATAAAAGACACGAAAAGGCTGTTAATAATTAAAATGCAAATTAAAACCACAACCAGATACAACTACATACTTATTAGAAAGGCTTTAGGAAAAGTTGGTAACAACATGTTTAGGTGAAGATGTAGAACAAAGGGAGCTCTCATACAAGGTTCGTGGGAATGCAAACTAGAGGCAACATTGGGGAATTTGGCAGCTTCTTATTAAGTTAAACATACACTACGGTAAGATCCAGTAATTCTATATCGGAATGTTCATACTGATTTTATTCACAACTACCAGATACTGGAAAAAAATACTGGAAACATCCTTTTGTTAGTGAATGGATAAACAAACTTTGCCACATCCATACAATGGAATACTATTTACCAACAAAAAGGAACTTACTATGGATATACTCAACAATATGGATGGACCTCAAAGGCAAAATGCCAGACTTAAGCCAAATCTGAAGTGCAAAACTGTCAGGATAGAAATCAGGTCAGTGGTTATGAGGGTTAGGGTTGTAGGGAGAGGTTGTCTACAAAAAGACATGGGTGGGTGTGCTTTGGGAGTGATGAAACTGCCCCACATCTTGATTATGGTACCTTTCCATGCTTGCATGTATGCATTTCTCAAAACTTACAAATGTAGGCCAAAAAGGATAAATTGTATTGTGTATAAGCTATACCTAAATTTGTAAAAGTCCTCTTGTCCAAGCATTTTGGGATTTTTATTGGCTCTTTTCTTTGTTTAATTGATTTCTAGTGTAATTCCTATAGTCAGAGAACATACTTGATGTGACTTCTGTACTTTGGAATTTATTGACTCTTTATGGTCCAGCATCTGCTCCATTTTGGTAGATGTTGCATTTGCACTTCATATAAATGTGTATTCTGCATTTACTGGATGTAGAACAACAATAAAATATGCAAAAATCTATGTGGCTAATAGTTACCCTCACTAGTAAACACAGACCCGAAACCTTGGATTCTGGAATCTTCACCTTAGTGATTGATAGCATACTCTTCCATCTGTCTGATTCCTTAACAGTGGGTACCAGCTCTTTAGTAGGGTTGGCTCAGGTCAAGTTAGAAATTCAAGGGTGATTCCGTGTTTCTTTGCTGCTCTTTTTCCCATTCCTATCTCCCTTCCCACCTCAAAACAAGATCCTATGATATTGAAGTTCTTCTGCATCCAATATGTCACAGAGGATGAAAATGTGATACATTTTGACCCCTGGTTTGTCTTATAGCAAAGACATTTACATTTAAATATGATGCATAGAAATGGCAGTGGGATAAATGGCAGATACCTCATTTGGCGATAGCTGCATGGGTTGGGTTTGACCTAAACTCACATCGCAGCCACACAATTTACACTGTGTCACCTGTAACAATTTACTGTCATCCTGTGATTCAGTGTTTTCCCTTATAAAATGGAGATAATGACCCAATCTGAGTTACAGGATCATGGTGAGGATCTTACAACGTAACACATACAGTACATCTATCTCTGTGTAGTGGGAATACTTCTGATGGACTCTGCTTATAGTCAGGATAAGCTGGTATGAGGTTTCAAGTGGATTTTGTTTGGCCAGGATTTTGGCTGAGCTTGTAGGTTGATGTGTCTACTAGGAGGGACTAGGAACCATCTCATGTGGCATGATGGAAACCAGAGGAAAGAGACCTCCCTCCCCATCGCCCCAGCCCCCACCTCACCCCCCAAGAAAGAGCTCTTGCTATTGCCTCTTTGCTTGGGGTTGATTATTAATGAGTGCTGGGCCAACTGCAAAACTTACACAATGATATTTGGAGATGGGCCCACTAGCAGCAGATATACCCCCCCCCATAAGAGGTATTTCCCCATCCCCTAATCTGAGAGTATCTAGAAAAAAGAGGAGACTTTTTTAAATGAATAGAGACAGAAAGGAGATAATCCCAGAACCAAGATCCCCATGGAATTAGTTATGTATGTTTTATTTTATCTAAACAAATATAATTTTAGTCCCTACTGTTTGCAAGCCTGTGATAGGCCTTATCACATGTTTCTGTCTTTTAGTGCCTGAAACCTACATCAAGAGAACTCTGTGAGATTTTGATGATTTTTCATTTTCTTTGGTTCACTGAAGCTTTACTAAATTCTATGCCAGGTTTCCAAGAGAAAGACTGACAGCCATACCTGCTAACACAGGTGATGGGAAGGGGACATGGTCCATGGACAGAGTTGCTTCGCCTTGAGTTCCAAAAAAGGAGTATATGCTAAGTGTCCAAGATTACATATTTTCTGGTCTGGGTTTCAATATGCTGAATGAAAAAAGTATCAGTGGATGAAGGAGGATTTATTAGATTTCTTCTGAATGCCAGTGCGCTAGGTAGAAAAGGCAAAAGAGGAATATAGATTCCAAAATCAGACTGTCTAGCCTTGAATCCCCTTTGGGTCATTAAATAGCTGCTTGACTTAAATTCCCCATGTCTTCATTTTCTGCTTTATAAATTGTTGGTGGTAGGGAGGGGCTCCAGCAAGCTGAATTAGAGGACAGGGCTGGGTGTCACTCAGCCCCTGGGTAGGGTGGTTGATGGGTTAGAGGACAGGGCTAGATGTTCCTCAGCCCTAAGGGTGTAGTGGGGAGAGGGTTGATGACCACCAGGTCCTCTTCCCAAGCACACTTCCTACAGCTCAGAGCTGGGGGCCTGGAATGTCTAAAGGCAAGGCTGAATTTCATCTTCTTTTCAAAACTCTCAAAAGCAGTCACTGGCTTTAAAAAAGAGAGAGAGAGAGAAAAGAAAAAGAAAAAAAACTGGTAGTAGATATATTGTGAAAGTCCCATGAGTTATTATATGTAAAGTACACAGAACAGTGCTTGGGACATAGTAAGTATGAGGAGTGTTTGTTGTCATCCTGATTCATCCAAACTTGACAGTGGCTCTATGAGGGAGGAATAATTTCTATCTGTTTGACAAATGAAGAAACTGAGACTCAGAAAGCTGAAAGGACTTACCCAAAGCCATGCAGTTAATACACAGATGTGCTGACTCTTGAATGAATTCAGTACCATTTCATTCTATGTTCTTATACATTAGGACCTGCCTGGGAGCTAGTAGGTTGGATGTAGCACAGAGTCTAAGAAGAATGCTCTCAGTGAGAGTGGGCTGTAGTAGGACAGGGCTGCAACCTTCTGGATCTGATCCTAACTACTCTGGGGATCTTGGGCTGTCATTTTTCTTCTTTGACTCAGTTTTCCTATCTGTTTAATAGGAATGAGTGACTGACATATATTAGGTACCCAAATCTCCTTTCCTTAGGACAGAGCTTGATTTTCCTCCTTCTTTCCTCTCTGGGATTGGTTGGGAAGTCATTCTGCTCTGTGCCCTTCCTCAAAGCCACCAGAATGTACAACAAAGACAAGGAATATGATAGTACTCTGCAAACCAAATGTCTTTGAGGTTGTGATACTGTGAGTTATAGTAAGAAATACATATATTTGGTCTTCAACCCTTTTCTGGTACAGAGCTCCTAAAACCCACAGAATTTCCTTTGTAAGAGTGATAAAGGTTCACTTAGCATAATCTCCTCCAGTCCCGTCCATGTTGCTGCAAATGTTGTGTAATCGTTCTTTCTGATGGCTGAGTAACATTCCATTGTATATATGAACCACATCTTCTTAATCCAGTCATCTGTTGAAGGGCATCTCGGCTCCTTCCACAATTTGGCTATTGTGGACAATGCTGCTATGAACATTGGGGTGCATATGGCCCTCCTCTTCACTACGCCTGTATTATTTAAAAAAAAAAAAGAATGATAAAGGTGCCTCTGTTATGTTAATATGGTGTCTTTTGAAAAGCCCTTAGGGAGCTGAAAGTTGGGGCTGGGAACCAATCAGCTGATAAGAGGGTTGGAACTTTCACTTTCAGTCCAGCCTGCCCCTCCTCTCCCAACCTCCAGGGAGGGGAGAGGCTGGCAGATGAATCGGTTCCCAATGGCCAGTGATTTAATTAATCATGTCTATGTAATGAGGCATCCATAAAAACCCAAGAGGTCAAGGTTTGGAGACCTTCTGGGCTGGTAAACATGGGGAGACATGGGAAAATTAGTGCTCCTGGAGAGGGCATGGAACCTCGGCACCCCTTCCCCATATCTAGCTATACATCTTTTGCATCTGGCAGTTCTTAAGTTATATCCTTTTATAATAAACCAGTGATCTGTTAAGTAAAATGTTTCTCTGAGTTCTGTGAGCCACTCTAGCAAATTATCAGACTTGAGAAGGAGGTCTTGGGAACCTCTGATTTACAGCCAGTTGGTCAGAAGCACACATGATTAACCTGGGATTGTGAATGGGGTCTGAAGTACAGGGAGAGGGGGGCAGTCCTGTGGGAGGTAACCCTTAACATGTGGACTCTGATGCTATCTCTAGGTAAATAGTAACAGAATTGAGTTGAATTGTAGAACACCCCGCTGGTGTCTGGAGAATTGCTTATTGGTGGGGGACCCCCTCTCCCCAATGTTGGAATTGGTCCCAGAATACAAAGGACAGTAAAAATTGGTCATTTAGCCTATTCCTAGAGGTCAGGGGCATCCCTCAAAAGAGCTGTATGTAGCAACTTTGTAGAACTTAGAGTCTCCAACCTATCCACCGTGGCTTCGTTACTATACCTCTTTCTAACTTTGCCTCTATGATCCAACAATCAGCTCTCTTGATTCAACCCAAATCTAGCTGATTAGTTTGAATTTACTGGCTAGTTTTCTTAAGGGAGATTAATGGATTATTCACCTCTGGCAACTCCTATGTACACAGCTGCTGAGATAAAACAGGTGTGTGTGTGGGAGGGTATGTGTATGTGTGTGCATGCCTGTATGTATACAGGATTCTGATTACATTCTTCCGAAGTTATATGCTAAAACCAAGGTCTGGATTTTTTTCCCCCTTGCCCTCAACAAAAGCATAAGGTTTCCTTCCTTTGCCAACCAGCAATCACATTTCCTGGTGAAAGATAAAAATCAGATTCCATTACAGTAGGGAAATCATTAGCATGTGCTAAAATTTGGATGTTTCCATTTCAGTAGAACTAATGATTTTCAGGTGCTAATGACATAACCTTGAGAAAGCCCTTCACCTTCTCAGTTAGAGACAGGAAGGCGTAAGGTTGTATCTTAGGCATTTGTAGATAGAAGGTTGGGCCTTCAAGCCGGTAAGATGTGGTTTGAGGGACAAGGGTAGTGCTTGGGAAAGGAACACTGTACCGAAATTGGATGATCTGAATTTTCAGTATGAAGTAGATTAGCTGTGCTACATCGAGCAAGCCCTTTATATCTAGGATGACCATGTGATTTATCTCCCTAACCATGGCACTTTCAAGAATAAAAGATGATTCCATTAACATCTGCACCAGGAAGAATGGGCATGAAATCATGACTGACCATCCTTGACAACCTAGTATGTATGTGAACCCTACATGTAACATCCTGCCACCCTGCCCATACCCTCGTATATCCCAAGCATCTGGCTTAAATTGTAAAGCCAGGAAAGCTAAACCAATGCAGATTTAGTAAAGCTGTCTAAGTACTAGGTGTTCTGGACAAGGGTAGCAGACCAGTTTTAATACCAGGACGTTTAGGGGCGCCTGGGTGGCACAGTGATTAAGCATCTGCCTTCAGCTCAGGGCGTGATCCCAGCGTTCTGGGATCGAGTCCCACATCAGGCTCCTCCGTTATGAGCCTGCTTCTTCCTCTCCCACTCCCCCTGCTTGTGTTCCCTCTCTCGCTGGCTGTCTCTATCTCTGTCAAATAAATAAATAAAATCTAAAAAAAAAAAAAATACCAGGACGTTTATAGCCCACATTTGCCCATGACCTTTCAAAGTTAGGTTAGGCACCCAGAGTGGTCACATTTCCTCTGAGGCATTTGGAATGTTGGCAGCCAGACCCAAGCAATTTATATGTGTCATTTGCCTGATCTTTGGTGGGTGAAAGAGGGGTTGGTATTGAGCAAAGGAATGTAGGAGACCATCAGAAATTTCCTGGTCTTTGCTGAAAATAGAAGGCCCCACTTGAGTTTGTGCAGCCCCAAGCCACATTTTAGGCTTGCTGTGCAAGGCGGTTCCCCAGGGACTGGGAGTCTTGTGTTACCAAAGTTCAGCAGCCAGGCCAGGAAAATCAATACCCTACTGCTAAAGGTTAAGAGTTTATCCAACTGAAAATTAAAAAAATAAATAAATAGAATAAAGTTTTGGCTTTTCCTGTGGGCCTCCAAGGTGACTGGGGACAGGCTCCATTCTTTGGGCTTCAGCTTACTTTATAGGGTCTTGGCTTTGGGAATGTGCATGAACCAGAAACACAAAACCACTGAAAATGAAGACTTCTGAGGAAATCAGAGTCACAGACTCATGGAGGCTGGGCCTTAACATCACCTCATTTAACCCCTTTAATTTACAGATGAGAAAGCTGAGGCCCTGGATAGGAGAGTCCAGGAGCCCCGGTCTGTGTCTATAATGGTCTAGATATCGAGGTATTCAGGATCTCAGGGATGTTCTCCAATAACATATTCGAGGCAACAGTACCCGTGCCCCCCCCATCTTGTTCCTTTGTGTTGTTTGTAGAATTAGTCAGAAGTCTCTTTATTGGGTATTAATGAGACGAATTCCTGGAACCTCTGTTGGAACTGATAATAAACAAGAACTTCATTTTCCCTTGGGGTATTTGAGAGAATAAATGTGAGTGGGGAGGTGATGACAACCATCTTACCATCAATAATATGCCAACAGAAAGGAAAGCTGAGATAAAAGAGGGAGGGGAGAGAGACCAGAATGCTGCCATATTGCTTGAGTTCATAGCTACGACCATGTGCAAGTCACTAATTATAAAATATTTGCTGTAATCAGCCAACGCATTCCCTTTCTAGTTTAATCCATTTTGAGTTGGGTTTTCTGTAACATAACCAAAAGAAACCTGCTGACACAGATGTGAAACAGGTGATTTGCCTAAGGTCACGTAGTAAATAAAATGTCCAGTGTTTAAGAGTTTTTTTTTCTTAAGTAGAATTATTCTCCTGATATACTTCCATCTAGCCTCAAGAATGAATATACACATAGACAGCCTGTGAGCTTACCCAAAGTTCACTGCCTACACTGATGTCCAAACCAGAGTGTATACTTGGGCAGAAAGTACTTCCCCAAAGTGACAGTCCTTCCTTGTCAAACTCTTCCCAGAATGCAAGAGACTGAAGGAAAAAGCAAGGGGAACTTTGTTTTCTTCCAAATCCGAATTGAGTATTCTGCCCAATTATAATACAGGACACTCTATTCTATAACGATCTTGCAAAGGAATGCTGTCCTTTAGCTTGAAAGAGGGAAAATCCAGGCAGTGTACATTGACTGAACATTTCTCAAGCTCTGAATGTGGGAGGAGGGATAGCCATGTCCTGGCTCTTCCCAGGGGTAGCAGGGGTAGCTTTAAGGCTAAAGGTGAGAAAATATGTGGAGATAGATTTCGAATCATCATTAAAATTATTTAATAATTAATGCTGTTCAATAACATGAGAATACCTTATGATTGGTTTTGTTCAAGAGGAAACCGTCAATTAGATGGACATAAGATATTTATAATATTCCAGATCTCTTCCAACGCTTCCAACTTCTTATTTTGGAATTATAAGAACTCAGTAATAGATATTTCAGTCCAGGCTAATAGGTTATTGGAGGTGATGATATGACCCCTGGGCAGGCCGATTGGAAAACAATGTAGGTAAGACAGAACTTTCATCTGTGACCTAGCCCACAGGCAGATTTTATAAATGGTTCAAGTGTATGTGAAGGGAAAGTATATTCTTGAACTATTGGGTGTAATGCTGTTTATATGCCCATTTGATTGTTCTATATCTTTTATCATTATTCGGTTTCCTCCAAATGATTAAATTTAATTGGGATTCTTTGCATATTTCATGGAATATGACTAATTCTATATCACAAGTATTTTATTTCCCTGAAATTTCTAATTACTCAATGGAAAACAATGATCCTAGGTGAATTTTTAACCCTCCCAGTCCATCTCCACTCCTTCCATCATTTTCCCAGGGTTATTGGTCTGATTAGGCTCTTAAAATTTTCTTAAGCATATTCTGGTAATCAATATTTATCACGAAAAATACTCTTCTTTGACATTAAAATTTGTTTGCATCTAGGGATTCATGAGATTCTTATAATTTATTTAATCAAATATCTGGCATTATACACCTTGTCAATTTTATTTCATATATTTGCACCGTTTTCTTCTCTTTCCCTCTCTTTCTTAGGTACGGAATATATATGTATATATATATATTTGGTTTGTTTGCTTTGTTTTCATTTTAATTCATTTGGTTTGTTTGCTTTGTCTTCATTTTAATTCATTAGTGTTCAGTTTTAGGTGTTTCTTCTTACTTTCTTTTACCTTGCTTTGTTTTACTTATGTATATATGTGTATAATTTCTTTTTTTTCCTTTTTTCCTAAATATCCCCACATTTTATTTTATATTTTATTTTATTTTATTTTATTTTATTTTATTTTATTTTATTTTATTATTTTATTTATTTTAAGTAAGTTCTATGCCCAACATGGGACTGGAACCCATGACCCGAGATCAAGAGTTGTGTGCTCTATCAACTGAGCCAGCCAGCCGCCTCAGTATACTTTTTTTATTTAAATACCTAGGCCATGCTTTTTCATTCTTTTTTTATTCAGTAAAACCACAGTAGATGTGATTTTTCCTGGTAGGAAATTTTGCCTCTAGACCATAACCTTGAATTAGCACCACACTTTCTCATCATTTTCCAGTGTTTGCCTTCTCTTTCTTCAAAGCGTTATTTACTATTTTAATGCCAAGTTGTTTAAATTCTTGTTACAACAAAGAGAATTATTTATATTATACTTTGATAAGAAAAATCTTATATGACTTTTGGACAACTTATTTAAAAAGTAGATTAGACTCAAATTTATCAAAATGTTATAATTTTCTGGTTATATATATATATTTATCAAAATGTTATAATTTTCTGGTTATATATATATATAT